>NC_092337.1:46535000-46872500 GCF_046630445.1 Rutidosis leptorrhynchoides | reverse complement strand
TTGCGTTTAAAATAAATTGCATGTATTCTCAGCCCAAAAATATATTGCAAAAGCAATTAAAAAGGGAGCAATGAAACTCACCTTAGCAGCATATAAAGTCGTTCACCAAAATGTGACCGAAACTCGGATTACCAAATAACCGTAGATCTCAACGTATCAATATTGTGATTTAATATTTTAGAAAAGTACGTAGACGCAACAGAGATGATAAACACTAGGTTTGACTTGAGAACAATACCCTTGAACATTACCCATAACCTCCTTGGCAATAACCCATAGTTTCCTTAGCTCTAACCAGTTCAAAACTCATTTTGAAAGTGACACTCTCATGACCTCGTCGTAGTATTTTATGTCTAATACTAATATTACTAATAATAATATTAAGATAAATAATAATATTAATCTGAATAATATTAATAATAATAATAATAATAATAATAATAATAATAATAATAATAATAATAATAATAATAATAATAATAATAATAATAATAATAATAATAATATATTTATACGGAGGAATATAAGAGAGAAGTGAATGAGCAAACAAAAACAGAATTCGATCGAATTTATAGCACTTGGCCTGAAATCCACTGCCATGCGATCGCATGGCTTGGTAGAAGGATTCCCATGCGATTGCATAGGGTCCTTTTCCAGCTCACAAAGCTTTTGTCCAAACGTTTGTCGACATAATTTTTATATTAATATATAATATATATAATTTATATAATTAATTATATATTATATTAAATTCACGTGCATAGTTGACTTGTAATTTTTGTTCCGATATGTCGTACGTCGTCACTCGACTTATGTCCCGGTTCCGGTTTTTTCGAATGTCCTTTCGTACTCTGAGAAAACTTGTACATTACATTTTGGGACACGTACCTTAGTCAAAATATAGCCTTAAATTATCCCTAAATTATATCACTCGAAATATAACTTATACATTTGAGCGTTTTGGTCATTTACTTCTATAAATCATCGTCTCGCTATTTGTTAAAATACATTTTAAAATAGTGTTTACTGTAGCAATTCACTGCAGCAAAGTCAATTTTTACTGTAGCAATTCACTGTAGCAAAGTCAATTTCACTGTAGCAAATAGTGATTTTCGAAAACACTGTAGCATTTTGGGTACTGTAGTAATTTGAAAATACTGTAGCAAATTAGTGTTTTATTGGTTCATCTTAAACGCTTTAGTTAACTTATCTAAATATCAATCGAATCAATAAACGAATGTTACTATCGTTTACTAAATAACTTGAGATTATATATATGTATATATCTTTTTAATATACATAAATCAGTTTTTAAATACACATTGGAAGTTATTTATAAATAAATTTTAATAATAAATATTTCAACTTATCATATGTATTCAAATAGATATTTAAACCAATAAGTTTAATGTACGGTATCAAACAATTAATACATTGTTACATTTTCAAGTTATAGTATATATGTATCTATTTACATATAATTGTTCGCGAATCGTCGAAAACAACCGAAGGGTATTTAAATATATAAAAGTAGTTCAAAAATTTTGAGATTCAGTTTTACAGACTTTGCTTTTCGTGTCGGAAATGTTAATCATACAAAGATTAAGTTTAAATTTGGTCAGAAATTTTTGGGTCATCACAGTACCTACCCGTTAAAGAAATTTCGTACCGAAATTTGAGTGAGGTCGTCATGGCTAACAATAAAAATGTTTTAATGACGAATATGAGTTGCTAATAGAGTTTTATCTATGTTTGAATAATATGGATAAAATAATCCATTTACTCGAAGCGTATGAGAGAAGTTATCGTAATCAAGTGAAATGGAGAATAGAGATGCGTCTTATCTCTTGATGTAGTAACGATTGATTTCCGGATTTTAAGGAATAGAAAATCTTCATAATTTAAATAAGATTTGATTTTTCAGAATTTGCGGAAATTAGGATTTTCTTTGATTAAATGCGTAATCTGCCTCTATTGCTTCCGATATTTTGCTATAAATTGACCTCTCCCGTTTCATTATTTTCACTACTCCTACATCTTCTTCCTCATTTCATACTTTCAAAAGATTGTGAAATGCTTCATCCAGTTCTGATTCTTGATATACTCCTAACTTTCATATCTGTCATTCTTCTTTTTCATCTACCACCAGAGGAAATTACTTTCTTCTACTATTACCTTAGGGTTATATTGTTTTTCATTCTCCCGTGTCTTTATATTGCTATACGAATTGATATACACGGTTTGTAATTTCAGGGTTGTTTTCGGGCTTTATATTTTCCATTATTTTTCGGAGCTTCATGCTTTCGTTTTCTCTTCCCGACTTTAAGTCAAGCGAATAATGGTCCAGAATTCGTAGCTATACATTTCGGAATGAACATAGTTAATGTTCTAAGAAAGAAATTGTAATGGCACGATCTTGATTTGTCAAATTACCAGAATATCTGGAAAAGAACGAATCATCAAGAAAAGTATTTTCTTGATATATTTAGAGATTAAATAGAATGAAAGAGTTATGTAACATGGTTCATGATGAGGGTGTGATCTGTGAACCTTTATCACGTTCCATTAGAAACTCAGCATGACTTACTGTAATATAATCACGTTGATCAAGTGTCATTATATTATACTAACTCATGCTTCAGTTCCCAACACTACTTCAAAGATATTCATATTTTAAACTTGAAAGTTTCAGAATTTAGAAACTAAAATAGTTTCTTTTATGATGTAACACAGATATCGCAAGGAGAAAATTGATTTCCGATACGAATGATTATGAAATTATCTCCAGAAATATGGAGGATATTTATAATGAAAGATACGATGATATCTTAGAATTTCTAATATCAGAGGATGATGAAGAATATTGTCCGTAAGGGTTTAGATTCGGAAGCAAGGTATTCGTTAATGGCTTCAGCAGATACTGAATCATTTAGATTCTTTGAAGGCAGATTTCGTCCTTGTGATTTGTCCATAGCCTCTTTCATACTTTGCTCAATCCGTTTTCCAGTTCCAAACTTTCTCTTTTTCTGAACTTTGCCAGCACACTATCCTTTATCATCAAACTTTTTACTGTTAAGGTCGTTTACAGTTTTTGCTGCTTCATCAGCATTTTTCAAGATTTCGAGAACTAGTTCGTAGTTTATGGTGTTTTTCAGAAACTTCTCATTTGAAATCTGTAAGTCTAGAAGATCGATGTTATCTATATATAACTGTTGTCGTAGAAAATGCTGCGAGATTCAAAATACTGATTGTTAATTCCCGGTAGTTGTAATCGCAATTACCGTTACAAGACGTGGATGAGTACATGATAGGGTTTCAATGAACAATTATAATAGTTTTTCGGAGAGACTTTACGTCACAGATTAATGAATTTGATGGTACCTTTACTGTTAATGTGGTGCAACATGAAAGGTTCCCCAGTAACAAAAACGTATATACCAAAGTTACAAGTCTGAAAGGTCGTCGTTGACTGTTTGAACAGTTGATAATACTGGATACTTTTGAAAAGGAATTGCAAAGTTATTTTCGGTAAAAACAATGCTAAAGGATCTTGCACAGATTTAAAGTCAAAGTATAGCTTTGAAAGATGTAGAGATCTAAGAATGATGTCACCCGTTAAATCTTAACTTGGATTCTGATCCGTCAATATCAGAATATGTAATTGAATTTGTATGGAAATGATTATATATCGCTGTGAGCATAGTTAATAATTTTTGAATCAAAGTTGAAGAATGTACAGTATAACATATTAATTGTGAACTTATATATTTCCTGGAAATTACCTACCCGTTAAAGATTTCACAAGTAATATTTTGTACAAAAGAATTTTTATTACCATTTTTATGAAAATATCTGTATGTATATTTTCTTCAGATGTAATACAGATTTAATGAGTTAATATCATATTAAGCTCATTTGATTTTCAGCTTGACTTAGAAATGATTAATCTCTAAAACATTAAAGATTACATAATCTTTGCGGAGTTTTTTCACTAATGAAATCAATACTTCATTATTTATTCTTATTGATATTCTTCGGTGAAGGATGTTGGTGTTTGTGGAATTTTTGTGAACCTTACAAGGCACAGATGATGTTTTCTGAAAAGTTTTGAATACATCGAAAATGAAAATGTAAAATCAATTATGTAATTGAATAATACTCCTGGTTTATTATGAAATGAAATTCATTGAGTTGAAACAGAGATTGTAGTTAACGATGGTTAAGTCGTTAACGAAGGATGTACATCATAGCATATTAGTAATATGAACTAACCGAGTAATACCTACCAGTTAAGATTCACACGTAATAGCTTAGTACGAAAAGATTTATTTTGATTTCAAAATTCATATATATTAAATATACATAAAATTTCTTCAGGGGAAATGAGTTAATACTTCATCGGTTATTGTTGCTGGTATTTCTTGGTAACTACGATGCGTATGACGTTGATGTTCAAGGTACATATTGTGATGTTGAGGCTTGTGGTACGAATGTTGTTGGTGGTGGTAATGGTACTGTTGGTGTTGTTGTCGGTGGTACTATTGATGCCGGTGATTCTGCTGGTGTTTGTAACCTTTGCACCATATTCTCCAAAGCCACTACCCGAGCGCGAAGCTCGTTGACTTCTTCTACTACACCGGGATGATTGGCGGTTCGGACGAGCGGATGAATAAGATCCAGAATTTGAGATAGTATATGGTCATGACGAGATACTCTGGAAATGAGAGAGAAAATGGTGTCTCGAACAGGTTCGCCGGTAAGTGCTTCAGGTTCTTCGCCAAGAGGGCAATGTGGTGGATGGAAGGGATCACCTTCTTCTTGTCTCCAATAATTAAGTAAGCTACGAACCCATCCCCAATTCATCTAGAATAGATGATGGCTAATTGGTTGATCCATTCCAGTTACACTGTCTTCGAAATTCAGGTGAATATCCATATCGGAATAGCTGTCAGAGTTTAAGGAATTTGAACTAGATACGGGATCCATCTTGTATTATTAGGGAGATGATTTTTGATATGAATTAGATTATAGAATTTAGTTTGGTATTCTTCAATACATAATTTACATATGTATATATAATACCAAATTCCATAAATCACGGAGAAATTTTCAGAAGATGTCAGGAAAAGTTTACAGTAACAGATACGCTAAGATATGAATTTTATCTATACACTATTCATGTAATCAATGCAGTAAAACGTGTCTAGACTAGGAATGATAAGCAGGTAATTTCCGACAAAAATGATAAGCAAAACTTTTGACATGCAGACACGGTCGAAGTCCAGACTTACGAATGCATCCTAACAACTATCAGTTAGATACACTAATGCAAGACCTGGTTCACTAGGACCAACGCTCTGATACCAACTATGACGATCACTCCAAATCCATATGGACGAACACGTCATTCATTGATTTCATTGCGAGGTATTTGACCTCTATATGATACGTTTTGTAAACATTGCATTCTTTTGAAAAGGCACACCATAAATGAATATTTAAATCAAAGGTTTTCGACATCTAATGATTTCTACATATAGACAATCACCATAAATAATAGTTTACAACAGTACTTCCGTTGACAACACAGTCAAAATAAGATACATGGTGATGATTTGGTGAATGCAACGTTTCCTTGAAAAATATGTCATGTAAGACTCCATGCATATTGCTTGTCTAACATCTAAGCAAACAGCGGAAGACTTCTAGGAAACCTGAGAATAAATATGCTAACAAGTGTCAACACAAAGGTTGGTGAGTTCATAGTTTTAATGTTTCGTATAATCTGTATATAAAGGTGGATCACAAGATTTCAGTTGTTTCATCCAGAAACGTTTATTAAAATATTCTACGAAATTGAGCACCCTGGTAACTAAACTTTAACGTTATAATGATAAATACCCCATTCGTTTTAATACACGCAAACCAACGTGTCCTAAACTCAAATAACACACGTCCGTTAAAAGGCTAGCGCTCTAGCTCGAACGGGGATGTCAAGCCCTATGGATCCATATACTGTTATTCGCGCCCACCAGTCCACATCCTATGTACTAGCAGTTACTAGTTACCAAAGCTAAGGGATTTTCAGTTTAAACTCAGTGTAGAATTAAGTATGTACTTGTATCCATTGCGTTTAAAATAAATTGCATGTATTCTCAGCCTAAAAATATATTGCAAAAGCAATTAAAAAGGGAGCAATGAAACTCACCTTAGCAGCATATAAAGTCGTTCACCAAAATGTGACCGAAACTCGGATTACCAAATAACCGTAGATCTCAACGTATCAATATTGTGATTTAATATTTTAGAAAAGTACGTAGACGCAACAGAGATGATAAACACTAGGTTTGACTTGAGAACAATACCCTTGAACATTACCCATAACCTCCTTGGCAATAACCCATAGTTTCCTTAGCTCTAACCAGTTCAAAACTCATTTGGAAAGTGACACTCTCATGACCTCGTCGTAGTATTTTATGTCTAATACTAATATTACTAATAATAATATTAAGATAAATAATAATATTAATCTTAATAATATTAATAATAATAATAATAATAATAATAATAATAATAATAATAATAATAATAATAATAATAATAATAATAATATATTTATACCGAGGAATATAAGAGAGAAGTGAATGAGCAAACAAAAACAGAATTCGATCGAATTTATAGCACTTGGCCTGAAATCCACTGCCATGCGATCGCATGGCTTGGTAGAAGGATTCCCATGCGATCGCATGGGGTCCTTTTCCAGCTCACAAAGCTTTTGTCCAAATGTTTGTCGACATAATTTTTATATTAATATATAATATATATAATTTATATAATTAATTATATATTATATTAAATTCACGTGCATAGTTGACTTGTAATTTTTGTTCCGATATGTCGTACGTCGTCACTCGACTTATGTCCCGGTTCCGGTTTTTTCGAATGTCCTTTCGTACGTTGAGAAAACTTGTACATTACATTTTGGGACACGTACCTTAGTCAAAATATAACCTTAAATTATCCCTAAATTATATCACTCGAAATATAACTTATACATTTGAGTGTTTTGGTCATTTACTTCTATAAATCATCGTCTCGCTATTTGTTAAAATACATTTTAAAATAGTGTTTACTGTAGCAATTCACTGCAGCAAAGTCAATTTTACACTGTAGCATTTTGGGTACTGTAGTAATTTGAAAATACTGTAGCAAATTAGTGTTTTACTGGTTCATCTTAAATGCTTTAGTTAACTTATCTAAATATCAATCGAATCAATAAACGAATGTTACTATCGTTTACTAAATAACTTGAGATTATATATATGTATATATCTTTTTAATATACATAAATCAGTTTTTAAATACACATTGGAAGTTATTTATAAATAAATTTTAATAATAAATATTTCAACTTATCATATGTATTCAAATAGATATTTAAACCAATAAGTTTAATGTACGGTATCAAACAATTAATACATTGTTACATTTTCAAGTTATAGTATATATGTATCTATTTACATATAATTGTTCGCGAATCGTCGAAAACAACCGAAGGATAGTTGTTGTTGTTTTGGTGACTCTTATCACCGTTTTTCTCCAACTTTCTTTTGACTAACTTCACGTTGGCCTCTTCGGCCGCCTGTTCTTTAATTCTTCCCTTAATCTGGTTCACTAGTTTGTGAGCCATTCTACATGCCTTTTGTATGGAGGCAGGCTCGTGTGAACTTATATCTTCATGGATTCTCTCCGGTAACCCTTTCACAAACGCGTCGATCTTCTCTTCCTCATCTTCGAACGCTCTCGGACACAATAGGCACAATTCTGTGAATCATCTTTCGTACGAAGTAATATCGAATCCATGTGTTCGTAACCCTCTAAGTTCTGAATTGAGCTTATTGACCTCGGTTCTGGGACGGTACTTCTCGTTCATCAAGTGCTTGAATGCTGACCACGGTAGTGCGTAAGCAGCATCTTATCTCACTTGCTCTAGATAGGTATTCCACCATGTTAACGCAATACCTATGAAGGTATGCGTAGCGTACTTCACTTTGTCTCCTTCAGCACACTTACTTATGGCAAACACCGATTCAACTTTCTCGGTCCACCATTTTAATCCGATTGGTCCTTCGGTCCCATCAAATTCTGAAGGTTTGCAGGCAGTGAATTCCTTGTAGGAGCATCCTACACGATTTCTTGCGCCGTTAGCTGTATTGCTAGATTCAGAGTTATTGTTGGTATGTAGTGCGGCCTGTACTGCGGCTATGTTTGAAGTAAGAAAGGTACGAAATTCCTCTTCGCTCATATTCAAGGTGTGTCGAGTAGTCGGTGCCATTTCCTTCAAAATAGTCAAATGAAACAATTTAATCATACAAAATATTAAGAGTAGTCAATAGTATCTCGTAGCATAATATGAACTCATTTATAAAAGCTTTTTCTTCATATTAGCATTTTATAAGTTTAAATTCGGGTACTACCTACCCGTTAAGTTCATACTTAGTAGCTAATATACAATTCAACTACTACAATTCCATATGAAAAACTGATTATAATAATATATCACATACAAATATTCTTCAAACTTACAACTTCACTATATTACATATAACATGAAATATAGTACACTATGATACAGGACAGTTTTGAAGATAAATCTAGTTAATACGCAAGTTGTTCAGCAAAGGAAATAAAGAAACGTAATTCATAAGTCCAGAAACAAGTCATGCATTCCGGTTTTACTAAGACGACTTCCCATCCTTGGTCTTGTGGAAAATAACCGTTATGACCATTAGCTAGGCAGCATGTTGTAATGTCGTCAAAAGGACGAGGGTTTCGTAATGTCTAATAGCCCCGTAATAATCTAAAAACCTTATTTCTCACCCCAACTATTGAATCCGTCACTTGTGGGAAAGTTTTATTTAAAAGCTGCAATCCGATGTTCTTTTTCTCACTTTGGTAAGAAGCGAACATCACTAACCCGTAAGCATAACATGCTTCTTTATGTTGCATGTTAGAAGCTCTTTCTAATTCACGAAATCCTATGTTGGGATATGTTGAGTCAAAATAGGTTCTTAACACGTAGCGTAAAATTGCATTTGGGTTCCCCGCATTTAACGCTTTAAAGAAAACACGACGTAACTTAAAGTCTTCCCAATGTGATATACCCCACATATCAAAGGAAAGCCTTTTATAAACTAAGGCATTTCTGGAAAGTCTTTCAAATGTTTGACAAGTTAATTTTGCATTAACTAAATGTGCTGATGAATTCTGACCGACTCTAGACAAGATTTCCTCAATCATATTCTCTGGTAGGTCTTCTAAAATATTCGGTTGTCTACCCTTAACGTCCATTTTGTTTTTATACTGTAAAATAGACAAGGATTAGATTCGTAAAAACAAACAATACAAGCAATTTTTACATAGAACATAAAAGTACAAGCACACTACAATACATTTATTACACAACATGCTCACACCCCTCTAATCTGAATCACTGGTTTCTTCTTCTTCGGACTTGGTTCTTTTTCCTAATCTTCTAGGGATATATGATGTTCCTCTAATACGAGTCGTCATTTTCCACATTGGTTTAGAAAAACCTGGTAGTTTAGAGGTTTCCGGGTTATTGTCACGATATTGAAAATACGGGTGTTGACGGTACATATAAAGTTCATCGGGGTCGGAATCAGATTTCTCTATTTTGATGCCTTTTCCCTTATTATTTTCTTTTGCCTCATTAAATTGGGTCGGGGTAATTTCTATAACATCATCGGAATCCTCATCAGGATCCGATTCATAGGAAAATTGGTAATTTTCCCAATATTTTGCTTCCTTAGCGGAAACACCATTGACCATTATTAACTTTGGTCCATTGGTTGAGGATTTTCTTTTATTTGACTGGTTTTCTATGGTTCCTACTATTCCCCCCTCCGGGACCTCTTCTTCTTCCGGTTCCTCTTCTTCTGGTTCCTCTTCTTCCGATTCCTCTTCTTCCGGTTCCGTTTCCTCTTCTTCCGGTTCTTCGGGAACTTGTGAATCTTGCCAATATATATTCGTCTCTTCGTTATTATTAGGTGAGTCAATGATATTTATGCTAGAGGTAGACATCTATCACACAATATCAAACATGTTAAGAGATTAATATATCACATAATATTTACTTGTTAATAATATATAGTTTTCAACAAAAATGTTAAGCAATCATTTTTAAAGAAAACACGGTCGAAGTCCAGACTCACTAATGCATCCTAACAAACTCGATAAGACACACTAATGCAAATTTTTTGGTTCTCTAGGACCAACGCTCGGATACCAACTGAAATGTCCCGTTCATATTGATTATAAACGTTCCATATTAATTGATTTCGTTGCGAGGTTTTGACCTCTATATGAGACATTTTTCAAAGACTGCATTCATTTTTAAAACAACCATAACCTTTATTTTATCGATAAAGGTTTAAAAGCATTACGTAGATTATCATATAATGATAATCTAAAATATACCATTTACACACGACCATTACATAATGGTTTACAATAAGAATCTATTACATCAAAAATAAGTTTCTTGAATGCAGTTTTTACATAATATCATACAAGCATGGACTCCAAATCTTGTCCTTATTTTAGTATGCAACAGCGAAGCTCTTAATAATCACCTGAGAATAAACATGCTTAAAACGTCAACAAAAATGTTGGTGAGTTATAGGTTTAACCTATATATTATCAAATCATAATAATAGACCACAAGATTTCATATTTCAATACATCCCATACATAGAGATAAAAATCATTCATACGGTGAACACCTGGTAACCGACATTAACAAGATGCATATATAAGAATATCCCCATCATTCCGGGACACCCTTCGGATATGATATAAATTTCAAAGTACTAAAGCATCCGGTACTTTGAATGGGGTTTGTTAGGCCCAATAGATCTATCTTTAGGATTCGCGTCAATTAGGGTGTCTGTTCCCTAATTCTTATATTTCCAGACTTAATAAAAAGGGGCATATTCGATTTCGATAATTCAACCATAGAATGTAGTTTCACATACTTGTGTCTATTTTGTAAATCATTTATAAAACCTGCATGTATTCTCAATCCAAAAATATTAGATTTTAAAAGTGGGACTATAACTCACTTTCACAGATTTTTACTTCGTCGGGAAGTAAGACTTTGCCACTGTCGATTCACGAACCTATACAAATATGTACATATATATATCAAAGTATGATCAAAATATAATTACAACCATTTTTATTATGTTTTAAAGATTTGAGTGTATTAAGTCAGCTGTCCTCGTTAGTAACCTACAACTAGTTGTCCATAATTAGATGTACAGAAATAAATCGATATATATTATCTTGAATCAATCCACGACCTAGTGTATACACGTCTCAGGCTAGATCACAACTCAAACTATATATATTTTTGGAATCAACCTCAACCCTGTATAGCTAACTCCAACATTACTGCATATAAAGTGTCTATGGTTGTTCCAAATAATATATATAGATGGGTCGATATGATATGTCAAAACATTTGCATACGTGTCTATGGTATCCCAAGATTACATAATATATTAGAATACATGTATAATACAATATAAGTTAGCTAGGATATGATTAATATAGATTTGTTACCAATTTTCACGTAGTTACAACAAGCAAAAATAACCAATCTTGTTTTACCCATAACTTCTTCATTTTAAATCCGTTTTGAGTGAATCAAATTGCTATGGTTTCATATTGAACTTAAATTTATGAATATATACAGAAAAATTATAAGTTTATAGTCAGAATTACAGGTTACAAGTCATTTTTGTAAAGGTAGTCATTTCAGTCGAAAGAACGACGTCTAGATGACCATTTTGGAAAACATACTTCCACTTTGAGTTTAACCATGATTTTTGGATATAGTTTCATGTTCATAAGAAAAATTATTTTCCTAGAAGAACAACTTTTAAATCAAAATTTTTCATAGTTTTTAATTAACTAACTCAAAACAGCCCGCGGTGTTACTACAACGGCGTATATCCAGTTTTACGGTATTTTTCGTGTTTTCCGGTTTTAAATCATTAAGTTAGCATATCA
The DNA here is from genome assembly GCF_046630445.1 of Rutidosis leptorrhynchoides. Taxonomy (NCBI): domain Eukaryota; kingdom Viridiplantae; phylum Streptophyta; class Magnoliopsida; order Asterales; family Asteraceae; genus Rutidosis; species Rutidosis leptorrhynchoides. Next base: position 46,860,404 of record NC_092337.1, on the reverse strand, counting down.
TATAGATATAGAACATGTGTTTAGTTGATTTTAAAAGTCAAGTTAGAAGGATTAACTTTTGTTTGCGAACAAGTTTAGAATTAACTAAACTATGTTCTAGTGATTTCAAGTTTAAACCTTCGAATAAGATAGCTTTATATGTATGAATCGAATGATGTTAAGAACATCATTACTACCTCAAGTTTTGTGGATAAACCTACTGGAAAAGAGACAAATGGATCTAGCTTCAAAGGATCCTTGGATGGCTTGAAAGTTCTTGAAGCAAAATCATGACACGAAAACAAATTCAAGTAAGATCATCACTCGAAATAAGATTGTTATAGTTATAGAAATTGAACCAAATTTGAATATGAGTATTACCTTGTATTAGAAAGATATCTTACTGTAAATAAGAAAGATTTATTGAGGTTGGATGATCACTTTACAAGATTGGAAGTAAGCTAGCAAACTTGGAAGTATTCTTGGTTTTATGAAACTAGAACTTATAGAATTTATGAAGAACACTTAGAACTTGAAGATGGAACTTGAGAGAGATCAATTAGATGAAGAAAATTGAAGAATGAAAGTGTTTGTAGGTATTTTTGGTCATTGGTATATGGATTAGATATAAAGGATATGTAATTTTAAATAAGTCATGAATGATTACTCATATTTTTGTAATTTTATGAGTATTTTAATCCTAGTTGCAGTTTAAGTCCCCAATTAGTTGGAATATTTGACTTCGGATATAAGGATAATTTGACGAGGACACTCGCACTTTATATTTATGACTGATGGACTGTTGTGGACAAAAACCAGACGGACATATTAAATAATCCAGGACAAAGAACAATTAACCCATGGGAATAAACTAAAATCAACACGTCAAACATCATGATTACGGAAGTTTAAATAAGCATAATTCCTTTATTTTCATATTTAATTGCACTTCTAATTATCACATTTTTATTTATTGTCATTGTATTTAATTGCACTTTTAATTATCGCACTTTTTAATTATCGCAATTTTATTTCATCGCACTTTTATTTATTGCAATTTCATTATCGTTATTTATTTTACGCTTTAAATTAAGTCTTTTATTTATTTAATATTTTACATTAGGTTTTAACTGCGACTAAAGTTTTAAAAATCGACAAACCGGTCATTAAACGGTAAAAACCCCCTTTTTATAATAATAATATTACTTATATATATTTGTATTTTTATAAGATAAAACTAATATAGCGTTAAGCTTTGTTTAAAAGATTTCCCTGTGGAACGAACCAGACTTACTAAAAACTACACTACTGTACGATTAGGTACACTGCCTATAAGTGTTGTAGCAAGGTTTAGGTATATCCATTCTATAAATAAATAAATATCTTGTGTAAAATTGTATCATATTTAATAGTATTTCCTAGTAAAATATAAGCTATTTCATATACGCCTCGCATAACATCAAGTATTTTTGGCGCCGCTGCCGGGGAACATAAACGCCGAAAGCGCAACGCTATATTTAAAAAAAAAAAAAAAGTTTTTATCAAGTTCTTTTTATAAAAATATAAGTTTTTAAAAATAAAAAAAAACTGAACCTCTAGAAATCGAACCCTTCTGAGCTGAAATTGAACCCTCCGCGACTCGCGGAGAATTTGAACTGGACCATACCGCACTCGTGGAGGTCCTCTGACAGGTCAAACCTGGTACTCATTTAATGCGGAATTAGGGTTTAATTATATTAATATTAATATTAATTAGGTTTTAATTTTAAATTAATTAGTTTTAGTTTTTATTTAATTTGTATTTTTAAGTTATATTAAGTTTTATTAAATATATAAAATTAATAGTTTTATATAAAAATAATATTTTTATAAAAATTGTACTTTTTACAACTTTTAGTATATTTTTTATATTTTGTATCTTTTTATTCGTTTTAGCGTAATTTTTGTATTTTTCGCTCGTATTTAGTTTTAAGTCATAGTTTTTGCCATAGTTATTTTTACTTCTAGATTTTTAGGCTTTGTCGTAAAATCCCTTAAGTGTTTTTTCTTTAGACTAAGATTTAGGTGCTTTAGAATTTTGCGACGCTGTTCTAAGTTTTTAGTACCTTTTTAAGATATTGTCATTTGGAATATAGTTTTTCTATTAAGCTTTAATATTTTTAGACGCAACTTTTAATTTTTAGTTTTTAGTGCCTTTTTAAGTTTAGACGCGCTACTTTCTTATATTTATTTTTCGACGCCTATTATTTTTCGCCTTTTTATTTTTTGACCGTTTTCGACGCGCTCTTTTTCTCTCTTATTTCTCGCCATTCTAGTTTTTAGGACTTAGAATTTTCTCTATTTCTTATCTAATATTTCTTTAAATTTCAAACGAAAAATTGTTTTAAGTGGTTAAATTGATAGACATCAAAATTTTCTGGTTCGTAGTAATAGTTGGATTTGTAAGTGGACCGGGTTATTGGAGCCAAACAGTACTCAATTATATTGAGACCAAACGAATCCTGCCCCTCTGCTGCATCTTTTGGCTATTCGAAACGTGGGCAAAATCAGAAAAGTCTATTAATTTGTTAACTTATATAATTTTTCTTTCTATTTAAAAACTTATAGGATATTCAGTGAATGCACCGAGCAAAACGTTCACCACCTTTTGTACGTTCACCACCTGTAACTCGATCAAGATATCTAGCAAATATTGTCGCCGTTGATTTTTCTTTAGAATCGTCATCCAGTCGACCAAGTACTCCAATTCAAATTTCCGATAATCCATTTTTTGAACCCGACCTCACAATTGAGAATCCGGAGAATATTCAGGGACAATTCATAGATCCTGAACCATTAATCTTTCGTTCGAAACCACCAATCATTCAAACAGAGATTGTTGAGGAACCAACCATTAAATCAGAATCCTCTAGTGATTCAGATTCAACAAATTCAATCATGGAAAATCTGGAAACTTTAAGTATGGAAGACCGAATGAGAGCTAAACGCACTGGCTAAGGTCACGCAATTACTCAACCAGACATTAATGCGCCAGATTATGAAATCAAAGGACAAATTCTACACATGGTGACTAATCAATGCCAATTTAGTGGTGCGCCGAAGGAAGATCCAAACGAACATCTTCGTACCTTTAATAGGATCTGCACTCTATTTAAAATTCGAGAAGTTGAGGATGAACAGATATATCTCATGTTATTTCTCTGGACTTTAAAGGGAGAAGCCAAAGATTGGTTGGAATCATTACCTGAAGGGGCGATTGATACATGGGACGTTTTAGTTGAAAATTTTCTTAAACAATTCTTTCCGGCATCTAAAGCCGTAAGACTTCAAGGAGAAATTGTTACGTTCACACAGAAGCCAAATGAAACTCTATATGAAGCGTGGACCAGATTTGGAAAGTTATTGAGAGGATGTCCGCAACATGGTTTAGACACCTGTCAAATAGTATAAATATTCTACCAAGGATGCGACATCACTACAAGAAAAGACATCGATATAGCAGCTGGTGGTTCCATTATGAAGAAAACAGCAACCGATGCTTATAAAATTATTGATAACACTGCTTCCCACTCACATGAGTGGCACCAAGAAAAAGATATCGTTAGATCATCTAAAGCAGCTAGAGCCGATTCTAGCCATGACTTAGATTCCATTTCTGAAAAGATAGATGCTGTCGAGAGACGAATGGAAAAGATGACTAAGGATATTCACTCAATACGAATAAGTTGTAAGCAGTGTGGAGGACCACATTTGACCAAAGATTGTCTGAGTATTGAACTAACAATGGAACAAAGAAAGAATGTTTCATACATAAACCAAAGGCCTGGAAATAATTATTAGAATAATTATCAACCGCCAAGACCAATTTACAATCAAAACCAGAATTATAATCGAAATGTTCCATACAACAACCAACAAGGTCCTAGCAATCAACGAGTATCCAATAATACTTACAATCAGCAAAGACCTAATTTTTAGAACAAACCACCACAAACCGATGATAAAAAGCCAAATTTAGAAGATATGATGACGAAGCTAGTTGAATCTCAAACGCAGTTTTTCACATCTCAGAAACAAACCAATGAACAAAATGCTCAAGCATTTAAAAATCAACAAGCTTCTATTCAAAATTTGGAACAAGAAGTAAGTAACCTAGCAAGGTTAATAGGTGAAAGAAAATCGGGAAGTCTACCTAGTGATACAAATGCTAACTCCCGGAATGAAACAGCTAAAGCCATTACCACAAGAAGTGGTATTACACTTAAACCACCTGAAATACCTGTAATTTCTGATGAAGCTATTCCTACTCAACAAGAACCACAACCTGAACAAGATAAGGAAAAAGAACCGGTAGTTGAAAAGGTTAATGAAGATAACACAGTTAAGACTAAACCTTATGTTAAACCATACCAACCACCACTTCCTTACCCGAGTAAAATGAGAAAAGAGAGACTTGAAGCCGAGCAATCTAAATTCTTGGATATGTTTAAACAGATAAATGTAAATCTTCCTTTCATTGATGTGATTTAAGGAATGCCTAGATATGCTAAATTTCTGAAAGATCTAATCACAAATAGAAAGAAAATGGAAGAACTCTCAGCTGTTACTATGAATGCTAATTGTTCAGCAGTGCTGTTGAATAAGATACCAGAAAAACTATCTGATCCAGGAAGTTTCACAATTCCATGTTTTCTGGGTAGTCTTAGTTCAATAGAAGCATTGGCAGACTTAGGTGCTAGTATAAATTTAATGCCATATTCACTATACGCTAAACTAGACCATGGAGAATTGAAACCAACACGAATAAGCATACAACTAGCCGATAGATCAGTAAAATATCCTAGAGGGATAATGGAGAACATGCTAGTTAAAGTTGGTACTTTAGTATTTCCAGTAGATTTTGTTATTCTGGACATGGAAGAAGATTCTCGAGTTCCTCTCATATTAGGAAGACCATTCTTAAACATGGCTAAAGCAATAATAGACGTGTTCGGTAAGAAACTGACCCTAAGTATAGAGGACGAGAGTGTTACTTTTCAGTTGATAGAGCCATGCAACAACCGCAATCTGCAGATGATACATGTTATTATATTCAAACTATAGAATCACATGCAGAATTGTTAGAAGAATTTCCAGAATTACAAGGAACAGGAGAATGTTCTTTAGGAGAAGGAACTGAATCAATTGATGAAACTGATATGTTAGCTACACTTATGGCTAATGGATATGAACCAACAACAGAAGAAATTCAAATGCTAAAAGAAGAAGACAGATATCGATATAAATCATCGATAGAAGAACCACCGACATTAGAGTTAAAGCCACTTCCAAACCATTTGGAATATGCTTATTTACATGGTGAATCTGAATTACCTGTAATAATATCGTCTTCTCTTACTGAAAATGAAAAATCTTAACTCATTTCTGTGCTAAAAGCTTATAAACCAGCTATTGCATGGAAAATTCATGATATTAAAGGAATAAGTCCTTCGTATTGCACACATAAAATCCTTATGGAAGAAGGTCATAAAACGTATGTGCAACGCCAACGAAGACTAAATCCTAATATGCAAGATGTTGTTAAGAAAGAAATTATTAAACTGCATGATGCAGGTTTAATTTATCCAATTTCTGATAGTCCATGGGTAAGCCCAGTTCAATGCGTGCCTAAGAAAGGTGGCATGACTGTCATCACAAATGAGAAAAATGAGTTTATTCCTACTAGGACTGTAACAGGATGGCGTGTTTGTATAGATTATAGAATATTAAATGACGCCACCAGAAAAGATCACTTTCCCTTACCTTTCATTGATCAAATGTTGGAAAGATTAGCCGGAAACAGTTACTATTGTTTTCTTGATGGTTTTTTTGGATATTTTCAAATTCCAATAGCACCCGAGGACCAAGAAAAAACCACGTTCACGTGCCCTTATGGTACTTTTGCTTACAAACGCATGCCATTTGGACTTTGCAATGCCCCTGCAACCTTTCAAAGGTGCATGATGGCGATTTTTCACGACATGATAGAAGAATGCATGGAAGTTTTCATGGATGACTTTTCAGTCTTCGGTGATACATTTGAATCATGTCTAGTTAATTTTGAACGAATGCTTATTAGATGCGAACAATCAAATCTAGTACTTAATTGGGAGAAATGCCATTTCATGGTTAAAGAAGGCATCGTTCTTGGTCATAAAATCTCAAAGGAAGGAATTGAAGTGGATAGAGCTAAAGTAGATGTAATTGCTAAACTTCCACATCCCACCAATGTTAGAGGAGTTAGGAGTTTTCTAGAGCATGCCGGTTTTTACCGACGTTTCATAAAAGATTTTTCTAAAATTGCCACTCCTATGAATAAACTCCTAGAAAAGGATGCTCCATTCATCTTTTCAGATGAATGCATCAAATCTTTTAATATTCTTAAAGAGAAACTCACTAATGCGCCGATTATGATAACTCCAAATTAGAATTTACCGTTTGAACTAATGTGCGATGTAAGTGATTTTACAATGGGAGCCGTTTTAGGACAAAGGATTGAAAAACGATTTCAACCTATATATTATGCTAGTAAGACGTTACAAGGAGCACAAACGAATTATATAACTACTGAAAAAGAACTCCTTGCTATTGTCTTTGCTTTTGACAAATTTTGTTCATATCTCGTTCTAGCTAAAACAGTGGTCTATACTGACCATTCTGCTCTTAGATACCTATTTTCAAAACAAGATGCCAAACCACGATTAATCCGTTGGATCTTACTCTTACAAGAGTTCGATATTGAAATCCGAGACAAAAAGGGAGCAGAAAATCTCGCCGCTGATCATCTTTCTCGTCTTGAAAATCCTGAATTAGAAGTTCTAAATGAATCGACCATACAAGACAATTTTCCTGATGAATATCTATTGAAGATAGATTATAATGAAATTCCATGGTTTGCAGATTATGCAAACTATTTAGTATGTGGATTCCTTGAAAAAGGATTGTCGTACCAAAAACGAAAGAAATTCTTTAGTGATATAAAACACTATTTCTGGGAAGATCCACATTTGTTTAAAAGTTGTCCCGATGGAATAATACGCCGATGTGTATTCGGAGATGAAACTAGTAAAATTTTAAACCATTGTCACACAGGACCAACAGGAGGGCATTATGGGCCTCAGCTCACAGCAAGAAAAGTTTATGATGCTGGATTCTATTGGCCTACAATTTACAAAGACGCACACCTTCTTTGCAAATCCTGTGATGCATGTCAAAGGGCTGAAAAAATAAGTCAACGTGATGAAATGCCACAAAATGTCATTCAAGTATGTGAAGTATTTGACATTTGGGGTATTGACTTTATGGGTCCATTTCCAAAATCTCATAATAATCTCTACATTCTCGTAGCCATTGATTATGTATCTAAATGGGCGGAAGCACAAGCTCTCCCAACTAACGATGCACGAGTTGTAGTCAACTTTTTAAAACGTCTTTTTGCAAGGTTTGGAACACCAAAAGCTTTAATAAGTGATCGGGGAACTCATTTCTGTAATAACCAACTTGAGAAAGTTCTTAAAAGATATGGAGTAACTCATAAAATCTCCACTTCTTATCATCCACAAACAAGTGGACAAGTTGAAAATACCAACCGAGCTTTAAAACGTATTCTAGAGAAAACCGTAGGATCAAATCCGAAGGAATGGTCCATGAAATTGGAGGATGCACTCTGGGCTTTTAGAACAGTCTACAAAACTCCAATTGGAACCACACCTTTTAAACTCGTTTACGGAAAAGCATGTCATCTTCCAGTAGAAATTGAACACAAAGCATTTTGGGCTTTGAAGATATGTAATCTTGATTTACATGAAGCGGGACGTCTACGGTTAAGTCAATTAAACGAATTAGAAGAATTGAGACATGAAGCATACGATAATTCGTTAATCTATAAAGAAAGAACGAAGAAATGGCATGATAAAAGAATCAGAAGTTCAAAAGAATTCAAAGAAGGAGACAGAGTTCTTCTTTTCAATTCACGATTCAAGCTATTTCCTGGAAAATTGAAATCAAGATGGTCTGGACCATTCATAGTCAAAAGAGTTTTCCCGTACGGAATAGTAGAATTGATAAATTCAAATGGGATTGAATTTAAAGTTAATGGTCACAGAGTTAAACATTACATAGATAGTCCGATGGAAGTTGACAACGAAGTTAATCACAATTTCGATACCACAGCTAACTAAGTGTGGGGAGAATCAAGTCTTTAAAGGATAATATGTATTTCTGTTAGAGTTAGATGTTCTGTTTTCGTGTAGTTCTCGAAAATGGAATCCGAATGGTCTTTCCCTAGCAGACCCTAAAGAACTAGTCTTCTTCCCCCATTCTGAATTTTTATTTTTTTTAGGTTTTACGAGATGAAGACTTCCTGTGAACTAAACCATGGTCTAATGCTACACGCTTTGATCACTAAACGTAATAATGACACCCTTCCAAGTGAAATAGTATCATTAATCAGAGGTAAATTGGACGGAGTAAGAAAAGAATCCAGATGCGAAAATAATAAGTTACAATTTGGTAAAGGAAAATCAAAATTCGCAGCGAAAAGAAGAGCACGACACCTTGAAAGATGTCACAAATGCGGAAAATGGTCACACGAAGGTAAATGTTCAAATAATCAAACCTATTCAAACACCGAATTTGTTACTTTATGTAGAGATGGACCGTTCATATGTTTAGAAGAAAAAACACTGAATGCTCGAGGTTACGCCTATGTAGCTATGGAAAATCAATTAGTCTGACTATCTTATGAGTGGGCTAGAGCATATCACTAAGAATACTATCTCACAGGTAACTTTGTACAGTTTTTATTTTTATTTTTATTTTTAACCTTTTGATAATAAACGCTAATTTGTTCGCTATAAAGTATTAAATTGGTATTCGATAAAATTAGGTCTTGCGACCGAAATTATTGATATCATACAAAAATTTATTACATCACTGTGAAATTTAACGTTTATTCTTAAGGTATAAATATCTTTAATCAATCAACCCAAAATATTTCAAAAATTCGTCATGAGTTAAATTAGGTTATAAAACCGAAATTACTTTACCAAAAAGAGGGGCGTATATTTTTGATAATATTTGATTGATTAAAGTGGGATAAAAGACCAAAAAGATTTTTAATACTATTTTTACTTTGTTTTTAATATATAAATATTAAATTAATATTGTAAACTTTTTAAAATCAATATATTTAAATTTGTAAATATTTGAAAAATTAATATTTTTAATATAAGTTTGTATGTTTTAAAAAAAAAAAATATATATATATATAATATAAATTTGGTGTGAATTTTTAATTTTATTAATATGAATTTTTAATTTTATGTATTTTAAATTTAAGTTTGGTGTGAATTTAAAAACAAAAATTTACTTTATTTCGCTAAGTTAAAAATATGATTTTTAAAATTCGTCGTAAGTTGAAGACTAGGTCATTGAACCGAAATTGCTTTACCCGAGGGAGGGACGAGAACTTTTATTATCATTATTTTTAATCTTATTGAATTAAAGTATGCCAAAAACATTTAAAAAACTCAAAAATCTTTACTTTTAAAAACCGCGCTTTGAATTGACGAATTTTAAAATTTTGTCGAGGGACGGACTAGGACAACGATCCGAAACGCCCTCGCTCCTAAAAAGAAACAAATTTTTAAAATTTTATTAATTTATGTTTTAGAAATTATACCCTTTATATATATATATATATATATATATATATATATATATATATATATATATATATATATATATATATATATAAACGCCAATATGTTTAGAAATTTTGGTAAAATTTAATTATTTTTCTACGCTAATCACCCTCAATAATTTAAATTGTTACTGATTTCTTGCAAATGAGGGCATTGCAAGATCTTAAGTGTGGGAAGGGGTTAAATTCTTTCGAATTTTAAAAATTTTTGATTTAAACACTTGGTTACCATTAAAAATACTAGTAACGCAGTAGTTGTATTAGAATCTAGTGCTCTCTGGTAACAAAGAACAGCCCTAGTCTTATATACTGACTACCCACTTCTAGTAAAATTTTTCAAAATTTTCAATTAAATGAATTCAAAATCATGTTTATATATATTTATGAACGATAAAACTAGGTGTTAACACCGAAATTATTGTTACCTCGGAAAGGACATAAATTGAGAAACAAACCAAAATGTTAGAATTCATTTAAAATGGAATAGAGGACAATAAAAAGGCAAATAAAAGAAAATAAAAGCCAAGTGTGGGAAAATTTACCAAGTTATTTAAAACATAAGTCACATATTTTTGTAACAAATAACTGAAGATACTTTTGTTTTGGACGATTTTAATCAGTTTTACCCGATTTACTGTAATATATTTGAAAGAAAGATGGATCTACACGATGAATCAATTCCATCATTAAAAGGAAGTAAAGTCTTCCGAAAAAGAAACGCGCTTCTTGATTTAGGTCATGAAGTTGTCGTCCAGACCAGCTGTAGGTTGACGAAAAATCTAGAAAAATCATCACTAAAATCAGCAGGAAATCCACGGACCTCAGCATAAAATAGGGTCGCCAAGTGGTCAGACTTATCCTAACCATGAGAGGATCTGTCTTGTAAAATGGGGAGGACGCCGTGCAAATTAGCTGAATAAGACTAATGAATCAGATCCCCAGAAAGGATAATCTCCTTAAAGATCAAAAATCAGCTTTTAAGCCTGATATTACTCAATTCTAGAGATTGACCTTAGAGATTGAGAATTACAAACTCATGGAATTCGATGATATCTAAACTCGAGCTTGAACGAGAAAATATTTTGATCAAAATTACAAACCGATTTGTTTTCTGAAAACCCATTTTCAATGCGTTCATTACCATTGAACGTAAAATCCTAGGAATTCACCTGGAATTCATTAGGTCACCTGAACCAAGTCGGGTGTCAACCGTAAGAACTGTGGTTGCATAGCATGGTCAAAGACAGAACCTTGTGCCAGACCAGAAAATTATAAGGGTGAGCTTTACTATTGCTCCTACAAAGGATAGTAATTGCATCCGATACGTTATAGACCATAATTAAAAAGCATGTCAGGGGACATTGCCTTAACAGTTGCTTGTTCAACGCTTTCCTTTACAACCGGACGGTAGTTTATCGAAAGGTAATATACGGAGCAAGTATACTGGACGTGTTGCTTTCCTAATACAAGGTTAGCAAGTGGGTAACACAAAACCGCAAGTGTTGAGCTAAAATTTTCAAATCTGAAACCCACCAATCCCACAAAAAGAATTTGCAAACACCGGTGAAGGGTTATCCCGGAAAACTTATCTAGGGTAAAAGCTAGATTTAATTTTCAAAAGATCAAATGTTTTCATAAAGATCCAATTTCCTTAATGGATCTAAACTTTTATAGTCATGTGGGACTGTAAACCACATCGTTACTACCATTGTTTATACCACCGTATAGAAATCACTGATGTACAAAGTGTGAAGAATAAAGAAGTGATTCTAGTATATTTCAAGACTATATTGCTTGAGGACAAGCAACGCTCAAGTGTGGGAATATTTGATAATGCTAAAAACGAACATATATTTCATAGCATTATCCCTCAAGAAAGACAAGCTTTTAGTTGCAATTGTTCTATTTACTAGTGATATTCGTTTAAATAATAAAAGGTGAAGACAAAAGACAGATGCGATGAATTGAAGACGCAAACGACCAAAAAGCTCAAAAGTACAAAGTACAATCAAAGTGGTTCTAATTATTGATGAGAAACGTCTCAAAATTACAAGAGTACAAGCCGCAAAATGCAAAGTACAAGATATTAAATTATACGAAAGGACGTTCGAAAATCTGGAACCGAGACATGAACCAGCTTTCAACGTACAACGCAACGGATCGGAAATTATAAATTAATTATGTATATAAATATAATATAATATATAATTAATTATATAAATTATATATTTATATTATATAAATATAATATAATATATAATTAATTATATAAATTATATATTTATATTATATTTATAATAAAATCCGTCGGCAGACTAAGATCCAAACTTGGATGAGCTGGAATCACGACCTCCGCACTCGCAGAGTTTGAAAGCCCAAAAAGGCCGCACTCGCGGAGCACTCTCTGCCTATAAAAGAACATGCATTTCGACGATTTATATATACCTTTTATATTTTATAGATATTTTTCTTTCCCCATTTTTATGTATCAAGTATCACTCCAAATTGTAATCTCAATTTGTAATTTTAATTTTAAGTTAGTGATAATAATAAGGATCGATTAGTCGAATGTTTTAAGGTTTTGTAAGTCAAAACTCTGTCCGTGTACCACTACGCTAATAACACCCACTGTAAGTTATGTTTATGTTATTTTAATTTAATGTCTCGTAGTTAAGTTATTATTATGCTTATTTAATACCGAAGTAATCATGATGTTGGGCTAAAATACTAAAATTGGGTAATTGGGTTTTGTACCATAATTGGGGTTTGGACAAAAGAACGACACTTGTGGAAATTAGACTGTGGGCTATTAATGGGCTTTATATTTGTTTAACTAAATGATAGTTTGTTAATTTTAATATAAAGATTTACAATTGGACGTACCTATAAATAACCACATACACTCGATCGGACACGATGGGCGGGATATTTATATGTACGAATAATCGTTCATTTAACCGGACACGGGAATGGATTAATAGTTAATAGACTTATTAAAACAGGGGTGAAATTATGTACAAGGACACTTGGCATAATTGATAATAAAGTATTAAAACCTTGGGTTACACGCAGTCGATATCCTGGTGTAATTATTAAACAAAGTATTAAGACCTTGTTACAGTTTAAGTCCCCAATTAGTTGGAATATTTGACTTCGGATATAAGGATAATTTGATGAGGACACTCGCACTTTATATTTATGACTGATGGACTGTTGTGGACAAAAACCAGACGGACATATTAAATAATCCAGGACAAAGAACAATTAACCCATAGGAATAAACTAAAATCAACACGTCAAACATCATGATTACGGAAGTTTAAATAAGCATAATTCCTTTATTTTCATATTTAATTGCACTTCTAATTATCACATTTTTATTTATTGTCATTGTATTTAATTGCACTTTTAATTATCGCACTTTTTAATTATCGCAATTTTATTTCATCGCACTTTTATTTATTGCAATTTCATTATCGTTATTTATTTTACTCTTTAAATTAAGTCTTTTATTTATTTAATATTTCACATTAGGTTTTAACTGCGACTAAAGTTTTAAAAATCGACAAACCGGTCATTAAACGGTAAAAACCCCCTTTTTATAATAATAATATTACTTATATATATTTGTATTTTTATAAGATAAAACTAATATAGCGTTAAGCTTTGTTTAAAATATTTCCCTGTGGAACGAACTGGACTTACTAAAAACTACACTACTGTACGATTAGGTACACTGCCTATAAGTGTTGTAGCAAGGTTTAGGTATATCCATTCTATAAATAAATAAATATCTTGTGTAAAATTGTATCATATTTAATAGTATTTCCTAGTAAAATATAAGCTATTTCATATACGCCTCGCATAACATCAAGTATTTTTGGCGCCGCTGCCGGGGAACATAAACGCCGAAAGCGCAACGCTATATTTAAAAAAAAAAGTTTTTATCAAGTTCTTTTTATAAAAATATAAGTTTTTTTTAAAAAAAAACTAAACCTCTAGAAATCAAACCCTTCTGAGCTGAAATTGAACCCTCCGCGACTCGCGGAGAATTTGAACTGGACCATACCGCACTCGCGGGGGTCCTCTGACAGGTCAAATCTGGTACTCATTTAATGCGAAATTAGGGTTTAATTATATTAATATTAATATTAATTAGGTTTTAATTTTAAATTAATTAGTTTTAGTTTTTATTTAATTTGTATTTTTAAGTTATATTAAGTTTTATTAAATATATAAAATTAATAGTTTTATATAAAAATAATATTTTTATAAAAATTGTAATTTTTACAACTTTTAGTATATTTTTAATATTTTGTATCTTTTTATTCGTTTTAGCGTAATTTTTGTATTTTTCGCTCGTATTTAGTTTTAAGTCATAGTTTTTGCCATAGTTATTTTTACTTCTAGATTTTTAGGCTTTGCCGTAAAATCCCTTAAGTGTTTTTTCTTTAGACTAAGATTTAGGTGCTTTAGAATTTTGCGACGTTGTTCTAAGTTTTTAGTACATTTTTAAGATATTGCCATTTTGGATATAGTTTTTCTATTAAGCTTTAATATTTTTAGACGCAACTTTTAATTTTTAGTTTTTAGTGCCTTTTTAAGTTTAGACGCGCTACTTTCTTATATTTATTTTTCGACGCCTATTATTTTTCGCCTTTTTATTTTTCGACGTTTTTCGACGCGCTCTTTTTCTCTCTTATTTCTCGCCATTCTAGTTTTTAGGACTTAGAATTTTCTCTATTTCTTATCTAATATTTCTTTAAATTTCAAACGAAAAATTGTTTTAAGTGGTTAAATTGATAGACATCAAAATTTTCTGGTTTGTAGTAATAGTTGGATTTGTACGTGGACCGGGTTATTGGAGCCAAACAGTACTCAATTATATTGAGACCAAACGAATCCTGCCCCTCTGCTGCATCTTTTGGCTATTCGAAACGTGGGAAAATCAGAAAAGTCTATTAATTTGATAACTTATATAATTTTTCTTTCTTTTTAAAAACTAATAGGATATTCAGTGAATGCACCGAGCAAAACGTTCACCACCTTTTGTACGTTCACCACCTGTAACTCGATCAAGACATCTAGCAAATATTGTCACCGTTGATTTTTCTTTAGAATCGTCATCCAGTCGACCAAGTACTCCAATTCAAATTTCCGATAATCCATTTTTTGAACCCGATCTCACAATTGAGAATCCGGAGAATATTCAGGGACAATTCATAGATCCTGAACCATTAATCTTTCGTCCGGAACCACCAATCATTCAAACAGAGATTGTTGAGGAACCAACCATTAAATCAGAATCCTCTAGTGATTCAGATTCAACAAATTCAATCATGAAAAATTTGGAACCTTTAAGTATGGAAGACTGAATGAGAGCTAAACGCACTGGCCAAGGTCACGCAATTACTCAACCAGACATTAATGCGCCAGATTATGAAATCAAAGGAAAAATTCTACACATGGTGACTAATCAATGCCAATTTAGTGGTGCGCCGAAGGAAGATCCAAACGAACATCTTCGTACCTTTAATAGGATCTGCACTCTATTTAAAATTCGAGAAGTTGAGGATGAACAGATATATCTCATGTTATTTCCCTGGACTTTAAAGGGAGAAGCCAAAGATTGGTTGGAATCATTACCTGAAGGGGCGATTGATACATGGGACGTTTTAGTTGAAAATTTTCTTAAACAATTCTTTCCGGCATCTAAAGCCGTAAGACTTCAAGGAGAAATTGTTACGTTCACACAGAAGCTAAATGAAACTCTATATGAAGCGTGGACCAGATTTGGAAAGTTATTGAGAGGATGTCCGCAACATGGTTTAGACACCTGTCAAATAGTACAAATATTCTACCAAGGATGCGACATCACTACAAGAAAAGACATCGATATAGCAGCTGGTGGTTCCATTATGAAGAAAACAGCAACTGATGCTTATAAAATTATTGATAACACTGCTTCCCACTCACATGAGTGGCACCAAGAAAAAGATATCGTTAGATCATCTAAAGCAGCTAGAGCCGATTCTAGCCATGACTTAGATTCCATTTCCGCAAAGATAGATGCTGTCGAGAGACGAATGGAAAAGATGACTAAGGATATTCATTCAATACGAATTAGTTGTGAGCAGTGTGGAGGACCACATTTGACCAAAGATTGTCTGAGTATTAAACTAACAATGGAACAAAGAGAGAATGTTTCATACATAAACCAAAGGCCTGTAAATAATTATTAGAATAATTATCAACCGCCAAGACTAATTTACAATCAAAACCAGAATTATAATCGAAATGTTCCATACAACAATCAACAAGGTCCTAGCAATCAACAAGTATCCAATAATACTTACAATCAGCAAAGACCTAATTTTTAAAACAAACCACCACAAACCGATGATAAAAAGCCAAATTTAGAAAATATGATGACGAAGCTAGTTGAATCTCAAACGCAGTTTTTCACATCTCAGAAACAAACCAATGAACAAAATGCTCAAGCATTTAAAAATCAACAAGCTTCTATTCAAAATTTGGAACAAGAAGTAAGTAACCTAGCAAGGTTAATAGGTGAAAGAAAATCGGGAAGTCTACCTAGTGATACAAATGCTAACCCCCGGAATGAAACAGCTAAAGCCATTACCACAAGAAGTGGTATTACACTTAAACCACCTGAAATACCTGTAATTTCTGATGAAGCTATTCCTACTCAACAAGAACCACAACCTGAACAAGATAAGGAAAAAGAACCGGTAGTTGAAAAGGTTAATGAAGATAACACAGTTAAGACTAAACTTTATGTTAAACCATACCAACCACCACTTCCTTACCCGAGTAAAATGAGAAAAGAGAGACTTGAAGCCGAGCAATCCAAATTCTTGGATATGTTTAAATAGATAAATGTAAATCTTCCTTTCATTGATGTGATTTCAGGAATGCCTAGATATGCTAAATTTCTGAAAGATCTAATCACAAATAGAAAGAAAATGGAAGAACTCTCGGCTGTTACTATGAATGCTAATTGTTCAGCAATGCTGTTGAATAAGATACCAGAAAAACTAACTGATCCCAGAAGTTTCGCAATTCCATGTTTTCTGGGTAGTCTTAGTTCAATAGAAGCATTGGCAGACTTAGGTGCTAGTATAAATTTAATGCCGTATTCACTATACGCTAAACTAGACCTTGGAGAATTGAAACCAACACGAATAAGCATACAACTAGCCGATAGATCAGTAAAATATCCTAGAGGGATAATGGAGAACATGCTATTTAGAGTTGGTACTTTAGTATTTCTAGTAGATTTTGTTATTCTGGACATGGAAGAAGATTCTCGAGTTCCTCTCATATTAGGAAGACCATTCTTAAACATGGCTAAAGCAATAATAGACGTGTTCGGTAAGAAACTGACCCTAAGTATAGAGGACGAGAGTGTTACTTTTTCAGTTGATAGAGCCAGGAAATAACCGCAATCTGCAGATGATACATGTTATTATATTCAAACTATAGAATCACATGCAGAATTGTTAGAAGAATTTCCAGAATTATAAGGAACAGGAGAATGTTCTTTAGGAGAAGGAACTGAACCAATTGATGAAACTGATATGTTAGCTACACTTATGGCTAATGGATATGAACCAACAACAGAAGAAATTCAAATGCTAAAAGAAGAAGACAGATATCGATATAAATCATCGATAGAAGAACCACCGACATTAGAGTTAAAGCCACTTCCAAACCATTTGGAATATGCTTATTTACATGGTGAATCTGAATTACCTGTAATAATATCGTCTTCTCTTACTGAAAATGAAAAATCTCAACTCATTTCTGTGCTAAAAGCTCATAAACCAGCTATTGCATGAAAAATTCATGATATTAAAGGAATAAGTCCTTCGTATTACACACATAAAATCCTTATGGAAGAAGGTCATAAAACGTATGTGCAACACCAACGAAGACTAAATCCTAATATGCAAGATGTTGTTAAGAAAGAAATTATTAAACTGCTTGATGCAGGTTTAATTTATCCAATTTCTGATAGTCCATGGGTAAGCCCAGTTCAATGCGTGCCTAAGAAAGGTGGCATGACTGTCATCACAAATGAGAAAAATGATCTTATTCCTACTAGGACTGTAACAGGATGGCGTGTTTGTATAGATTATAGAATATTAAATGACGCCACCAGAAAAGATCACTTTCCATTGCCTTTCATTGATCAAATATTGGAAAGATTAGTCGGAAACAGTTACTATTGTTTTCTTGATGGTTTTTCGGATATTTTCAAATTCCAATAGCACCCGAGGACCAAGAAAAAACCACGTTCACGTGCCCTTATGGGGAGGACGCCGTGCAAATTAGCTGGATAAGACTAATGAATCAGATCCCCAGAAAGGATAATCTCCTTAAAGATCAAAAATCAGCTTTTAAGCCTGATATTACTCAATTCTAGAGATTGACCTTAAAGATTGAGAATTACAAACTCATGGAATTCGATGATACCTAAACTCGAGCTTGAACGAGAAAATATTTTGATCAAAATTACAAACCGATTTGTTTTCTGAAAACCCATTTTCAATGCGTTCATTACCATTGAACGTAAAATCCTAGGAATTCACCTGGAATTCATTAGGTCACCTGAACCAAGTCGGGTGTCAACCGTAAGAACGGTGGTTGCATAGCATGGTCAAAGACAGAACCTTGTGCCAAACCGGAAAATTATAAGGGTGAGCTTTACTATTGCTCCTACAAAGGATAGTAATTGCATCCGATACGTTATAGACCATAATTAAAAAGCATGTCAGGGGACATTGCCTTAACAGTTGCTTGTTCAACACTTTCCTTTACAACCGGACGGTAGTTTATCGAAAGGTAATATACGGAGCAAGTATACTGGACGTGTTGCTTTCCTAATACAAGGTTAGCAAGTGGGTAACACAAAACCGCAAGTGTTGAGCTAAGATTTTCAAATCTAAAACCCACCAAACCCACAAAAAGAATTTGCAAACACTGGTGAAGGGTTATCTCAGAAAACTTATCTAGGGTAAAAGCTAGATTTAATTTTCAAAAGATCAAATGTTTTCATAAAGATCCAATTTCCTTAATGGATCTAAACTTTTATAGTCATGTGGGACTGTAAACCACATCGTTACTACCATTGTTTATACCGCCGTATAGAAATCACTGATGTACAAAGTGTGAAGAATAAAGAAGTGATTCTAGTATATTTCAAGACTATATTGCTTGAGGACAAGCAACGCTCAAATGTGGAAATATTTGATAATGCTAAAAACGAACATATATTTTATAGCATTATCCCTCAAGAAAGACAAGCTTTTAGTTGCAATTGTTCTATTTACTAGTGATATTCGTTTAAATAATAAAAGGTGAAGACAAAAGACAGATGCGATGAATTGAAGACGCAAACGACCAAAAAGCTCAAAAGTACAAAGTACAATCAAAGTAGTTCCAATTATTGATGAGAAACATCTCAAAATTACAAGAGTACAAGCCGCAAAACGCAAAGTACAAGATATTAAATTATACGAAAGGACGTTCGAAAATCCAGAACCGAAACATGAACCAGCTTTCAACGTACGACGCAACGGATCGGAAATTATAAATTAATTATGTATATAAATATAATATAATATATAATTAATTATATAAATTATATATTTATATTATATTTATAATAAAATCCGTCGGCAGACTAAGATTCAAACTTGGATGAGCTGGAATCACGACCTCCGAACTCGCGGAGTTTGAAAGCCCAAAAAGGCCGCACTCGCGGAGCACTCTCTGCCTATAAAAGAACATGCATTTCGACGATTTATATATACCTTTTATATTTTATAGATATTTTTCTTTCCCCATTTTTATGTATCAAGTATCACTCCAAATCGTAATCTCAATTTGTAATTTTAATTTTAAGTTATTGATAATAATAAGGATCGATTAGTCGAATGTTTTAAGGTTTTGTAAGTCGAAACTCTGTCCGTGTACCACTACGCTAATAACACCCTGATATCGCATATTTTATACGCATTTTCCTTAGCGATATCGGGTACATTTTGGTCCTTTTGGATACGATTTGGAATTATTTCGGTGAAAGTTGTTAAAAGTTTGAGTTTCAAGACCAAGGAGGTTAATTTTGAAGTTATTTGATGGTTTTGGGTGATTTTCGATGTAAACGAGTGAAAGGGTTTAGTCCGATTCGAGTTTTGGTGTTTGTATTAAGTTTTTCAGCTCATTTCAGCAAAAATGACATGGAGCGCCGCTCCAAAACGTGGCGCGCCGCGCCATTCCACATAAAATACAGTTCGAGCATTTTTAAAAGGCAGATTTCAGCTCACCAGTTATTTGGCGCGCCGCGCGAGGAAATGGCGCGCCGCGCGAGTAAGGGCTCGCCGCGCAAGGTCTTAACCGGGTTCAGAATTGCACCAATTTAAAGCCCGAAAATTACCCTAATTTATCATTATCGTATCCAGACGAATTCCAGCAGCTTTTTGACAAACTTAGGTGATTTTTGGGGATTTCCAAGGTCATTCTAAGGTATCAATCATTCCGGAAACAAGTCTCGATTCGTTTATCTTTCAGGATTCAATCATTGATTAGGTTAATCTCTTGTCATAAACAATGAATTTCTCTATTACTTTATTTGTGATTTTTATTGTTGCCATGATTATTGGCTAAGTTCTTTAATGTTTGTCTAGATTTAATAACCTATTTATTGGATGCTACTTATCAGTTGTTTGATTAATTTATGATGATTTGATGTTTGGATTAAAGAACCATTCTTATTGAAGCTAGACTCTTCGATTCAATTGGTTGTGTACTTGTTTAATAGGACGAGAGTTCATTAATTTAGTGCATTAATTTACAATTGGTTTGTCTTAATTGATTGTTTGCTTACTCGGAGACGAGAGTAAATTGAATTCAAAAGGCTAGACGAAATAGGGGTGAATTATGCGCAACGAGAGTTGGTGTGATTGTGATTTGAGTCTTCATCTCAGTTGAACTGTTTAGTCACAATTAGGAGGTCTTAGGCTACGGGGAATTCCGTGTCGTGTAATCTTAATTGAAGTGTTTGCGCTGGGAATTCCAGGTGAACCGACTAGATAATTCACATAAGTTAGATAATAACTGGGGCTTAATCTAAATGCATCCAATACTAGGTGAAAAAGGTCTAGACAAGCATTCGTTTTTTTAATTGTTTACAACTATCTTATTTTACTCGTTTGTTTGCTTTAAAGCTTAAAACTGAAAACACCAAAAATATTGTTCAATCTTGTTATTAATTAAAGCTATCTTTGATTTTGGCTAATCGTTAAATAGCCAACCAAACAAATTATCTCGTAATTCAATTTTCTAGATTTAACTTAGTTTAATTCATTAGTTACAAATCTTAATTTTCACGTCTAAACTGTCCTTGGAACGATCTTGGATTTACCAACTTTATACTATTGCACGATCGGGTACACTGCCCGTTAGTGTGTAGTAAATCTTTAAACGGTTTTTCCCATTATAAATAATAGACGCGATTTCACACATCAAGTTTTTGGCGCCGCTGCCGGGGACAGTTGTGTCGAAGATTAAGATTGCTATATAATTGTTCTTAGTTTAGTTTAGTTATAGATTATTATTTCTTTTCGTTATTCTCAAGTTGAATTGGTGCGTTTAATCGGTTGTTAGTGGTGATTTCGCAGGTAACAGGTAGTGCATGCCACATACGCGTTCTTCTAATTCTCCAATTTTTCAACCATTTGCAGAACCCGAAAGAGAGTTATTCAGAGCATTAAGTCACGAACAACAGTCTACAGTGGATTCATCTTTTTCTTCAAGTGCTAATATAATTAATTTGGGAAGTAGTTCTGAAACTGTGGTGCCCGATACACCACCTGAAATCAGAGAAGAAGAAGAATCTTACATTTCCTTAGATCTTTTCGAGACTAAAGATATGGCTGACCAAGAACAACCACCTCGTCCTCAGACTATGGCACAAAAGTTGAAGGCCACACGAGGGGGCCAAGGCAATTCGATTACTCAACCGAACATCACTCAGCCTTTTCAAATTACAGGGCCGATCCTGAATTTGATTTCTTCTGATTGCCGATTTTATGGCAAGGATACTGAGGATGCTAACGAGCATTTTCATAATTTTAATGATGTTTGCAATTTGTTTAAGCTACATGAGGTTGTCGATACTTCAATCAAGACAAGGCTTTTCCCTTGGACTCTTAAGGGAGAAGCTAAGAGATGGTTAGATAAGCAACCAGAGGGCACGATTACCTCTTGGGAGACTTTGGAGGATAAGTTTTTGTCGAAGTTTTTCCCTGCGTCTCGAGCTGCTAGACTTCAAGCAGAAATTTCACAATTTAGACAAAAGAGCAGTGAGACATTATTTGATGCTTGGGACCATTTTGCTACTTTGTTACGCTCGTGTCCGCAACACGGGTTGAATGATTTATAAAAGGTTCAGATTTTCTACAAAGGTTGTGACATTCCAACTCGTCAGAGTATTGATCAAGCAGCAGGTGGTACGTTAATGGATAAGACCGAAGAAGAGGCGTTAGAGATAATTGAAAAGCAAGCTGCTTACTCTCACGAATGGCATCAAGATCATGAGTCATCCCATTCAGCTTCAGTTAAGAGAATCGAGACCACTGGTGCGTATGATGATTTTGGGTCTATCAGTGCTAAGTTGGATTCTTTTGGTAGAAATTTAGAGAAGATGAATAAGGATATTCATGGTATGAAGGTTGGTTGTGAGTATTGTGGGGGTTTACATTTAGCTAAAGATTGTGATGCAGGGTTAACGATAGGTCAAAAGGAAGAGATAGCGTACATCAGTCAGCAAAATAATAATCAGTTTCAAGGGCGCGCTCAGTTTAACCGCAATTTTAATAATCCCTACAATCCTCAAGGTCGTCAGGGAGGTAGTAACAGTAATTATCAGAATTCGCCGGGTGGAGGATTTCAGCAACAAGCTCCTGGGTATTTTCAAAAGCCCCAAGCCGAAGAGAAAAAGTCGAATCTTGAAGCTATGATCGAAAAGCTTGTGATATCTCAAACTCAGCTTGTTACTACTGTTACTCAGAATAATGAGAAGAATGATCAGATGTTCCGGAATCAACAAGCCGCGATTCATAATTTGGAACAACAGATTGGTCAACTTGCTAATCAGAGAAATGAGAGAAAACCGGGGGAGTTACCAAGTAACACGGATGCTAACCCAAAAAATGGTCACGTTAATGCTATCACCACCCGAAGTGGTATAGCATATGATCCACCAAAGAAGCCTGCTGAGTATGATTTGCGAGTTCCATTGGTTAAAGATAGTGAGCCGGTAGTTGATAGTGAACCGGAGGGGGATAAGGAGCCGGAACAGGTGATTGAGGAAGTTGAAAATATACCGGTAAAGGTTGCTGCTAAACCGGTAGCTAAGGAGTATCAACCACCGCTCCCATACCCGAGAAAACAGAGGTTAGAGAAGTTAGAGGCGGAAAAATCAAAGTTCATGGAGTTGATCAAGAAAGTGAATGTCAACTTACCTTTCATTGATGTTATTGCGGGGATGCCCAAGTATGCTCGGTTCATGAAGGATTTGCTTACCAACCGGAAAAAGATGGAAAGTGTTTCATCCGTGACGTTAAATGCAGCATGTACAGCGGTGGTGACAAACCAACTTCCCGAGAAGTTGGAAGATCCGGGTTGTTTTACTATTCCTTGTTTATTGGGGGATCTTGCTTGTATGCGGGCATTGGCGGATTTGGGTGCTAGTATTAATTTAATGCCCTACTCTATTTACCTTAAACTAGCACCTGGGGAACTTAGACCCACTCGTATGGCCATACAACTAGCGGACCGCTCTATTAAATACCCACATGGGATTATAGAGAACATGCTAGTTAAGACCGGGACATTAGTTTTTCCCGCCGACTTTGTAGTTCTAGACATGGAAGTGGATGAAAGGATTCCACTTATTTTGGGAAGGCCATTTTTGAATACCGCTAGATGTCTAATTGATGTTTATGGCCAACAGTTAACCCTTAGAATAGGTGACCAAAAGGTGTCCTTTGCTATTGATAAGGCATTAAAATACCCCGGTTACCTAGATGACACTTGTTATTTTTTGCAAACCGTGGACACACATGTTGAGTTTTTGCAGGAGTTTCCAGAATTGCAGGGAACAGGGGAATGTGAAATAGCAAGTGATGAAGGGGATGTGTTAGATGAGGTGGATTTTATGACCACCCTAATGGCTGAAGGTTATGAGCCAACCGAAGAAGAGCATGAGAAGTTGGAGAAAGCAAATGCATACAGGAGCAAAACTTCAATTGAAGAGGCTCCTGAATTAGAGTTGAAATCACTCCCGGATAATTTGGAGTATGCTTTTCTTGGGGAGGAGTCTAAACTCCCGGTGATTATTGCTTCCGATCTTTCTGTAAGTCAAAAGTCTAAACTTGTCTCCATGTTAAAAGCCCACAAACCGGCTATTGCATGGAAAATTCAGGATATTAAGGGTATTAGTCCCTCTTATTGTACACACAAAATCCTACTGGAAGATAACTTCAAACCGTGTGTGCAACGACAAAGGCGACTAAACCCACATATGCAGGAAGTGGTTAAAAAGGAGATTGTTAAACTCCTTGATGCAGGTCTTATTTATCCTATCTCTGACAGTCCTTGGGTGAGTCCGGTTCAATGTGTGCCCAAAAAGGGTGGCATGACCGTGATCACAAACGAAAAGAATGAATTAATTTCTACCAGGACTGTCACGGGATGGCGGGTGTGCATTGACTATCGAAAATTAAATGATGCCACCCGAAAGGACCATTTTCCCCTACCCTTCATCGATCAAATGTTGGAGAGGTTGGCGGGAAAAAGTTTCTATTGTTTTCTTGATGGTTTTTCGGGATATTTCCAAATCCCTATTGCACCCGAAGACCAAGAGAAAACCACGTTCACGTGCCCGTATGGCACATTCTCTTATCGGCGTATGTCGTTCGGTTTATGTAACGCCCCTGCTACCTTTCAAAGGTGTATGGTGGCGATTTTCCATGATATGATCGAAGACTGCATGGAGGTGTTTATGGACGACTTTTCAGTCTACGGAGACACCTTCGAGTCATGTCTTCTTAATCTTGAGTGTATGTTGATTCGGTGCGAAAAAGCCAGTCTTGTGCTCAACTGGGAGAAATGCCACTTTATGGTTCGTGAGGGCATCGTTCTCGGGCACAAGATTTCTAAAGTTGGAATTGAGGTAGATAAGGCGAAAATCAATGTTATCGTTGGGCTTAAAGCCCCTACCGATGTTAAAGGTGTTCGAAGTTTTCTTGGGCACGCCGGGTTTTACCGGCGGTTTATCAAGGATTTTTCCAAAATTGCCACGCCCTTAAATAAACTTCTTGAAAAGGATGCTCTGTTTGTTTTCTCAGAGGAGTGTCACAAAGCTTTCAATCTTCTTAAAGCAAAGCTCACTAATTCACCTATCCTTATTAGTCCGGATTGGTCTATGCCATTCGAACTTATGTGTGATGCTAGTGACTTTGCAATCGGATCCGTCTTGGGGCAACGTGTTGTTAAACATTTTCAGACCATTTACTATGCTAGTAAGACATTGCAAGGAGCGCAACTAAATTATACCACCACCGAAAAGGAACTCCTAGCAATTGTTTTCTCTTTTGACAAATTTCGTGCGTATCTCATACTAGCAAAGACGGTTGTGTATACGGACCACTCGGCCCTTAAGCATTTGCTCTCTAAACCCGATGCTAAACCGAGATTGATACGTTGGATATTGCTTTTGCAAGAATTCGATGTAGAAATCCGGGATAAAAAGGGTGCCGAGAATTTAGCGGCCGATCACCTTTCACGTCTTGAGAACCCCTCCCGTGAGGTTCTCGATGAGACTTCTATTCATGATGATTTTCCCGATGAATATCTCATGAAGGTGGAGGAGTGTGAAGACCCTTGGTTCGTTGATTTTGCGAATTATCTAGTTGGTGGATTCTTAGAGAAGGGTTGGTCACATCATAAACGTAAGTAGTTCTTTAGTGACCTTAAGTATTATTTTTGGGAGGACCCTTATCTCTTTAGGCGGTGTTCCGATGGAATGATCAGCCGGTGTGTTTCCAGAGAAGAATGCGAACGCATTCTTGTCCAATGTCATCATGGTCCGACAGGTGGGCATTATGGTCCCCAAGTTACGGGGCGAAAAGTCTTTGAGGCCAGGTTTTATTGGCCTACTATCTTCAAGGATGCCCACCGGATTTGTCAATCGTGCGATGCTTGTCAACGGGCGGGCCAAATCACCAAACAAGACGAGATGCCTCAAAATGTCATTCAAGTTTGTGAGGTTTTTGATATTTGGGGGATTGATTTCATGGGCCCGTTCCCGAAGTCAAATAATAAGCTCTACATTCTTGTAGCTATCGATTATGTTTCAAAATGGGTTGAAGCACAAGCTTTGCCCACTAATGATGCACGGGTCGTAGTTTCGTTCCTAAAGCAACTTTTTTCTCGGTTTGGTTCCCCGAAAGCTTTAATTAGTGATCGGGGAACTCACTTTTGTAATGCCCAACTCGAAAAGGTGTTGAAACGGTATGGGGTAACCCATAAAGTTTCGACATCCTACCGTCCTCAAACGAATGGGCAAGTCAAAAACACCAACCGAGCTTTAAAGAGGATTCTTGAGAAAACTATTGGTTCTAATCCTAAGGAGTGGTCGTTTAAGCTCGATGATGCCTTATGGGCATTTAGAACGGAGTACAAAACGCCAACCGGAACCACTCCTTTTCGGTTACTTTATGGCAAAGCGTGTCATCTCCCGGTGGATATTGAACACAAAGCTTATTGGGCTCTAAAAACGAGCAATCTTGATCTGAAGGAGGCGGGTCGCCTTCGGTTGAGTCAATTGAATGAGTTAGAAGAGCTAAGGCTCGATGCGTATGAGAACTCATTGATTAGTAAGGAAAGAACGAAGAAGTGGCACGATAGTCGCTTGAAGGATCCTAAAGAATTAAAGGAAGGGGATCGTGTGCTTCTTTTCAATTCGAGGTTTCGTTTGTTTCCCGGGAAGTTAAAATCTAAATGGTCTGGACCTTTTGTTGTTCGAAAGGTTTATTCTCATGGGGCGGTTGATTTGGTAAATTTGAAAGGGGAAGAGTTCAAGGTTAACGGTCATCGGTTAAAACACTATGTCGATAGACCGCAAGAGGTGGACGATGAGATTAAACTCATCTTTACCTCTAACGACGTGTAATAATCATGGTTAAAACCATTGTTGTAGAGTTTGTATATTTTTGTGCTTGTTTGACAATATGTGCAATATAATCATGCTTGGATTTTTGTTGGGGTTAGTTTGGTGGTTTTAGGTTGAGAAAATGGGATTTTAAGGTTTAAAAATACGAAATTCTGGTGTACCAGCACATGGAGCGCCGCTCCAGATCATGGCGCGCCGCGCCACTTTGAGACACCTGATGTACCAGATATTGAAAAAAGCTCGACATGATTTTTCAGTTAATCGGAGCAACGCGCGACATTTCGGAGCAACGCGCGACTACCTTGCGCGCCGCGCCAATTCCTGTCGGCCAGCTGTTTTCTTTTATAATTAAAATCAAACCCGAATTTTTACATCCACACAATTAGAAACGGGTTGGTAGCTGTATTTACCCCAATTCCTTTTATTCTTTTCATTCATAACATCTCTTTAACACTTACAAACACTTTGATTTTCAAAACCCTAAATCTCAAAACTTTGATTTCTTGTTTCAATTAACTTCAATCTTTCAAGAATGGCTCCCACCAAGGTCCGAATTTGTTTCTTTCTAACTAATTTCATCTTATTATGTGTAATTGTTTGTTTAATTTTTGAGTATCATGATGAATTAGTGTGGGGTTGCTTTAATTTGGGTTATGTGATTCAATTAGTCATGGGTTTTGTTAGATTATCATTGTATGCTTTGATTTCATGATTAATTTTGTGTTTTTGGAAAGTTTAACATGAACCTAGGGTTTGTAGGTTTAAAAATCCGAATTTTATAAGTGAGAAAGGGGATATTTGCTTGAAGGTGTGGTAGTTCTTGAATTGTTCATGTGTTTTTGAGCTAGTGTGGGGTTGTGTCCATATGGGCGGGTCAAATTATTTTGAATGACTTGAGCTATATTGTTCTAATTATGTGTAATGCCATGCTAGTAAGGATTAAACATATGATTTTGAATTGTGATGAAGATTTTGTTAATGGTTGTTGGAATTGGTAAAAGTTGCAAACATGATGAAGTTTATTGGATTGTTGGAATCTAAATGAGTGATAAGTAATCATGTTTGTCATGTTTTGGGTTATGTTGATTTATGATTATGGTTCATGAGTTGTTTTGTTTTAAGGGATAATGTGGTTTGGTTGAGAGTGTAGTTTTTGACATGTTTTTTTTCCAAGTATTATTTGTTAACTTGGAGATTGTTTTCAAAAGTAGATTGGCATGAAACATGATTTGGTTGTGAATGGTACTTGGTGTCTATTATTATGACTAACATTAACTTTTGAGTTTGTTGTTTTGTTTTTTTTTTTACTTGTTTCATGAATGTAGAGATCAAGAGGATCCCAGGAACAACCAAGGCAACCACCGAATAATCCTGAATTATGGTTATCTCATATCTCGAATAATGAGGATTTGGAGGAAAGGTTCACCACAAATAGCGCTCGTCCGATTGAGCGAACTTATTATTTAGATTGGACGCATCTTTCATCAGCGGGTCCTAATATTGTTCGGGAGTTGCGTTGTTACTTGTGGGTAGTCTATGCGGGAAATGAGTTGAGACCTTATGAAAGGTTATTTGAGATTAATGAGGATATTTATGAGCAGATAACTATAGAGTTTTTCTCAACTGTTAGTTGTCGACCTCGAGTCTCTCCGACCGAGGCAGATTTCTTATCGTTTAGGCTTGGCGGGTTATAGCGTCGTATGTCTAAGATTGAGCTGGCTCGGGCATTAGATCTATATCTTGAGTTGACTGATAATGATTTGAAGTGGCATTTGATGAATTGCAGAGTGTTTGGGGAGCAAGTTTTCAGTGAAAGTGATTATTGGCCGACTGTGGCAACTGCTAGTGCTGGTCCGTTTAGTTCGAGTCTGAAATGTCCCGTTCTTATTGATTAAAAACGTTCCATATTAATTGGTTTCGTTGCGAGGTTTTGACCTCTATATGAGACGTTTTTCAAAGACTGCATTCATTTTTAAAACAAACCATAACTTTTATTTCATAAATAAAGGTTTAAAAAGCTTTACGTAGATTATCAAATAATGATAATCTAAAATATCCTGTTTACACACGACCATTACATAATGGTTTACAATACAAATATGTTACATCGAAATCAGTTTCTTGAATGCAGTTTTTACACAATATCATACAAACATGGACTCCAAATCTTGTCCTTATTTTAGTATGCAACAGCGGAAGCTCTTAGTATTCACCTGAGAATAAACATGCTTTAAACGTCAACAAAAATGTTGGTGAGTTATAGGTGTAACCTATATATATATATATCAAATCGTAACAATAGACCACAAGATTTCATATTTCAATACACATCCCACACATAGAGATAAAAATCATTCATATGGTGAACACCTGGTAACCGACATTAACAAGATGCATATATAAGAATATCCCCATCATTCCGGGACACCCTTCGGATATGATATAAATTTCGAAGTACTAAAGCATCCGGTACTTTGGATGGGGTTTGTTAGGCCCAATAGATCTATCTTTAGGATTCGCGTCAATTAGGGTGTCTGTTCCCTAATTCTTAGATTACCAGACTTAATAAAAAGGGGCATATTCGATTTCGATAATTCAACCATAGAATGTAGTTTCACGTACTTGTGTCTATTTTGTAAATCATTTATAAAACCTGCATGTATTCTCATCCCAAAAATATTAGATTTTAAAAGTGGGACTATAACTCACTTTCACAGATTTTTACTTCGTCGGAAAGTAAGACTTGGCCACTGGTTGATTCACGAACCTATAACAATATATACATATATATCAAAGTATGTTCAAAATATATTTACAACACTTTTAATATATTTTGATGTTTTAAGTTTATTAAGTCAGCTGTCCTCGTTAGTAACCTACAACTAGTTGTCCACAGTTAGATGTACAGAAACAAATCGATAAATATTATCTTGAATCAATCCACGACCCAGTGTATACGTATCTCAGTATTGATCACAACTCAAACTATATATATTTTGGAATCAACCTCAACCCTGTATAGCTAACTCCAACATTCACATATAGAGTGTCTATGGTTGTTCCGAAATATATATAGATGTGTCGACATGATAGGTCGAAACATTTTATACGTGTCTATGGTATCTCAAGATTACATAATATACAATACAAGTTGACTAAGTTATGGTTGGAATAGATTTGTTACCAATTTTCACGTAGCTAAAATGAGAAAAATTATCCAATCTTGTTTTACCCATAACTTCTTCATTTTAAATCCGTTTTGAGTGAATCAAATTGCTATGGTTTTATGTTGAACTCTATTTTATGAATCTAAACATAAAAAGTATAGGTTTATAGTTAGAAAAATAAGTTACAAGTCGTTTTTGTAAAGGTAGTCATTTCAGTCGAAAGAACGACGTCTAGATGACCATTTTAGAAAATATACTTCCACTTTGAGTTTAACCATAATTTTTGGATATAGTTTCATGTTCATAATAAAAATCATTTTCCCAGAATAACAACTTTTAAATCAAAGTTTATCATAGTTTTTAATTAACTAACCCAAAACAGCCTGCGGTGTTACTACGATGGCGTAAATCTGGTTTTACGGTGTTTTTCATGTTTCTAGGTTTTAAATCATTAAGTTAGCATATCATATAGATATAGAACATGTGTTCAGTTGATTTTAAAAGTCAAGTTAGAAGGATTAACTTTTATTTGCGAACAAGTTCAGAATTAACTAAACTATGTTCTAGTGATTACAAGTTTAAACCTTCGAATAAGATAGCTTTATATGTATGAATTGAATGATGTTATGAACATCATTACTACCTCAAGTTCCTTGGATAAACCTACTGGAAATGAGAAAAATAGATCTAGCTTCAAAGGATCCTTGGATGGCTTGAAAGTTCTTGAAGCAGAATCATGACACGAAAACAATTTCAAGTAAGGTTTCCACTCGAAATAAGATTGCTATAGTTATAGAAATTGAATTAAAGTTTGAATATGATTATTACCTTGTATTAGAAAGATAACCTACTGTAAATAACAAAGGTTTCTTGATCTTGGATGATTACTTGGAATGAATTTAGAAAACTTGGAAGTAAACTTGCAATCTTGGAAGTATTCTTGATTTTATGAAACTAGAACTATTGGAATTTATGAAGAACACTTAGAACTTGAAGATAGAACTTGAGAGAGATCAATTAGATGAAGAAAATTGAAGAATGAAAGTGTTTGTAGGTGTTTTTGGTCGTTGGTGTATGGATTAGATATAAAGGATATGTAATTTTGTTTTCATGTAAATAAGTCATGAATGATTACTCATATTTTTGTAATTTTATGAGATATTTCATGCTAGTTGCCAAATGATGGTTCTCACATGTGTTAGGTGACTCACATGGGCTGCTAAGAGCTGATCATTGGAGTGTATATACCAATAGTACATACATCTAAAAGCTGTGTATTGTACGAGTACGAATACGGGTGCATACGAGTAGAATTGTTGATGAAACTGAACGAGGATGTAATTGTAAGCATTTTTGTTAAGTAGAAGTATTTTGATAAGTGTCTTGAAGTCTTTAAAAAGTGTATGAATACATATTAAAACACTACATGTATATACATTTTAACTGAGTCGTTAAGTCATCGTTAGTCGTTACATGTAAATGTTGTTTTGAAACCTTTAGGTTAACGATCTTGTTGAATGTTGTTAACCCATTGTTTATTATAACAAATGAGATGTTAAATTGTTATATTATCATGATATTATGATATATAATATATCTTAGTATGATATATATACAGGTAAATGTCGTTACAACTATAATCGTTACATATATGTCTCGTTTCGAAATCATTAAGTTAGTAGTCTTATTTTTACATATGTATTTCATTGTTAATACACTTAATAATATATTTAATTATCATTTAACATAATTAACCAAGCATATCAATATCTTAATATGATTCATATGTACCTAGTAAGACGTTGTTATAACGATAATCGTTATATATATCGTTTTCGAGTTTCTTAAATTAATAGTCTCATTTTTATGTATATAACTCATTGTTAAAATACCTAATGAGATACATACTTATAATAAAATCATGTTAACTATATATAAAACCATATATATGTCATCGTATAGTTTTTACAAGTTTTAACGTTCGTGAATCACCGGTCAACTTGGGTGGTCAATTGTCTATATGAAACCTATTTCAATTAATCAAGTCTTAACAAGTTTGATTGCTTAACATGTTGGAAACACTTAATCATGTAAATAACAATTTCATTTAATATATATATAAACATGGAAAAGTTCGGGTCACTACAGTACCTACCCGTTAAATAAATTTCGTCCCGAAATTTTAAGCAGTTGGAGGTGTTGACGTATCTTCTGGAAATAAATGCGGGTATTTCTTCTTCATCTGATCTTCATGCTCCCAGGTGAACTCGGGTCCTCTACGAGCATTCCATCGAACCTTAACAATCGGTATCTTGTTTTGTTTAAGTCTCTAAACCTCACGATCCATTATTTCGACGGGTTCTTCAATGAATTGAAGTTTTTCATTGATTTGGATTTCGTCCAACGGAATAGTGAGATCTTCTTTAGCAAAATATTTCTTCAAATTTGAGACGTGGAAAGTGTTATGTACAGCCGCGAGTTGTTGAGGTAGCTCCAGTTGGTAAGCTACTGGTCCGACACGATCTATAATCTTGAATGGTCCAATGTACCTTGGATTTAGTTTCCCCCGTTTACCAAATCGAACAACGCCTTTCCAAGGTGAAACCTTAAGCATGACCATTTCTCCAATTTCAAACTCTATATCTTTTCTTTTACTATCCGCGTAGCTCTTTTGTCGACTCTGGGCGGTTTTCAATCTTTGTTGAATTTGGATGATTTTCTCGGTAGTTCCTTGTATTATCTCCGGACCCGTAATCTGTCTATCCCCCACTTCACTCCAACAAATCGGAGACCTGCACTTTCTACCATAAAGTGCTTCAAACGGCGCCATCTCAATGCTTGAATGGTAGCTGTTGTTGTAGGAAAATTCTGCTAACGGTAGATGTCGATCCCAACTGTTTCCGAAATCAATAACACAAGCTCGTAGCATGTCTTCAAGCGTTTGTATCGTCCTTTCGCTCTGCCTATCAGTTTGTGGATGATAGGCAGTACTCATGTCTAGACGAGTTCCCAATGCTTGCTGTAATGTCTGCCAGAATCTTGAAATAAATCTGCCATCCCTATCAGAGATAATAGAGATTGGTATTCCATGTCTGGAGACGACTTCCTTCAAATACAGTCGTGCTAACTTCTCCATCTTGTCATCTTCTCTTATTGGCAGGAAGTGTGCTGACTTGGTGAGACGATCAACTATTACCCAAATAGTATCATAACCACTTGCAGTCCTTGGCAATTTAGTAATGAAATCCATGGTAATGTTTTCCCATTTCCATTCCGGGATTTCAGGTTGTTGTAGTAGACCTGATGGTTTCTGATGTTCAGCTTTGACCTTAGAACACGTCAAACATTCTCCTACATATTTAACAATATCAGCTTTCATACCTGGCCACCAAAAATATTTCTTAAGATCCTTGTACATCTTCCCCGTTCCAGGATGTATTGAGTATCTGGTTTTATGAGCTTCTCTAAGTACCATTTCTCTCATATCTCCAAATTTTGGTACCCAAATTCTTTCAGCCCTATACCGGGTTCCGTCTTCCCGAATATTAAGATGCTTCTCCGATCCTTTGGGTATTTCATCCTTTAAATTTCCCTCTTTTAAAACTCCTTGTTGCGCCTCCTTTATTTGAGTAGTAAGGTTAGTGTGAATCATTATATTCATAGATTTTACTCGAATGGGTTCTCTGTCCTTTCTACTCAAGGCGTCAGCTACCACATTTGCCTTCCCTGGGTGGTAACGAATCTCAAAGTCGTAATCATTCAACAATTCAATCCACCTACGCTGCCTCATATTCAGTTGTTTCTGATTAAATATGTGTTGAAGACTTTTGTGGTCGGTATATATAATACTTTTGACCCCATATAAGTAGTGCCTCCAAGTCTTTAATGCAAAAACAACCGCGCCTAATTCCAAATCATGCGTCGTATAATTTTGCTCGTGAATCTTCAATTGTCTAGACGCATAAGCAATCACCTTCGTCCGTTGCATTAATACACAACCGAGACCTTGCTTTGATGCGTCACAATAAATCACAAAATCATCATTCCCTTCAGGCAATGACAATATAGGTGCCGTAGTTAGCTTTTTCTTCAATAATTGAAACGCCTTCTCTTGTTCATCCTTCCATTCAAATTTCTTCCCTTTATGCGTTAATGCAGTCAAGGGTTTTGCTATTTTAGAGAAATCTTGGATGAGTCTTCTGTAGTAACCAGCCAATCCTAAAAATTGACGTATATGCTTCGGAGTTTTTGGGGTTTCCCACTTTTCAACGGTTTCGATCTTTGTCGGGACCACCTGGATACCTTCTTTATTCACTATGTGACCAAGGAATTGAACTTCTTCCAACCAAAATGCACACTTTGAAAACTTAGCGTACAGTTTTTCTTTCCTCAATACTTCTAGCACTTTTCTCAAATGTTTTTCGTGCTCTTGATCATTCTTTGAGTAAATAAGTATGTCATCGATGAAAACAATGACAAACTTGTCAAGATATGGCCCACGCACTCGGTTCATAAGGTCCATGAACACAGCTGGTGCGTTAGTCAATCCAAACGGCATAACCATAAACTCGTAATGACCATAACGCGTCCTAAAAGCAGTTTTTGGAATATCATCCTCCTTTACTCGCATTTGATGATATCCAGAACGTAAATCGATCTTTGAATAAACAGACGAGCCTTGTAGTTGATCAAATAAGTAGTCAATTCTCGGCAGTGGATAACGGTTTTTGATGGTAAGTTTGTTCAACTCTTTGTAGTCAATACACAACCTAAATGTACCATCCTTCTTCTTGACAAACAAAACAGGAGCTCCCCATGGTGATGTGCTTGGTCGAATGAAACCATGTTCTAATAGTTCTTGCAGTTGGCTTTGCAGTTCTTTCATCTCACTGGGTGCGAGTCTATAAGGAGCACGAGCTATTGGTGCAGCTCCTGGTACAAGATCTATTTGAAATTCAACAGATCGATGTGGAGGTAGTCCCGGTAATTCTTTCGGAAATACATCGGGAAATTCTTTTGCGACGGGAACATCATTGATGCTCTTTTCTTCAGTTTGTACTTTCTCGACGTGTGCTAGAACAGCATAGCAACCTTTTCTTATTAGTTTTTGTGCCTTCAAATTACTAATAAGATGTAGCTTCGTGTTGCCCTTTTCTCCGTACACCATTAAGGGTTTTCCTTTTTCTCGTATAATGCGAATTGCATTTTTGTAACAAACGATCTCTGTTTTCACTTCTTTCAACCAGTCCATACCGATTATCACATCAAAACTCCCTAACTCTACTGGTATCAAATTAATCTTAAATGTTTCGCTAACCAGTTTAATTTCTCGATTCCGACATATATTATCTGCTGAAATTAATTTACCATTTGCTAATTCGAGTAAAAATTTACTATCCAAAGGCGTCAATGGACAACTTAATTTAGTACAAAAATCTCTACTCATATAGCTTCTATCCGCACCCGAATCAAATAAAACGTAAGCAGATTTATTGTCAATAAGAAACGTACCCGTAACAAGCTCCGGGTCTTCCTGTGCCTCTGCAGCATTAATATTGAAAACTCTTCCGCGGCCTTGTCCATTCGTGTTCTCCTGGTTCGGACAATTTCTAATATTGTGGCCCGGTTTTTCACATTTATAACAAGCTACATTGGCATAACTTGCTCCGAAACTACTTGCTCCGCCATTACTCGTTCCGACACCATTTGTTCCTTTCGTTCTATTAACCCCTGGTCTGTAGACCTCACACTTCGCCGCGCTATGACCATTTCTTTTACACTTGTTGCAAAATTTGGTGCAGAACCCCAAGTGATACTTTTCACACCTTTGGCATAGCTGCTTCTGATTGTTGTTGTTGTTGCGGTTATTATTGTTGTTGGGATGATTGTTGTAGTTGCTGTTGTTATTATTGTTGTTGTTGTTGTTGTTGTTGTTGGGCCGTTTGTTGTAGTTGCGATTGATGTTGCGATTGTTGGGATAATTGTTGCGATTATTGTTGTAATTGCTGTTGTTGTTGTATTGGTGATTCTTATCACCGTTTTCCTCCCACTTTCTTTTGACTTGCTTCACATTGGCCTCTTCAGCAGTCTGTTCTTTAATTCTTTCATCAATCTGGTTCACTAGTTTGTGAGCCATTCTACATGCCTGTTGTATGGAGGCGGGCTCGTGTGAACTTATATCTTCTTGGATTCTTTCCGGTAATCCTTTCACAAACGCGTCGATCTTCTCTTCCTCATCTTCAAACTCTCCCGGACACAATAGGCACAATTCTGTGAATCGTCTTTCGTACGTGGTAATATCAAATCCTTGGGTTCGTAACCCTCTAAGTTCTGTCTTGAGCTTATTGACCTCGGTTCTGGGACGGTACTTCTCGTTCATCAAGTGCTTGAATGCTGACCACGGTAGTGCGTACGCATCATCTTGTCCCACTTGCTCAAGATAGGCATTCCACCATGTTAACGCAGAACCTGTGAAGGTATGCGTAGCGTACTTCACTTTGTCCTCTTCAGTACACTTACTTATGGCAAACACCGATTCGACCTTCTCGGTCCACCGTTTCAATCCGATCGGTCCTTCGGTTCCATCAAATTCCAAAGGTTTGCAGGCAGTGAATTCTTTGTAGGTGCATCCTACACGATTTCCTGTACTGCTAGATCCAAGGTTATTGTTGGTATGTAGCGCAGCCTGTACTGCGGCTATGTTTGAAGCTAGAAAAGTACGGAATTCCTCTTCATTCATATTCACGGTGTGTCGAGTAGTCGGTGCCATTTCCTTCAAAATAGTCAAATGGAATAAGTTAATCATACAGAATATTAAGAGTAGTTAATAGTATTTCGTAGCATAATATGAACTCATTTATAAAAGCTTTTTCTTCATATTAGCGTTTTATAAGTTTAAATTCGGGTAGTACCTACCCGTTAAGTTCATACTTAGTAGCTAATATACAATTCAACTACTACAATTCTATATGAAAAACTGATTATAATAATATTTCGCGTTCAAACTTTTATACAATATTTTACAAACTTACAATACCGCTTATTTTACATAAAGCATGAAATATAGCACACAATAATTTTGATACAAGATAGTTATGAAGATAATTCTAGCTAGTACACAAGTCGTTCAGCAAAGGCAATAAAGACACGTAATTCATACGTCCAGAAACAAGTCATGCATTCTGGTTTTACTAGGACTACTTCCCATCCTTGGTCTTGTGGAACATAACCGTTATGGCCGTTGATAAGACAGCGTGTTGTAACATCGTCAAAGGGACGAGGGTTAAGTAATGACCAACAGTCTCGTAATAACCTAAAATCCTCATTTCTTACCCCAATTACCGACTCCGTCACTTGTGGGAACGTTTTGTTTAATAGTTGTAGCCCGATGTTCTTTTTCTCACTTTGGTGAGAACCGAAAATTACTAACCCGTAAGCATAGCATGCTTCTTTATGTTGCATGTTAGCCGCTTTTTCTAAATCATGAAGTCCTATATTCGGATACATTGAGTCAAAATAATTTCTTAACCCGTTGCGTAAAATAGCATTTGGGTTCCCCGCAATATATACGTCAAAGTAAACACATCGTAACTTATGGGTTTCCCAATGTGATATCCCCCATCTTTCAAACGAAAGTCTCTTATAAACCAAGACATTCTTGGAACGTTCTTCGAATGTCTTACAAACTGATTTTGCCGTAAATAGTTGTGCCGAAGAATTCTGACCAACTCTAGACAAGATTTCATCAATCATGTCTCCGGGTAGGTCTCTTAAAATATTGGGTTGTCTATCCATTTTGTGTTTTTATACTGTAAAATAGACAAGAGTTAGATTCATAAAATAAAATACTTATTAATACAAGCAATTTTTACATATATCATAAAGCATAAGCACACTATATTACATATATTACACCACACGAATACAACTATCTTATTCCGACTTGCTCATTTCTTCTTCTTTGGTTTTGGTTCGTTTTGCCAAGTTTCTAGGGATATATGATGTTCCCCTAATACGAGATGTCGTTTTCCACAACGGTTTAGAAAAACCTGGTGGTTTAGAGGTTCCCGGATCATTATTACAACTTAAGGGCTTTGGGGGTTGACGATACATATAAAGTTCATCGGGGTTGGAATTAGATTTCTCTGTTTTTATGCCCTTTCCCTTATTATTTTCTTTTGCCTTTTTAAATTCAGTTGGGGTAATTTCTATAACATCATCGGAATTCTCATCGGAATCCGATTCATCGGAGAAATGGTAATCCTCCCAATATTTTGCTTCCTTGGCGAAAACACCATTGACCATAATTAACCTTGGTCGGTTGGTTAAGGATTTTTTTTTACTTAACCGTTTTATTATTTCCCCCACCGGTTCTATTTCCTCCTCCGGTTCCTCCTCTTCCGGTTCTGATTCTTCTTCCGGTTCTGATTCTTCTTCCGGTTCTTCTTCGGGAACTTGTGAATCAGTCCAATATATATTCGACTCTTCGTTATTATTAGGTGAGTCAATGGAATTTGTGCTAGAGGTAGACATCTATCACACAATATTAAACATGTTAAGAGATTAATATATCACATAATATATACATGTTAATAATATATAGTTTCCAACAAAAATGTTAAGCAATCATTTTTAAAGAAAACACGGTCGAAGTCCAGACTCACTAATGCATCCTAACAAACTCGATAAGACACACTAATGCAAATTTTCTGGTTCTCTAAGACCAACGCTCTGATACCAACTGAAATGTCCCGTTCTTATTGATTAAAAACGTTCCATATTAATTGGTTTCGTTGCGAGGTTTTGACCTCTATATGAGACGTTTTTCAAAGACTGCATTCATTTTTAAAACAAACCATAACTTTTATTTCATAAATAAAGGTTTAAAAAGCTTTACGTAGATTATCAAATAATGATAATCTAAAATATCCTGTTTACACACGACCATTACATAATGGTTTACAATACAAATATGTTACATCGAAATCAGTTTCTTGAATGCAGGTTTTACACAATATCATACAAACATGGACTCCAAATCTTGTCCTTATTTTAGTATGCAACAGCGGAAGCTCTTAGTATTCACCTGAGAATAAACATGCTTTAAACGTCAACAAAAATGTTGGTGAGTTATAGGTGTAACCTATATATATATATATCAAATCGTAACAATAGACCACAAGATTTCATATTTCAATACACATCCCACACATAGAGATAAAAATCATTCATATGGTGAACACCTGGTAACCGACATTAACGAGATGCATATATAAGAATATCCCCATCATTCCGGGACACCCTTCGGATATGATATAAATTTCGAAGTACTAAAGCATCCGGTACTTTGGATGGGGTTTGTTAGGCCCAATAGATCTATCTTTAGGATTCGCGTCAATTAGGCTGTCTGTTCCCTAATTCTTAGATTACCAGACTTAATAAAAAGGGGCATATTCGATTTCGATAATTCAACCATAGAATGTAGTTTCACGTACTTGTGTCTATTTTGTAAATCATTTATAAAACCTGCATGTATTCTCATCCCAAAAATATTAGATTTTAAAAGTGGGACTATAACTCACTTTCACAGATTTTTACTTCGTCGGGAAGTAAGACTTGGCCACTGGTTGATTCACGAACCTATAACAATATATACATATATATCAAAGTATGTTCAAAATATATTTACAACACTTTTAATATATTTTGATGTTTTAAGTTTATTAAGTCAGCTGTCCTCGTTAGTAACCTACAACTAGTTGTCCACAGTTAGATGTACAGAAACAAATCAATAAATATTATCTTGAATCAATCCACGACCCAGTGTATACGTATCTCAGTATTGATCACAACTCAAACTATATATATTTTGGAATCAACCTCAACCCTGTATAGCTAACTCCAACATTCACATATAGAGTGTCTATGGTTGTTCCGAAATATATATAGATGTGTCGACATGATAGGAAACATTGTATACGTGTCTATGGTATCTCAAGATTACATAATATACAATACAAGTTGACTAAGTTATGGTTGGAATAGATTTGTTACCAATTTTCACGTAGCTAAAATGAGAAAAATTATCCAATCTTGTTTTACCCATAACTTCTTCATTTTAAATCCGTTTTGAGTGAATCAAATTGCTATGGTTTCATGTTGAACTCTATTTTATGAATCTAAACATAAAAAGTATAGGTTTATAGTCAGAAAAATAAGTTACAAGTCGTTTTTGTAAAGGTAGTCATTTCAGTCGAAAGAAACGACGTCTAGATGACCATTTTAGAAAATATACTTTCACTTTGAGTTTAACCATAATTTTTGGATATAGTTTCATGTTCATAATAAAAATCATTTTTCCAGAATAACAACTTTTAAATCAAAGTTTATCATAGTTTTTAATTAACTAACCCAAAACAGCCTGCGGTGTTACTACGACGGCGTAAATCCGGTTTTACGGTGTTTTTTGTGTTTCCAGGTTTTAAATCATTAAGTTAGCATATCATATCGATATAGAACATGTGTTTAGTTGATTTTAAAAGTCAAGTTAGAAGGATTAACTTTTATTTGCGAACAAGTTTAGAATTAACTAAACTATGTTCTAGTGATTACAAGTTTAAACCTTCGAATAAGATAGCTTTATATGTATGAATTGAATGATGTTATGAACATCATTACTACCTCAAGTTCCTTGGATAAACTTACTGGAAATTAGAAAAATAGATCTAGCTTCAAAGGATCCTTGGATGGCTTGAAAGTTCTTGAAGCAGAATCATGACACGAAAACAATTTCAAGTAAGGTTTCCACTCGAAATAAGATTGTTATAGTTATAGAAATTGAATTAAAGTTTGAATATGATTATTACCTTGTATTAGAAAGATAACCTACTGTAAATAACAAAGGTTTCTTAATCTTGGATGATTACTTGGAATGAATTTAGAAAACTTGGAAGTAAACTTGCAATCTTGAAAGTATTCTTGATTTTATGAAACTAGAACTATTGGAATTTATGAAGAACACTTAGAACTTGAAGATAGAACTTGAGAGAGATCAATTAGATGAAGAAAATTGAAGAATGAAAGTGTTTGTAGGTGTTTTTGGTCGTTGGTGTATGGATTAGATATAAAGGATATGTAATTTTGTTTTCATGTAAATAAGTCATGAATGATTACTCATATTTTTGTAATTTTATGAGATATTTTATGCTAGTTGCCAAATGATGGTTCCCACATGTGTTAGGTGACTCACATGGGCTGATAAGAGCTGATCATTGGAGTGTATATACTAATAGTACATACATCTAAAAGCTGTGTATTGTACGAGTACGAATACGGGTGCATACGAGTAGAATTGTTGATGAAACTGAACGAGGATGTAATTGTAAGCATTTTTGTTAAGTAGAAGTATTTTGATAAGTGTATTGAAGTCTTTCAAAAGTGTATGAATACATATTAAAACACTACATGTATATACATTTTAACTGAGTCGTTAAGTCATCGTTAGTCGTTACATGTAAATGTTGTTTTGAAACCTTTAGGTTAACGATCTTGTTGAATGTTGTTAACCCATTGTTTATTATAACAAATGAGATGTTAAATTTTTATATTATCATGATATTATGGTATATAATATATCTTAGTATGATATATATATACAGGTAAATGTCGTTACAACGATAATCGTTACATATATGTCTCGTTTCGAAATCATTAAGTTAGTAGTCTTATTTTTACATATGTATTTCATTGTTAATACACTTAATAATATATTTACTTATCATTTAACATAATTAACCAAGCGTATCAATATCTTAATATGATTCATATGTACCTAGTAAGACGTTGTTATACGATAATCGTTATATATATCGTTTTCGAGTTTCTTAAATTAATAGTCTCATTTTTATGTATATAACTCATTGTTAAAATACCTAATGAGATACATACTTATAATAAAATTATGTTAACTATATATATAACCATATGTATGTCATCGTATAGTTTTTACAAGTTTTAACGTTCGTGAATCACCGGTCAACTTGGGTGGTCAATTGTCTATATGAAACCTATTTCAATTAATCAAGTCTTAACAAGTTTGATTGCTTAACATGTTGGAAACACTTAATCATGTAAATAACAATTTCATTTAATATATATGTAAGCATGGAAAAGTTCGGGTCACTACAGAGTCGAAGTGTTCAGTCGATGCTTAGACTTCCTGAGGATCGAATAATTTTTAAGATGATAGCTACAATGTTTATGGCAAGGAGAAACGCAAACAAAATTCAACGAAGGGATCTTTGGATCCTACAACAAATTAAACTGAGGGAGCCGATCGATGTCCCATGTATGTTAGGGGTATGGTTGCAGGAAATTGGAATGGACAACCGCACGGAACGCCCATTGTTAGGTGGGCATTTTGTTACTAGGTTAGCTCGGGCGTTTTCGGTCCCGACGAGTCGATGTGATGTGGTTGGAGTTGAGGCGATGCCCACCCATATTCTATTTTTCTCTAAGGCTGAGTTTATCCGTCGTGGTCCAGCAGGATGGGTTTTGTGGTCTGATGAAGAGCAACAGCAACAGCAACAGCCAGGTGACGGTGCAGGTCGAGGACATGGACGTGGAGCTAGTCGATCCACGTATGAGGCTGGGAGCTCGAGTGGTGCGAACGTACAGGGTACGTGGTCAATGGGTGAAGAGAGTTGGAATTCTTTGGTGAACAGTGTGGACGGTCTTCATTTAGAGTACAGGGACAGCAGGTCAGCATATGATGCTCAGGTGGAGCATAATCAGCGGATGTTGGCAGAGCAGCGTAGGCATAATGAGGATTTGATGACTTGGCACCAACAAAATTATGGGTCGATTAACACAACACTAGGATAGTTTGGAACAGAGTTGGGTCATTTAGGAGAGCGTGTTGACATGGTTGAGTACGATGTTAGGGGAATTAGGGCCCACAATCAGTGGGAGATCCATCAGCGACAAATTCAGCGTCAGATGCGTCATAACCCGGAGGCGTATATTCCGACGCGAACTACCATTCCCGATTATACGTCTGTTACTCCTCCGAGACCGGATCCTTCATATGACCCGTACCAAGCTTGTCAGGATACGTATGGTGTGAACTGGGACCCTACCAGAGATTTTTGGCCGGAAAGTGATTGATTGTTGCGCGTGATTATGTTGTAATTTGTTTTAAACTATTTCCGTTTCGTTGGTTTGTACTTGGATAATTTTATGTTTTGCTTATGTAATGTGGATTTATTTAGGGACAAGGCGTTTCGGTACCGGGTGGTGCCACCTTGTCCCATTTATGTAGTTCGTGTGTTTTTCTTTTCTTAGGTATGTTGGTGAAACAATTTTTTTTTCAAGTCTGGCATTAAGTTCAGCAAAACTACTTGAGTGATGATATTGGTGTGAGGATCGGGAATGGACGATGTTCTTATGCTGGCAGTCAGTTCAGCGCCATCTATCACTGTCATTCCACGATTAGTGGTTAAGCTCGATAAGTTTTTATTTTTCTTACCCTTTCGATTTTAATCCATTTTTGATCTCAAGTAATGGGGACATTACTTGATCTCAAGTGTGGGGTGAGGGATGTAAAATCTCTCGGGTTGGTTGTTAATAGAATCGTCATTATTTTGGTTTTGATATCTAAAAGACTTGACGTTTCACGGGGTTTTGGTCGTAAAAAAAAATGAAAAATTAGTTAGCGAAAAAGAAAAAAAATAGAAAAATAGTTAAAAATTCGACCAAAACCCTTGTTTAAGATTTGGCTTGGTATTTTTATTTTGTGAATTTGGAGAAGCCAAAAGTGTTCCACATGTTCATTTCCATTGAACATGAAATCCTACTAGTTTAAAGAACTCAATAGTAGGTCACCTGTACCAAAACGGGTATAAACCGTGAGAGAGCGGTGATTGCATAGCGTGATTGTGACCGAATCACGTGCCAGATCAAAAACTTTTGGTTACTTGGTATAGCAGACTTCCGAAACTATATCATTTTATTATTGCATCATTTAATGATGTGATACTGTGGGAAGAGGATCCTTGAGCTTCACCAGTGCTGTCCTTTTTTAGG
Organism: Rutidosis leptorrhynchoides; assembly: GCF_046630445.1. Taxonomy (NCBI): domain Eukaryota; kingdom Viridiplantae; phylum Streptophyta; class Magnoliopsida; order Asterales; family Asteraceae; genus Rutidosis; species Rutidosis leptorrhynchoides. The sequence goes on along the minus strand of NC_092337.1, from coordinate 46,816,171 downwards.
AGCAATAGCTACGTGCTTGTGTTTGCTTAGACAACACAACCCATAGCCAAAAGCTATGGAACCCGAAGGTTTTCGAGATTTATCGGGAGTAAAGTCTTCCGAAAGTTGTTTCAAATCCAGTGTCAATTGAAACAGATTGGCACTTCCGAGTGACTCAGATCCACTCATTAAGGAAGTAAAGTCTTCCGACCATTCTACTTGGTACGTATACCTCTTAAGCGTGCCATTTCATTACCCATCATTTCACCATGAGGTACTGTTAGAGGAGAAAGTCTTGAACTTTCAAAACATGTTCATTATTTTGAATGTGAAATCCTACATGAACATAACAGTTCATATAACGACCCTCATTTTTTCCATTCTATATTTTTCCAATATTAAAAGCCCAAACAATATAATTAAAACTTAATGATTAAACTTTAATCAACAATTGTTAAGTGTTAAGAGTTAGAAAACATATTAATTAACTTTGTACAAAAATTGACAAGTTAATAAAAGATGAAAATAATAAACTGTTAGTCGACTCTCACTGCTAATTAAAATTTATGCATTTATGTAATATTATAACTAATAACCTATAAGTAATAAATAAAAAGTGACATTTATATAAATAATAAAACAATTGGGAACTAAATATATACAAGTCATGAATTAGTAAAAAGAAAATAATACTTATCATGTAGTAAATGTAAAAATAATAATAATAATAATAATAATAATAATAATAGTAATAATAATGAGACTAAAAAATCTTACATCCTTATGTTGACTAAAAATAAAGTGTAAACTAGTACATCCTTATGTTGACTAATTATAAACTAGTACCACCTATTGTTGACTAAAAATTATAAAACAAAATAAAAATCATTAATTAGAACATCCTTATGTTGACTAACACTCTAATACTTGCACTATATAAACACCTAGTTTCTCATTCACAAATCACACCAAAATCCTCTCTCAAAAATAATCTCTCCCTCTCCCTCTCTTGTGGTATTCGGATCTTCAAGCTTGTTCTTCGTGTTCTTCAAGAATCTTCAAGGAGTTCTTCAAGATTTTCAAGGCTTTGATCTTCCATCTTCATCGTGTTCATCTTTTCTTTGTTAATTATCTTGAATCTTCAAAGGTATAACATAAACCCTAAACTATTTACATAAACTTTGATCTTTGATAATTCATATTCATATTATAAACTTGTTATTCATAAGTACATACATAAACACACCTAGATTTATATATACATGTAAAAAAAATATTTTTATATATATATATATATACATATATATACGAATTATATATACATATACATATTAAAACCTTAAACCCTAATTACACCTAAACTATAATTCTTAAACCCTAATTAATTAAACTCTAAACATTTATGAAACCCTAGGACATTAATTACTAAACTCTAGTTATTAATTACTACTTTAATTAACTAACCCTAATTAATGAAACCCTAATACTACTTATACTAGTACTTAACATGTATACACTATTACTATTACTAGCACCTATAACCTACTAATTATATTGTAGCACAAAAACATTTTGGGATATGTATTAGAGATGTATAGATCTTCGAACTTTCTTGACGAATGGTTTCTACGAGATTCTAGGCAGAGGGTTTGGATTTCCGATTTAAAGGGTCCTATGGCTCAAGCCCCTAGATCTAAATTAGCCATTCGAAGGGAAAGGGGTGATTGGAAGCTTATCTAATACGGCAAGTATCCTAAAATGGAAACACTCATAAAAGTAGAAACTCTCTAGTCATAGAAACTTAGTAAAATAAGAAACTTTCTAAAAATAGAAACTTTATAAAAATAGTAACTTACTAGGAATAGAAACTTAGTAAAACAAACTATACTTAAACACATACTTAAACTTAAACATGGGCAAAACACTTAACTACTCTTAAATGTCAATAGGTTGACTTTCCTGCTCACTCGTTCAACTCTCTATTCCGAGGAATAACTCTCTCTACTTACTAAGGTGAATTCATAGCCCCACTCTTTATTGCTAGCAAACTTATTTAACTTATTTGGGGTGAGACACATGCTGCTTTTACTATTTACAATTTAGACACAAGTACCAACTGCTAAAACTATGCTATACCCGGCTACGTCCGACTAAGTCCCTACAGTGATATTTTTAAGTGCTGCGGCATGCTTATTTATTGGGGGTAGGCCTATCGGGAGTAACGTCCCCGATACATTTGACTCAGTCTTTGTATTACTTGATAATGAAATTTAAACTGACAAGGACAGACACAACTTGTCATGGGGCAAACTTGAACGTTTAGTCTAAATATCACGCACTGGCATAACTTTTGGATCTGCGAGATCTACTTTTTGATCCTGCGGGAGATCAACTTTACAACTAAATCTTGTGGTCTAAAAACAACGATAACTACTTTTGTTAAACCTATGAACTTCACTCAACCTTTTTGGTTGACACTTTAGCATGTTTTGTCTCAGGTGCTGTTTGATTCAAGCTTTCTTATCTACTACTTATGTGATGCTACTTGGACTTAGGATCAAGAGATATCGCATTTATTACTTCTGCATATGAACAATTACTTTATCGTTATTTCCATTATTGTAACGACATTTCATTTTCCGCTGCGCACTCAATAAAGTTAAATTTTCTCATTTATTATTGTTCTCGTATTATAATATGTTGGTTTATTTGATATTAGTAACGTTTCTTCCAGACCCTATTGGGAGGACGTTACAGATTGGTATCAGAGCATAACCAGGCTGTTATAGAGAACCAGGATTGCAATTTTATGTGTGCCTTACTTGCTAGCTAGGGTGCCTTAGCAATCTAGGAAACTATAACCTTTCCTGCCTTACACTTAAAGCACTTAGGATTGCCTTATAATCTTAACAATCATGCTTTACCAAACTTGACTTAAAGATTCTAATCAAAGTCTCTTTCCTAATGTAGGACTACAACTTTTCTTGACCATAGTGCCTTTAATTGTTGCCTTTAACTGTTAAATGCTACACTATACTTTAGAAACTTTACTTATCTTAGAATGACGAGCTAATCTAAGAACTCTGCTCACTTTCCTGAGTACTATCCAATTACACCACCGCATCTAAATGCGACACAATGATTTCAGAAATTCTTGACATTCATAAGTCATCTATCATGGTTATGTGTATTACATATGTATTACATGAAATATTATCCATGATTTTGAAACTCTTATAATTGTTACTACTCACACACAAACGTATATAACTCCCTGTTATATCACGTACCTATATGCCTTATGCCTTTATGCATCGGTTTATGAATCGAAAAATGTCATTGGGTTATCACAGTATACGAATTGAAAGTCTTTAATCAAAAGATTATTAGATTACATACTTATCACTTTATGATCTCGACACGTCATACTGCCATTATTAAAGTATAGACACATCATATCTTATTATATCTTATCGTATCTATCCCAATAGATTTTGTCTAACACTTTTCCTAAATTCCCTCCGTAAATTACGAAAATCTTTTTGCTATATACACGTATTCGAGGAGACGAATATATCATCCAGTATTCAACACTAATCTCATATCAAAAACCCTAATTCCAAACACATAATATGGATTCCTCGAACTCTTCGAGCTCCAATGGCAGCGTAACCGGAATGAACCAACCAATCAGCCATCATCTATTTTGGATGAATTGGGGATGGGTTCGTAGTAAACTTAATCAATGGAGACAAGAAGAAGGTGATCCCTTCCACCAACCGAATTCACCTCTTGGTGAAGAATCTGAAGCACTTACTGGCGAACCCGTTCGGAACACTATTTTCACCCTCATTTCCAGGATATCCAGTCACGAATATATAATATCTAAAATTTTAGATCTTATTCATCCACTTGTCCGAACCGCCAATCATCCCGGAATAATAGAAGAAGTCAACGAGCTTCGCGCTCGAGTAGTGGCTCTGGAGAATATGGTGCGAAACCTACGAACACCAGCAGCAGCACCAGCAGCATAACCAGTACCACCAGTACCATCGGCATCACCACCAACATCACCACCAACATCACCAGCTTCACCAACGACAACATCCGCATTCCACGCCTCAACATCGCACTCAGTACCTCAAACATCAACATCATACGCCCCATAGATACCAAGGAATATTATTAATAATGAGTTAAGATGTATTGACTCATTCTTCCTGAAGAATTACATATGTATACTTTATATATATGGATTGGAACAATAATAAATCTTTTCGTACTAAGCTATTACGTGTGAATCTTAACTAGTATGTACTACATGGTTAATTCATATCACAATATGCTATGATGTACATCTTTTGTTAATAACTTAACAATCGTTAATCATTGCTTCAATACAATAAACTCCATTTCATAATAAACCAAGTGTATTACTCAAATATATGATTGATTGTATACTTTAATTTTCGATGTACTCGAAACTTTCTAGAAAATATCATTAGTGCCTTATGAATTTCACAAGAATTCCAAGAGCACCAACATCATATACCGAAGTATATCAATAACAATGAATGATGAAGTATTAATTCATAACTTCATTAGCGAAATATTTCACGATAATTATGAAATCTCTAAGGTTTTGGAGATTATTTATTCTCGTTTCAACAGCAAATCAAATGAGTTTAATATTATATTAGCTCATTAAAACCATGATTACATCTGAAGAATACATATATGAACGTATATCTTCTCTTTTGTACAAACTGTTAATTGTAAAAAAATATTTTAACGGGTAGGTAAAACCCGAGAGATATTCATATCTCATATAAATATGTTACATTGTACATTCTTCCATTCTGATTCAGTAGTTGTTAACTATACTACTTACATTCACATGATATATGTATATGTTCACCAAATAAAAACCATTTTCATACAAATTCAGTTACATACTCTGATTTTGACATATCAGAACTTAAGTAAAGCTTTAGCAAGTGTTATCTTCCTAAAGATCACTACATTCATGAATTATATTCATTCGTATTCTATGATGAATTATCAAATCAAACCACCGAACTTACCATTCCTTACTTTTGAAAATCACAACATTTCTTCGTCAACCGTTAGATCCATTGATGGATGCATCTTACGCTTAAACACTTCAAATTTAAAATTCTTGAAAACATCCTTTGAATCTTGACGATCGCAATCAGCGTTTAATCATCTAAAAATGAAATTTCTTGAAACCATTTCGGATTGATAACCGATGATTCAAATATGGCTGCATTAAATGCAGAGGAAACAAAAAAAATGTAGATGGTCTTAAGGGCCAACAGTTTGATAATAAAGAATGGTACGTTGGAAAAGCTCAAAAGAAAATTTGGAACTGAAAAACGGATTGAGCTAACCATGGAGGAGACCAAGGACAAACACAAGGGTCAAACCTATATTCAAAGAATCCAGGTAATTTTGGATCCGGTGAAATCTTTAGAGAATATCTTGCTCCGAAGTCATGTTAAAAGCTTGCGGAAAATTTTTCTTCATCAACTTTCGAACTTAGAAATTCCAAAATATCATCATAAATATCCTCTATATTTCGAAAGATATCTTCATAACGATTCATGTCCGCAATTAAGTATCTATTTGCGATATCTTTATAAAGGAAACTGTTTTAGTTTCTATATTCTGTAAAATTCGAGTTTAAATTATAAATGCTTTGAAGAAGTGTTGGGAATTGAAGCATGAGTTAGTATAATATAATGACGTCAGGCCAACGTGATTATATTACAGTAAGTCATGCTAAGTTTTTAATGGAAGATGATGATTCATAGATTTTATAATCATCATTTTCCATGTTACACGACTCTTACATTCTATTTAACCTCTAAATATATCAAGAACATATTTTTCTTGATGATTCGGTCTTTTCCGGATATTCTGGTAATATGACAAATCAAATCGTGCTATTACATTTCCTTTCTACTTTATATATTATGATCATTCAAAACTTCATACCTATGAATTCTGGACCATTACTCGCTTGACTTGAAGTCGGGAAGAAGAAACAAAAGCATAAAGCTCCGACATATAAGGGAAAATATAAAGCCCGATAACGACTCCGAAATTACAAACCGTGTATATCAATGCGTATAGCAATATAAAGACACGGGATAATTAAAAACACTATAACCCCAAGAGCATAGTAGAAGTAAACAGATTCCTCTGGCGGTAAAAGAAAAAGAAGAATGACTGCATAGATGGTCAATATAATAACCAGGATCAGAACTGGATTAAGCATTTTCTTAATCTTTTGGAAGTTTGAATTGAGAAAGAAAGTATAGAAGTGGTGAAGATAATGAAACGAAGGAAGCTAATTTATAGCAAAATTCCAAACACATCAATCGAGGCAAATCACCGCATTTAATCAAACAAATCTCAAAATTTCGTAAATACCGGAGAATCAAATCTTATAGATTACGAAGATTTCCTTTAATTCCTTGAATTCCGGAAATCAATCGTGACTACGTCAAAAGTTAAGGCGAACATTTAATTTTCTCATTTCACTCTTTTATGATAGCTTCATTTATACTCTTCCTATAAACGAATCGTTTTATCCATATTATTCAATAGTGATAAAACTTTATTTTTCAACTTATATTCATCATTAAAATATTCTTGTTGTAAACAATGAAGATCTCTATCAAATTTCATGACTGTGATTTTCACGAACTCCTCTTTGTTTGTCTGCCCTAATATTGTGGCATAAAATGCTCAAGGTTTTAAATGAGCTCAGTACTATTCATAACACATTTCATGTATCCAATTTACTGAAATGACTTGTATAACATCATCATTTTGAATGATATTCGCATTAATGATAAAATGCACTTCGTTGAATAACCTATAGAAATCATGGAAGGAGAGGTCAAACAAACGCGTAAAAGCAATATACCTATCGTTAAAGTCCGTTGGAATTCGCGTAGAGGCCCCGAATATACCTGGGAACGCAAAGACCATATGAAACGGAAATATCCCCATCTCTTCTCAACTGCTGATGCAAACGAGGAAACTACCTAAAAACTTCGGGACGAAGTTTTCAATAACGGGGAGGTACTATAACGACCCTCATTTTTTCCATTCTATATTTTTCCAATATTAAAAGCCCAAACAATATAATTAAAACTTAATGATTAAACTTTAATCAACAATTGTTAAGTGTTAAGAGTTAGAAAACATATTAATTAACTTTGTACAAAAATTGACAAGTTAATAAAAGATGAAAATAATAAACTGTTAGTCGACTCTCACTGCTAATTAAAATTTATGCATTTATGTAATATTATAACTAATAACCTATAAGTAATAAATAAAAAGTGACATTTATATAAATAATAAAACAATTGGGAACTAAATATATACAAGTCATGAATTAGTAAAAAGAAAATAATACTTATCATGTAGTAAATGTAAAAATAATAATAATAATAATAATAATAATAGTAATAATAATGAGACTAAAAAATCTTACATCCTTATGTTGACTAAAAATAAAGTGTAAACTAGTACATCCTTATGTTGACTAATTATAAACTAGTACCACCTATTGTTGACTAAAAATTATAAAACAAAATAAAAATCATTAATTAGAACATCCTTATGTTGACTAACACTCTAATACTTGCACTATATAAACACCTAGTTTCTCATTCACAAATCACACCAAAATCCTCTCTCAAAAATAATCTCTCCCTCTCCCTCTCTTGTGGTATTCGGATCTTCAAGCTTGTTCTTCGTGTTCTTCAAGAATCTTCAAGGAGTTCTTCAAGATTTTCAAGGCTTTGATCTTCCATCTTCATCGTGTTCATCTTTTCTTTGTTAATTATCTTGAATCTTCAAAGGTATAACATAAACCCTAAACTATTTACATAAACTTTGATCTTTGATAATTCATATTCATATTATAAACTTGTTATTCATAAGTACATACATAAACACACCTAGATTTATATATACATGTAAAAAAAATATTTTTATATATATATATATATACATATATATACGAATTATATATACATATACATATTAAAACCTTAAACCCTAATTACACCTAAACTATAATTCTTAAACCCTAATTAATTAAACTCTAAACATTTATGAAACCCTAGGACATTAATTACTAAACTCTAGTTATTAATTACTACTTTAATTAACTAACCCTAATTAATGAAACCCTAATACTACTTATACTAGTACTTAACATGTATACACTATTACTATTACTAGCACCTATAACCTACTAATTATATTGTAGCACAAAAACATTTTGGGATATGTATTAGAGATGTATAGATCTTCGAACTTTCTTGACGAATGGTTTCTACGAGATTCTAGGCAGAGGGTTTGGATTTCCGATTTAAAGGGTCCTATGGCTCAAGCCCCTAGATCTAAATTAGCCATTCGAAGGGAAAGGGGTGATTGGAAGCTTATCTAATACGGCAAGTATCCTAAAATGGAAACACTCATAAAAGTAGAAACTCTCTAGTCATAGAAACTTAGTAAAATAAGAAACTTTCTAAAAATAGAAACTTTATAAAAATAGTAACTTACTAGGAATAGAAACTTAGTAAAACAAACTATACTTAAACACATACTTAAACTTAAACATGGGCAAAACACTTAACTACTCTTAAATGTCAATAGGTTGACTTTCCTGCTCACTCGTTCAACTCTCTATTCCGAGGAATAACTCTCTCTACTTACTAAGGTGAATTCATAGCCCCACTCTTTATTGCTAGCAAACTTATTTAACTTATTTGGGGTGAGACACATGCTGCTTTTACTATTTACAATTTAGACACAAGTACCAACTGCTAAAACTATGCTATACCCGGCTACGTCCGACTAAGTCCCTACAGTGATATTTTTAAGTGCTGCGGCATGCTTATTTATTGGGGGTAGGCCTATCGGGAGTAACGTCCCCGATACATTTGACTCAGTCTTTGTATTACTTGATAATGAAATTTAAACCGACAAGGACAGACACAACTTGTCATGGGGCAAACTTGAACGTTTAGTCTAAATATCACGCACTGGCATAACTTTTGGATCTGCGAGATCTACTTTTTGATCCTGCGGGAGATCAACTTTACAACTAAATCTTGTGGTCTAAAAACAACGATAACTACTTTTGTTAAACCTATGAACTTCACTCAACCTTTTTGGTTGACACTTTAGCATGTTTTGTCTCAGGTGCTGTTTGATTCAAGCTTTCTTATCTACTACTTATGTGATGCTACTTGGACTTAGGATCAAGAGATATCGCATTTATTACTTCTGCATATGAACAATTACTTTATCGTTATTTCCATTATTGTAACGACATTTCATTTTCCGCTGCGCACTCAATAAAGTTAAATTTTCTCATTTATTATTGTTCTCGTATTATAATATGTTGGTTTATTTGATATTAGTAACGTTTCTTCCAGACCCTATTGGGAGGACGTTACAGTTCATACGTAGGTCACTTGTACAAAAACGAGTGTCAACCGTATGAACGGTGATTGGATCGTGTGGTCAAAACCGGGCCATGCGCTAGATCAAAAACTTAAACAGGGCGGTCTTCATTATTTCTCCTAACAAGGACAATGATGCGCCTGACCACCTAACATAACCACATAGGATGTATCCATTCCATCCTTAAGGGAGTCAAGTCTCCCGAACGACACACTTGCTGATTCATTTCAGAAGTTGTAGTCCAGACCAGTTGTAGGGTGACGAAAAGTCTTGAAAAGTCATTGCTAAAATCGACTGGAAATCTACCAGGCCTCAACGTCAAACAGGGAAACTGGTAGTCGAAGCTTATCTCAATGAGGGAGATTTGCTAGCCAAATGGGAAGCGCACCATGATACACAAAATGTCAGTGATTGATCAGATTCTCAGTGGATAACCTCCGGAAAGGTAAGATATCAGCTTTTAAGCCTGATGAACTTCAATCTTTATGATTGACTTAACGGATTAGATGATTACCTCATAATTGTCGATGATATCCGGACGTAATGTGTATCCTCCTAAGCACATTATTTTCTACCGACGTCTCGCGATGTTAGGTATTTTGGGAGGCTTGGCTTGACCAATTGCGGGGTAGCTCGTGCGTTCTCTTGGCACACATGTTCGATTGTTATATCTCTGGTGCTCGGTTCCCACATGATTCCCGGTTCCATTGAAGACTTATGTTATGATTCGAGATTCTCTATTTCATCATTACGGTACGTTATCGAGATTATTTTGGTTACTATATTCATTCATATTGTTTGCGGTTGGGAAGTTACATCGGGGGAATGCAAGTGGGAACTATGGTTTTTATTTATTCCAAATCGTGCCCACGCTAGTTGCTTGTTTGGTTTCTTGTTCGTTTGGTTCTACATACATGTTTGAAGACATTATTATATGGTAGAAGATTATTATCGAGTTTATTTGCTTGAGGACAAGCAAAACTCTAGTGTGGGGTTGTTTGATATCGCATATTTTATACGCATTTTTCTTAGCGATATCGGGTACATTTTGGTCCTTTTGGATACGATTTGGAATTATTTCAGTGAAAGTTGTGAAAAGTTTGAGTTCCAAGACCAAGGAGGTTAATTTTGAAGTTATTTGATGGTTTTGGGTGATTTTCGATGTAAACGAGTGAAAGGGTTTAGTCCGATTCGAGTTTTGGTGTTTGTATTAAGTTTTTCAGCTCATTTCAGCAAAAATGACATGGAGCGCCGCTCCAAAACGTGGCGCGCCGCGCCATTCCACATAAAATACAGTTCGAGCGTTTTTAAAAGGCAGATTTCAGCTCACCAGTTATTTGGCGCGCCGCGCGAGGAAATGGCGCGCCCCGCGAGTAAGGGCGCGCCGCGCAAGGTCTTAACCGGGTTCAGAATTGCACCTATTTAAAGCCCAAAAATTACCCTAATTTATCATTATCGTATCCAGACGAATTCCAGCAGCTTTTTGACGAACTTAGGTGATTTTTGGGGATTTCCAAGGTCATTCTAAGGTATCAATCATTCCGGAAACAAGTCTCGATTCGTTTATCTTTCAGGATTCAATCATTGATTAGGTTAATCTCTTGTCATAAACAATGAATTTCTCTATTACTTTATTTGTGATTTTTATTGTTGCCATGATTATTGGCTAAGTTCTTTAATGTTTGTCTAGATTTAATAACCTATGTATTGGATGCTACTTATCAGTTGTTTGATTAATTTATGATGATTTGATGTTTAGATTAAAGAACCATTCTTATTGAAGCTAGACTCTTCGATTCAATTGGTTGTGTACTTGTTTGATAGAACGAGAGTTCATTAATTTAGTGCATTAATTTACAATTAGTTTGTCTTAATTGATTGTTTGCTTACTCGGAGACGAGAGTAAATTGAATTCAAAAGGCTAGACGAAATAGGGGTGAATTATGCGCAACGAGAGTTGGTGTGATTGTGATTTGAGTCTTCATCTCAGTTGAACTGTTTAGTCACAATTAGGAGGTCTTAGGCTACAGGGAATTCCGTGTCGTGTAATCTTAATTGAAGTGTTTGCGCTGGGGAATTCCAGGTGAACCGACTAGATAATTCACATAAGTTAGATAATAACTGCGGCTTAATCTAAATGCATCCAATACTAGGTGAAAAAGGTCTAGACAAGCATTCGTTTTTTTAATTGTTTACAACTATCTTATTTTACTCGTTTGTTTGCTTTAAAGCTTAATACTGAAAACACCAAAAATATTGTTCAATCTTGTTATTAATTAAAGCTATCTTTGATTTTGGCTAATCGTTAAATAGCCAACCAAACAAATTATCTCGTAATTCAATTTTCTAGATTTAACTTAGTTTAATTCATTAGTTACAAATCTTAATTTTCACGTCTAAACTGTCCTTGGAACGATCTTGGATTTACCAACTTTATACTATTGCACGATCGGGTACACTGCCCGTTAGTGTGTAGTAAATCTTTAAACCGGTTTTTCCCATTATAAATAATAGACGCGATTTCACACATCACACCCACTGTAAGTTATGTTTATGTTATTTTAATTTAATGTCTCGTAGCTAAGTTATTATTATGCTTATTTAATACCGAAGTAATCATGATGTTGGGCTAAAATACTAAAATTGGGTAATTGGGTTTTGTACCATAATTGGGGTTTGGACAAAAGAACGACACTTGTGGAAATTAGACTATGGGCTATTAATGGGCTTTATATTTTTTTAACTAAATGATAGTTTGTTAATTTTAATATAAAGATTTACAATTGGACGTACCTATAAATAACCACATACACTCGATCGGACACGATGGGCGGGATATTTATACGTACGAATAATCGTTCATTTAACCGGACACGGGAATGGATTAATAGTTAATAGACTTATTAAAACAGGGGTGAAATTATGTACAAGGACACTTGGCATAATTGATAACAAAGTATTAAAACCTTGGGTTACACGCAGTCGATATCCTGGTGTAATTATTAAACAAAGTATTAAGACCTTGTTACAGTTTAAGTCCCCAATTAGTTGGAATATTTGACTTCGGATATAAGGATAATTTGACGAGGACACTCGCACTTTATATTTATGACTGATGGACTGTTGTGGACAAAAACCAGACGGACATATTAAATAATCCAGGACAAAGAACAATTAACCCATGGGAATAAACTAAAATCAACACGTCAAACATCATGATTACGGAAGTTTAAATAAGCATAATTCCTTTATTTTCATATTTAATTGCACTTCTAATTATCACATTTTTATTTATTGTCATTGTATTTAATTGCACTTTTAATTATCGCACTTTTTAATTATCGCAATTTTATTTCATCGCACTTTTATTTATTGCAATTTCATTATCGTTATTTATTTTACGCTTTAAATTAAGTCTTTTATTTATTTAATATTTCACATTAGGTTTTAACTGCGACTAAAGTTTTAAAAATTGACAAACCGGTCATTAAACGGTAAAAACCCCCTTTTTATAATAATAATATTACTTATATATATTTGTATTTTTATAAGATAAAACTAATATAGCGTTAAGCTTTGTTTAAAAGATTTTCCTGTGGAACGAACCGGACTTACTAAAAACTACACTACTGTACAATTAGGTACACTGCCTATAAGTGTTGTAGCAAGGTTTAGGTATATCTATTCTATAAATAAATAAATATCTTGTGTAAAATTGTATCATATTTAATAGTATTTCCTAGTAAAATATAAGCTATTTCATATACGCCTCGCATAACATCAGATATATAATATATCTTAGTATGATATATATACAGTTAAATGTCTTTACAACGATAATCGTTACATATATGTCTCGTTTCGAAATCATTAAGTTAGTAGTCTTATTTTTACATAAGTAGTTCATTGTTAATACACTTAATGATATATTTACTTATCATTTAACATAATTAACCAAGTGTATCAATATCTTAATATGATTCATATGTACCTAGTAAGACGTTGTTATAACGATAATCGTTATATATATCGTTTTCGAGTTTCTTAATTTAATAGTCTCATTTTTATGTATATAACTCATTGTTAAAATACCTAATGAGATACTTACTTATAATAAAATTATGTTAACTATATATATAACCATATATATATATATATATATGTCATCGTATAGTTTTTACAAGTTTTAACGTTCGTGAATCACCGGTCAACTTGGGTGGTCAATTGTCTATATGAAACCTATTTCAATTAATCAAGTCTTAACAAGTTTGATTGCTTAACATGTTGGAAACACTTAATCATGTAAATATCAATTTCATTTAATATATATAAACATGGAAAAGTTCGGGTCACTACAGATGTTATGACCTAGTTTAAACCTGCCTTCAAATAATACAAATGATTCAGTATCTGCTGAAGTCATTAACGAATACCTTGCTCCTGACTCAAAATCCGTTACGAACAAATCTTCTTCATCATCCTTCAATATTAGAAATTCTAAGATATCATCATATCTTTCATTATAAATATCTTCGATATTTCTAAAGATATCTTCATAACTATTATTATCTGAAATCATTCATCTCTTCGCGCTATCTGTGTTACATCATAAAAGAAACTATTTTAGTTTCAAAAATCTGAAAAAAATTCGAAAAATGGATGTTGAAGTAATGTTGGGAATTGAAGCATGAGTTAGTATAATATAATGACACTTGATCAACGTGATTATATTACAGTAAGTCATGCTGAGTTTCTAATGGAACGTGATAAAGATTCACGGATCATACCCTCATCATGAACCATGTTACATAACTCTTTCATTCTATTTAACCTCTAAATATATCAAGAAAATATTTTTCTTGATGATTCGGTCTTTTTCGGATATTCTGGTAATTTGACAAATCAAGATCGTGCCATTACAATTTCTTTCTTAGAACATTGACTATGTTCATTCCGAAATGCATAACTACGAATTCTGGACCATTGTCCGCTTGACTTAAGGTCGGGAAGAGAAAACAAAAGCATGAAGCTCCGAAATATAATGGAGAATAAAAAGCCCGATAAAAACCCCGAAATTACAAACCGTGTATATCAATGCGTATAGCAATATAAAGACACGGGAGAATGAAAAACACTATAACCCCAAGGTAATAGTAGAAGAAAATAACCTCCCCTGGTGGCAGATGAAAAAGAAGAATGAAGGATACTATAGTTAAGAAAATATCAAGAATCAGAACTGGATTAAGCATTTTCACAATCTATTAGGAAGTATGAAATAAGGAAGAAGCTTAAAGGAGTGGTGAAAATAAATGAAACGGAAGAGGTCAATTTATAGCAAAATATCAAACATACCAATCGAGGCAGATTACGCATTTAATCAAAGGAAATCCTAATTTCCTTAAATTTTGAAGAATCAAATCTTATTTAAATTATGAAGATTTTCTATTCCTTAAATTCCGGAAATCAATCGTTACTATGTCAAGAGATAAGACGAATCTCTATTCTCCATTTCATTCTATTACGATAACTTCTCTCATACGCTTCGAGTAATCGGATTGTTTTATCTGTATTATTCAATGGTGATAAAATTCTATTTATCAACTCATATTCGTCATGAAAACATTTTTATTGTTAGCCATGACGACCTCACTCAAATTTCGGGATGAAATTTCTTTAACGGGTAGGTACTGTGATGACCCGGAAATTTTTGACTAAATTTAAACTTAATCTTTATATGATTTAATGTTTCCGACACGATAAGCAAAGTCTGTAAAGTTGAATCTCAAAATTTTGAACTATTCAATTACCCTTCGATTGTTCTCAACGATTCGCGAACAATTATATGTAAATAGATACATATACTATAACTTGAAAACGTAACAAAGTGTTAAGTAAATGATACTGTGCATTAAACTTTATTGATTTGAATATCTAGTTGATATATTTAACTACGGAGTTAAAAGATTATGCCAAACGATTGAATTAAAAGATATTTATTGAGTCCCTTAAGGATTATAATATTATTACGAGTCTCTGTTGTGAGGTCCACGCTGATTTAAGAAATCATTCATTTTTAACGATATTCGGAATAAATGATAAAGTGTTTGATGACGAAAGTTAGATAAAAGTTAGTGGAAAACTAAACTGCATAATATTCAATTGATTGTGTTACAAATGTGTGAAAACGTTTTCATATATTATAAAATTGATTGTTAATATGTATTTGTTTAAATAACGTAATTTAGACGATACAAAAATAAGGAATATTAACTGATGGAATTAGATATATGAATAACTTGCGACGTATATTTAAAACGTGTTTATAAATATTAATTTGGTTACAAAACGATTTGATTTAAAACAATATTATTAAATATACTTCGTTAGATAACGAACCATTGATTTATAGAAGTAAATGACCAAACCACTCGAAAGTTTAAGATACACTTTGAGTGGTATAGTTTATTGATAATTTAAGTCTAATTATTGACAAAGGTACGTGTCACGAAACGTAAAGAGCGAATTTTCTCAGCGTACGAAGGGACATTTGAAAAATTGGAACCGGGACATAAGTCGAGTGACGACGTACGACTTATCGGAACAAAAATTACAAATCAACTATGCACGGAAATAAAATATAATATATAATTAATTAATTTAAATTATATTATATATATATATATATTATAAAATATGTTGACGGGCTAGTTGCCAAAATTATGTGAGCTGAAAAATGGGCCATGCGATCGCATGGCCAATGGCCTTCAGAACCATCCGATCGCATGGGGTGGGGACAGGTCACACCTATAAAAGCTCGATCATTTCTGCTTCTGTTTTGATTCAATTACTCCGTAAGTATTTATTTATTTTATTTATATTATTATTATTATTATTATTATTATTATTATTATTATTATTATTATTATTATTATTATTATTATTAAGATTAATATTATTATTAATCTTATTATTAGTAGTAGTATTAATATTATACATAAAATACTACGATGAGGTCTTGAGCGTGTCACTTTCAAAATGGGTTTTCAAGTGGGATAGAGCTAAGGAAATTATGGGTAATATTCGGGGGTATATTTATGAATCAAACCTAGTGTTTATCATCTCCGTTACGTCTACATACTTTCCTACAATATTGAATCTCAATATTGATACGTAAGCACTCATATTTTATCTTTTATATATTAATAGTGTATACATGTCTAGTGCTCGAGTATATATGTTTATGCATGCTTGTATGCTAAATTTCGTCATTAGATAGTTATGATGAATCACGAATTAAATACATATATTACTGATAAAAGGTATATGATATGCATGTTTTTGGAAAGCTGGCGAAAAATCAATAACTTTTCGTTTAGAAATCGCGTAATTTCGATGAACGAATTAAAAGATATGGTCAACTGAATTATGATTGACGTTAATTGGAATTTCTTTTGAATCTACAATTAATATTTAAACAACTTGTTTGTAAGATTGATAAATTGGATTTTTGAATATTACCAGCCGAGTAAATGAATCCTTATATAAGGTACGTCTCGTTTTGTTGAACAATTGTCAAAACTGATTGTTTTATCGTATTTTAAAGCCTTATAAAAAAACTATAGTTTAATTTCACAAGAATTGGGAAACTATGTGAAATATTAAAATGGTTCGATTGCCATGATCATTCAACTATTGAATTGGGTCAGATTGACTTTTTGAAATAATTTTTGATAAACTTTTGTATGTCGATCTCGAGCATTAGGATTATGATACACTATGACCAGACCTAGCTTGATAGACATTTATTGACCAACATATGTTCTCTAGGTTGAGATCTATGGTTATTTGGTATTCTGAGTTTCGGTCACATTTTGGTGAACGACTTTATATGCTGCTGAGGTGAGTTTCATATGCTCCCTTTTTCAATACTTTTACAATGTATATTTTTGGGCTGAGAATACATGTACTTTATTTTATATGCAATGGACACAAGTACATACTTAATTCTACACTGAGTTTAAATCGAAAATCCCTTAGCTTTGGTAACTAGTAGCTGCCAGTTATAAGAACTGGTGGGCGCGAATAGTTGTATATGGATCCATAGGGCTTGACATCCCCGTCTGTTCCAGGTATAGAAACCCTAGCCTGAACTATAAAACAGACGTATGCTATTTGAGGTTAGTACACATTGGATTGCGTATATTGTACATGTTGGTTGCATGTATGTTAAAACAGGGGTACTTATTATAACGTTAAAGTTTAGTTACCAGGGTGCTCAATCTTGTAGAATATTTTGATAAACGTTTCTGGATGAAACAACTGAAATCTTGTGATCCACCTTTATATACAGATTATATGAAACATTAAAACTATGAACTCACCAACCTTTGTGTTGACACTTGTTAGCATGTTTATTCTCAGGTTCCCTAGAAGTCTTCCGCTGTTTGCTTATATGTTAGACAAGCTATGTGCATGAAGTCTTGCATGATTTATTCAAGGAAACATTGCATTCACAAAATCATCACCATGTATCTTATTTTGACTGCATTGTCAACGGAAGTACTATTGTAAACTATTATTTACGGTGATTGTCTATATGTAGAAATCATCAGATGTCGAAAACCTTGGAATTAAATATTCATTTATGGTATGCATTTTCAAAAGAATGCAATGTTTACAAAACGTATCATATAGAGGTCAAATACCTCGCAATGAAATCGATGAATGACGTGTTCGTCCATATGGATTTGGAGCGATCGTCACAACTGGTTGTATGTGTACAAGTTGTTGTTTGAACCTTGATCTATTAGGTTCAGCTCAGAGAGGTCAAGCTAGTTGTGGTTGGGTCTAGTTGGCTACTGTTTGTTGAGTATAGTGCTGAACAACACATCACCTGCGTGTGGATGACTATACTGGGGATTCAGTAGTAAAGACTATCGGTAGACGCTAGACTGATCGACTAGTAGTCGTGTTCTCGTACAAGCCGCCGATCCTCTAGTTGGAGCAAAATTGCTAGTTGCTAGTTGTTGTGTGTTGTATGTGGTTGCATATAGTTGTTGCTGTAGGAGTACAAGTTGGTACTGTATGCTAGACCTTTTGATAGTTTCATTCACTTAGCCTTGTGCTAACCCCTCACCTCCTCCCTTGCAGGTTTTGAATCTTAGTGCTGGTAGGGACGGGAGTTGGGTTGACGATATGTTTGACAAGACGAACTCTGATGTCTTAACTTTTCTAATATATGTAGTTAGTCATTTAACGTAACACCTGTGGTTTGTAATTAAGTAATTAACTAGATGATTTGTGGTAACCATGTTTGTAACCGAATAACGGTATTTATGTGAATTAAGTCTTCCGCTGTGATTTAAAAAAAAAAAAAAACAGGGTGTTACAACGAACATTTTCTTAGCATGTTTTCTAATCGCTTTTAGCGCGTGTTTTCGGTGCGCATTTTCAGCGCACGTTTTCTGATCGCATTTTCGTTTCGCGTTTGCGTTTCACGTTTTGAATTCGCGACTCTGAAAAATTAAAACCGAAACGTGAGTCTAAAAATACGCGCGCGTGTGTGTGTGTGTATATATATATATATATATATACAAGGTTGTAAAACTCGCGACTCGGGGAGAACTCGGTACGAGGTTTTTGAGGAGTTCTCGGCGACTCTGGGAGAACTCGGAGGAGAAATCGGATGTTGACTTTCGTTGACTTTTTTTATATTATATAAATATATTATATATATAATATATATATTTACTACATATATATATATATATATATATATATATATATATTCTAATAGTTATAAATCTAAATGTAAATAATAGAATTATAAATATGTTTATTCTAACACACACACACACACACACACACACACACACACACACACATATATATATATATATATATATATATATATATATATATATATATATATTCTAATAGTTATAAATCTAAATATAAATAATAGAATTATAAATATGTTTATTCTAACACATATTATTATTATTATTATTATTATTATTATTATTATTATTATTATTATTATTATTATTATTATTATTATTATTATTATTATATGTATTGTCATATTTGAAGGTATTTCATATGCCCGAGAGACATATTAAATTAACGTGGCTAATATGTTTTGATCCAAGTCGGGTCATATCCAATAACAAACTTACCAGCACCTTATTCGTATTTGATCTTAACGATTGGATCATTAATCAAATACGCGACACTTGGACTTGAAGAAAAATGGTTTTCAGTAATTTAACTTGATGTATATATATAAATTATGGAATAATTTATATAATATGGATTTAATTATTTATAGGTTAAATAATTAATTAATTGTGTTACATTTTATAAAAGTAAGTTTTATAAATAATGTACACATAATAAATAAAATGAATGTTTTATAAAATTATTCATTTTATTTATTATGTGTACATTATTTATAAAACTTACTTTTATAAAATGTAACACAATTAATTAATTATTTAACCTATAAATAATTAAATCCATATTATATAAATTATTCCATAATTTATATATATACATCAAGTTAAATTACTGAAAACCATTTTTCTTCAAGTCCAAGTGTCGCGTATTTGATTAATGATCCAATCATTAAGATCAAATACGAATAAGGTGCTGGTAAGTTTGTTATTGGGTATGACCCGACTTGGATCAAAACATATTAGCCACGTTAATTTAATATGTCTCTCGGGCATATGAAATACCTTCAATCTCCCACTTGCACGAGAAACATAAGAAATTAATGCAAGTGATGGATACCACCTAACGACCGTCCATCACCCCCAATATGTTATGACTTTGTGCCATTCAATAACATCATCCCTTTCGAGTTCCCGTCTCGAATGTGAATAGGTGAATCTTTCATTATATCCTTTCATCCTAGATGTCATGTTAAATCCAAGAGATACAGAGTGATCACTCTCTTTTAGATTTAACTTTATCAGGCCTTAGACATCTGACTCTCAACGAATAAGAGGGACAAATTCCATCTTGACTACATACGTCCTAAATATGTACCTTGCATTGTACCTGAGCTCTTCCTTATGAGCTACCATATTTCAGAATAGCGAAGGAAAGAATCAAGGCACGATACTCGGTAAATATCCGAACCCAATATGTATCTCAGGTCAGAGGATACAGTGATATTCGCCTTTACTCAAGATTACATGTGATCAACCACAAAGGCTCCATTTAGTAGATCTTGAGGGCGGGTCTTCCAATATTTGTATCTCACAAATATCTATGAACCTTGGTTGCAACCTTGCACCACATTCATCCCGTGAATGTATACCAATCCGAGTTCATAATAGTCTAAACCTCACACTTGCTCCCACAAATGTGATCGACTACGGAATTTAGAATAATTATTTGTTCATGGATAAAATATGCAAAATAGGAACATAACTCAAAATAGATTAATATCATAATTATATTAATGAGTTTGAACAATTTCGTTCCGTTACAATACTTAAAACAGATCATGACCAATCACTAGAATATCGAAGCCCTAATGCACAAACATGTCCAGCGTGTTTTGCTCCATGTAAGAGCTTCGTGAGAGGATCCGCTATATTAAGATCTGTGTGAACTTTGCGAATACATATCTTTCCCTTTTCAACTTCATCCCTTATGTAGTTGAATCTCCGCTCAATGTGACGGGTCTTTTGGTGAGCACGAGGTTCCTTGATTTGAGCAATTGCACCCTCGTTGTCACAAAAGATCTCAAGAGGGTCCTGAATGGAAGGGACTACTCCTAAGTCGTCGATGAATTTCTTCATCCATGCAGCTTCCTGAGCTGCCAATGAGGCAGTAATGTACTCCGACTCTGTAGTGGATAATGCAACAACATCCTGTTTTGAACTCTTCCAAGAGACCGCACCACCATTTAATGTGAAGACATAGCCGGACTGTGATCGAGAATCATCTCGATCAGTTTGGAAACTCGCGTCCACGTAACCTTTTACAGCGAGTTCCTCCTCACCAGACCCATATATTAGAAACATATCCTTAGTTCTCCTAAGGTATTTCAATATACTTTTGACAGCAATCCAATGACTGTTGCCTGGGTTATTCTGGTATCTACTTGTCAGGCTTAGAGCGCATGACACATCCGGTCTGGTGCATATCATTGCATACATGATTGACCCAATAGCAGATGCATATGGGACTTTCTTCATTCTCTCCTGTTCATCTTTCGTGGTGGGGCACTGAGATGAACTGAGAAGTGTTCCCTTTTGAATAGGTACCAAACCTTTCTTAGAGTTCTCCATCTTGAACCTTTTCAAGATCTTTTCAATGTATGCACTTTGATTCAAACCTATCAATTTCTTGGATCTATCCCTGTAGATCCCAATCCCCAAGACATATTGTGCTTCTCCAAGATCCTTAATGGAGAAGCATTTACTTAGCCAAGTTTTAACACTTTGCATTTTCGGAATATCATTTCCAAATAACAATATATCATCCACATATAGTACAAGGAACATGATAGTGCTCCCACTAGCTTTCTTGTATACACAAGCTTCATCACCATTTTTAATGAAGCCAAATTTCTTGGCCTCCTCATTAAAACGATGATTCCACATTCTAGATGCTTGTTTCAATCCGTAGATTGACTTCTTTAACTTGCATACCTTTTTAGGATATTTCAGATCAACAAAACCCTCAGGCTGAACCATATAGACATCTTCCTCAAGATGTCCGTTTAGGAAAGCGGTCTTGACATCCATCTGCCATATTTCATAATCATAATGAGCAGCAATGGCAAGTAATATCCTAATAGACTTTAGCATCGCCACAGGCGAAAAAGTTTCATCATAGTCAACCCCTTGAGTTTGAGTGAAACCTTTTACTACAAGTCTAGCTTTATATGTATCCAAGTTTCCATGTATGTCGGTTTTCATTTTGAACAGCCATTTACAATCAACTAGCCTAGAGCCAGGAGGTTGCGCAACAAGTTCCCAAACTTGGTTGTCATACATGGATTGCATCTCAGCGTTCATGGCTTCCTGCCATTTATCTTTATCAATCCTTGATAAAGCATCTTGGTAGTTTATTGGTTCATCCAAATCAACCACATAGCAACCATCCATGAGAAACCCATATCTCTCAGGAGGATTACTAATCCTACCAGATCTGCGAACGTCTTGTGTATTTTGATCATCCATCTGATCACTCTCAACATTTTCATGTTGAGTGCTAGTGTCAGCCAATTGTGTATCATCTACTTGATCTTGAACCTCTTCAAGATCTATCTTCCTTTCACTTTTGCCTTCCATTAGGAACTTAGTTTCAAGGAATTCAGCCTTTCGAGCAACAAATACATTTTGCTCGGTCGGATCATAGAAATAGTATCCCATATCATCCTTGGGATATCCTATGAAGATACACTTCGTGGATCGAGCATGCAACTTATTAGCATTATAGCGCTTTGGATAAGCTTCACATCCCCATACTTTCAAGTATGAAAGAGAAGGAGGTTTTCCAAACCACATCTCGTGAGGAGTTCGTTCCACTTTCTTGGTTGGGGCCATATTTAAAATACGAGCCGCGGAGCGTAGACAATAACCCCAAAATGATAGAGGTAACGAGCTTCTATCCATCATAGATCGAACCATATCCATTAGGGTTCGGTTCCTCCTTTCGGAAACTCCATTTATTTGGGGTGTTCCAGGAGGAGTGAGTTGTGAGATAATCCCACAACTTCTAAGATGATCTTGGAAAGCATCGCTTAGGTATTCACCTCCTCTATCGGTACGAAGTACCTTGATTGTCTTATTGAGTTGATTTTGTACTTCATTTTGATACTCTTTGAATGCTTCAAAAGTTTCATCCTTATGTTTTAACAAGTAGACATATCCGAAACGGCTGAAGTCATCAATGAAAGTAACGAAGTATCTTTCACCATTCCTAGTTATGGGCTTAAAGGGTCCACATACATCTGAATGTATTAATCCCAATAAGTCCTTAGCCCTTTCATAGGTCCCTTTGAAAGGTGATTTAGTCATTTTGCCTTGTAAACAAGACTCACATACATCAAACGAGTCTAGTTCATTTGATTTCAAAAGTCCATTCTTTTGAAGTGTATGCATTCGGTTCTTGTTTATGTGACCAAGGCGACAATGCCATAAGTAGGAATCACTTAAATCCCTTTTGAGTTTCTTGGTGCTAGTATGGTATATTGAGCTACTAGATGATGTGTCATCATGAACCAATTCATAAATTCCATTTGAAGGCGAAGCCTTAAAATAGAATACATTATCTAAATAAACGTGGATATCATCATTAACAAAATTAAGATAAAAACCACATTGTTTTAAACGGGAAACTGAAATAATGTTTCGACATAAATCCGGTGCATACAAAACATTGTTTAAAATAAGTTCCAAACCACTTGGAAGCTTTAATACAAAGTCTCCTTGAGCCTTCACTTGCACTTTGGCTCCATTACCCATAAAGAGACTTGATGTTCCCGCTTGCTTGCTACTTCTTTTGAACCCCTGCAAAGAATTGCAAATGTGAGTTCCACATCCAGTGTCTAATACCCATGTATTAGAAGAAGTAATACTAAGCTCTATATATACCATATATACATTACCTGAGGTTTGCCCTGCATCCCTCTTTTCCTTCAACTCCTTAAGGTAGACCGAGCAGTTGCGTTTCCAGTGACCCATTTCACCGCAACCGAAGCACGGGTCTTCCTTGGGGTTTGCTTGTCCGGCAACCTTTTGCTTCTTGTTCTTGTTTTTGGTTGGGGTAACCATCCTCCCCTTTCCCTTGCCTTGATGGGCAGGTCCTTTCCTCTTAGCCGCCTTTGGCTTAGAGGTGTTGTTACCTTTGGACCCACCATCATTGATCATTAGCACGGGTGAAGCCCTCTTACCCATGCTAGTTTCCGCCGTCCTTAACATGCCATGAAGTTCACCAATGGTCTTATCCATCCCATTCATATTGTAATTAATTACAAATTGGTCAAACCTCTTTGACAGGGAGTTTAGGATAAGATCAGTGGCTAGCTCATTAGATATGTTGAGATTAAGACGGTTTGCGCGATCAATAAGGCTTTTCATTTTGAGGACATAAGAGGATACGGATTGGGTGTCATCCATACGACATGCATGTAACGCTCGAACCGTTTCGAAGCGCTCGACACGTGCTTGTTGAAGGAACATCTCCTTCATTTGCGTAATCATGTCATATGCACTATGATGTTCGAAATCCTTTTGGAGTTCGGGTATCATAGTCCCAAGCATTAGGCAAGCGACTTGCACCGAATCGGCGCAATACTTATTCCAATAAGCCATGCCTTCCGTATCATCCTCGTCAGGTTGATCGGGAATGGGGTCTTCCAACACATACGCCTTATCCTCAAGTTTGAGGACAATCCTAAGATTGCGGAACCAATCCATAAAGTTCGTATGGTTGAGTTTGTCTTTCTCGAGGAGAGACCTTAACGATAGGTTGTTCAAGTTAATAGGTGCGTTTTGCATGTTGTTGTTGTTGGCGGCCATCTACAAAATTTAACAAAGTTCATTTAAGTATCGATTTTAATTTAACAATCAATACCCTTTAAATCCAATTGATATTTATTAAATTTTAGAATCCAACGGTAAACCTAATTTCGGTTAGGTGACCTTTATCCCGTCATTTGATTTAGCTAGGTAGTCATTATATGACAATTGCAATCCTTTTGCAACTTCTAAGTTATGGGATCATGCAATCCTTTTGCATGGCATATTATCCCATCAACGCCTATTTGTTCATCATGCTTCGGTGACCCTAAGTTCATGATTCCCAAATCAAGTCGTCCTACTTGTGCTAACGTGTAAATTCAACATACTAGTGGTTAGGTGACCTTTATCCCACAAGTGTGTGAAATTCACCTCAATCATATTAGTTTGCTCATAACGGTTAGGTGACCTTTATCACATTAAGAGTTCTCTAATATTTTTAAGTGTTTGCACAAAAGGATGGCATTTAACTTGTTTGTCTTGTTGTTAAAAGGGATTTTAAGTTTTCGTTATTTCTAGTTTGAGAAAATATTTATGCCATACACCAACATGCATTTAGTGTATGGTTTATTTGAAATCCATTTTCAAGTCTTGTAATTTGCCAATTACTTGATATAAACCATTTTATATATATGTGATCCTTTTCTTGTTCTTAATAACCATTTATTAAGGTCTTTAGTTGCTTTTAATTTAACCAATTAAATTGTCATCTTGCATGTTATTAATACGTCTAATTTAACCAATTAAATTGTCGTTTTGCTTGTTGTTATCTTGTGATTAATTGTATCAACCAAACATACAATACAATAAACAAACAAACAACCACATATGCAAAACAAGTATGTTCACAATCTAGCCATTTTGGTGGACATTTGTTTAGCCGAAAACAAATGTCACCGGGTTAAGGGGTAATAATACAAAGTAGGAGATTTCAAATCTCCCACTTAACCTTGCATCCATATGTTCCTTGTGTTCTTCAAGTCTTCATCATCTTGTATCTTCATTTTACAAAATATGTATCCTAATACATTTTTATCTAGAAAATGAAAATACAACCTATTCTATTTTACATACCAAATGTAAAACAAATTACATCACCAAAATAATAATATTACAAACCAAATGAATGAATTAATATTACATACCAAATGAATTATTAATAATCATCCAAACACACATGCATACAACCACAAGGTCAAGGCTTGATTGTGAACAACAACATAACAACAAATATTAACCAAATTGCAAACCCAAAACAACCATTTGGACCCTCCCAAATTCAGCCATAATAGGGTACCCACCCAAAACCCAAAATTTTTGCATTCCATTTTCATGCATGTACTTAGAATGCAAGTATAGTGGGTTTAAAGACCATATATAAGAAGCATATTTCATAGACTTCGGCTCTAGATACCATTGATGGAATTCAACATAATAACAAGTTTCTTGATGTTAGTAGAATCATAAAACCCATTCATGTAAAGTTGTAACAAGCGGAAGCATGATTAACAAGAAAACAAGTTTATATGTAAAACCATTTATTATTTGAATTCCATAAATGCATCAAGTCATGAAAATATGCTTACAAATAATAACAAGGAAGTAAGAATGTATTTACCTCCTCAAGTCAATTGAGGGTGTGTATGAAGAACAAAGTGATGAAGAATGTGTAAAAGCCCAAGCTTTTGATGCACCAACACTACCCTTAATGTAGTTAGGCTTTAGAACCTTAATGAGTTAGTAAACCAAGCTTGAAACCCACTTGTATCTTCTACTAAAACCCGGACAGCAGCTGCCCAAAAGATGATGACGAATGAAGTCTCAAAATGATGAAACCTCAAGGAGAAATACCCCAAACTTGTGCACCAACACCGTTGCTTTTGGTTAGGATTTATTAGACACTTGAATGAACTTGCAAAAACCAATCTTTGAACCTCTTTTCTGCTCCCAAAGGCCACGGCCTAACAGCAGTTTTGAGAGAGTTTTTGGTGCAGTTTTTTTGATGTATTTTGCATATAATGTGTTCCAAGAAGTCAAGGAACATGTATTTATATGGATTAAAGGAAAAGTGTGACCAACTAGATGGAATCTCTAGCATGTGTGTTAAGACTCCAAGGCCACTTCCAAATTTTATAAAACCATTTTTTTTTTTTATAAAAGTTGGAAGTGGCCTTGGAGTCTTAACACACATGCTAGAGATTCCATCTAGTTGGTCACACTTTTCCTTTAATCCATATACATGTTCCTTGACTTCTTGGAACACATTATATGCAAAATACATCAAAAAAACTGCACCAAAAACTCTCTCAAAACTGCTGTTAGGCCGTGGCCTTTGGGAGGAGAAAAGAGGTTCAAAGTTTGGTTTTTGCAAGTTCATTCAAGTGTCTAATAAATCCTAACCAAAAGCAACGGTGTTGGTGCACAAGTTTGGGGTATTTCTCCTTGAGGTTTCATCATTTTGAGACTTCATTCGTCATCATCTTTTGGGCAGCTGCTGTCCGGGTTTTAGTAGAAGATACAAGTGGGTTTCAAGCTTGGTTTGCTAACTCATTAAGGTTCTAAAGCCTAACTACATTAAGGGTAGTGTTGGTGCATCAAAAGCTTGGGCTTTTACACATTCTTCATCACTTTGTTCTTCATACACACCCTCAATTGACTTGAGGAGGTAAATACATTCTTACTTCCTTGTTATTATTTGTAAGCATATTTTCATGACTTGATGCATTTATGGAATTCAAATAATAAATGGTTTTACATATAAACTTGTTTTCTTGTTAATCATGCTTCCGCTTGTTACAACTTTACATGAATGGGTTTTATGATTCTACTAACATCAAGAAACTTGTTATTATGTTGAATTCCATCAATATTGTGTTGAAACAACCCAACCCGTATTTAAACCGGCCCATAATTTTTTTCTTTATAATACAATAATATCGTTAGCATTCTGGTATCAATTATGTTTCCAAAACCATCTTTAATACAATAGTAAGTTTAATAAACTTTAAAACATTTAATACATGAGTTAAATATCCAAACGGGCATACACGACCCGACTAATTTAATTTCCAACAAAACCGAGCATGGTGATTGGGGATACGCTACCCAATCCTAATAAATCCAAAAGCACATCTTCTAAAGCAAACTACGCGAGTCCACTAGTCGCTACGCTTACCACGAGCCACCGCCTCCATGCGAATCTATAAAAATGTAAACAACGAGAGGGTAAGCTAACGCTTAGTGAGTGAAAGTATACTACATACGTATATATGCATAAAATGGACACGCCACACGATAATAAACAAATAGCACATACCGAAGCATCCAAGCATAAAGGCAAGCTAATCTAAGCATACCATACGATCGATATACAACAAGCTAATAACATCAACAATATAAGTACACCAACGATGATGTGTACAACGCCAATAAGCTACACCCGGAGGGTTAGCTACAACACAACAATACATCAATATATATATATATATATATATATATATATATATATATATATATATATATATATATATATATATAATCAAAAGCGTAAACCGCCCAAGGTTAACCCCTTAACCCAATACCAAAAATCAGTTACCAAAATGAAGATTGGCCGAACTACACGAGCCTTAGTAAATCCGCATCCACGCGAGACTACTATCTTCATTACCACAACAACATCGAGGTTGGCCGAACTACACGAGCCTTAGTAAATCCGCAACCACACGAGATCACTACCTCAATAAGATGACCGAAACCACACGCGTCATCGTGAATCCGCATCCACACGTGATTCACTTCCCAATATCAAAACCCACATCATCGGGGTTACTCAACCGCAACTCAATACCAATCCCACTTCATAGGGATTATATAACTCCATATCACAAGTCCATGTGATAACGTACACACAAAGTATGCACCTCGCCAAAGGTGGTCAACCAAGACGCACAACCGTGCCCATTGGACCTATACACAAGTCCATCAAATCCACCTATATGTGAAGTGAACTCTATAGCCGAGAATCACTTCACTCGACCCGCACCCATCCTATACATACATTTGCACATAGTATATTAACACTCACCTTGAAGTCTTGATGGATGCCAAATCAAAATCTGCAAACACCAATGGAACGTACCTATTCCATTATCATATAACAAATAACACAATTAGGGTGGATTTACAAACCAACCCAAATCGACAACTAGTGCAATTTCGACCCAATTGCACTTCCAAGCTCAAACCGCGCCCAAACTAACCAATAATCACTAACACAAGTGAGAATGGTCCTAATACGCCAATTAAACCCAATCATAAGTGTTAAACACCAATCTTGTCCAAATTGACACCTAAACCTAAATTTTGACCCATTTCAAAATTAGTCAACCCAAATACACCCAAAGTGGTTCCAACACTTCCATAATCACTAACACTAGTAATTATACACCATTTACAAGCCTTAAACATGGTTAAATCATTAACCAACCCAAAACCCGCCAAGTATCAAAATAACAAGTTTCCACAAACCCTCTTCATCATCTAAATAGGTTTTACAACTAACAATCTCAAAACCCTAACATTGAATCTCAAATCAAATAATAAAACTCGGAGTTAGAACTTACCAATACCGCCAAAATGATGCCGTTGACGAGTAGAACAACTTTAACACTTGAGGTTTGACCCGAAACACCCTTCTTCTTCTCCAAATGGAGCTCTCTCTCTCTCTAAATTCTCTCTTCTCTCTCTAGGGTTTGAAGGTGAGAGTGTTGATGTGTGAAAATGAGGATAAGATGAGCCTTGAATCAGTCTTATGGCTCTAGAACCGGCCATAAGTGAATTTACCAAAACACCCCCAAAAGATTCCATTAAAATGGGTTAAAATGTCATTACAGCGACAATTGTCGCGTTTCGCGACACTACGTCGCGTTTCGCGACACCAGGACGCGATACACATCATTCAAACGCGACAAAAGGGACAGAAGTCATCATCAGAAGTTGTCGCATTTTGACCCTATTTGTCACGGATCGCGACACACCAGAACGCGACAAACCCCCTTCAAACTCGACAGTTTACCTGATGCACTCCAATTTCACTTTTAAAACATCCCAAAGTCAAACGTGGTCAACTCATTACATCCAAACTATCAAATACTCATTCTTGGACTCCGTAAGACGCCACAAGCGTCATGTTTAGAAAAAAAAACGGGGTGTTACATGTGTATTATGTATAAGTATTAAAGTATTATTGTATTAATTAAGCAGATAAGTTTAATTTAAGACGTATTTTAATTATTAAATTTTTTAATTCAAATTCAAATGAATTGCTACGGTACTACATCAGAGATAAAGCATATACTTCATATGAGATACTACAGCTGTAAAGGTATATTAAATGTTCACAAGAAAAGAGGAGGCAAGATAGAGGTCGTTTTTCACTTTCGAGCCTTGTAGCGTGTTTGCTTCATTTGTATCCTTGTTCGGCTTTTTCATCTATTGATGAAAAGACTTTGTATTAATGTATTCGTTTTTGCCACACACAAAAAAAGTATTGTTGTACTATCTATCAATATGTATCTCTCATCTTCTTCCCTAAAATAACCTTCAACTACTTCCAAAATCCAAACATAGTCATCTCCTTTTTCCTCCAAAATCACCACTCTTACTGAGCTACTTCCTTCTTTCCCCCACACAGTGATATCTGCTCAATTTTATCCCCGTCGACCTCTGTTGACCATCGTCATGTGTTTTGACTGACGTTGAACGCTCTTTTCGAGCGGATCTTGTCGATTCAAGTAGATCTAGCGATATAATAGTTCAATATCCGTGAAGTAAGAATATATGGTCTTGATTTATGCAAATCTTCGTGTTTGCCTATCATTGACCGGCGTTGACCGAGTAATTGTCCGAGTTAGCTTCTGATTTCTCGCCGAGACCTATCTGGCGAGTTATCGTCGATAAATCAACCGAGATGCCCGAGTTTATATATATATATATATATATATATATATATATATATATATATATATATATATATATATATATATATATATATATATATATATATATATATATATATAACTTTTAAGTAATTGTATACAATGAAATCTAATTCAAATTCGTTCTGTCAATAAAAAAACACATTTTTCACATTTAATAAATCTATTAGTTTCAAATTTTTTCGATTATATTATATTATATTATATTATATTATATTATATTATATGAATAGAGAACAAGCTTTTATTATTTACACAATTTTTTTTATTTTCAATCAATGTTTTAAAATTAATAAATACTACTCTGTACTTCGTATTTATCTATATATCTAAATGACAAACCCCAAATGAATAGTGAAGTTCATACCCTTCACAAATTTACAACAAACTTTTAACTTTTTATAATTCAACCTCACCCTATATAATAGTTAATTTTATAACTTTTATAAGCTTACTCTAAACCTTTCACACTTAATAATTTAACCATAAAACTTCTCATTTTTTTTAAATCGACCACATAATTTTTACTATCTAATAACTATTCATCATCATCATTATTATTATTTTTATTTTTATTATTATTATTATCATTATTATTATTACTATTACTATTATTATTATTATTATTATTACTATTACTATTACTATTATTATTATTATGATGATGATTATTATTATTATTATTATTATTATTATTATTATTATTATTATTATTATTATTATATCAATCACATAATTTTTCACTGTATTATTATTTAACTACTTTTCTTATTACAAATTAACCACGTAACTCATTTTTTAATAACCGTTTTATTATATATATATATATATATATATATATATATATATATATATATATATATATATATATATATATATTATAAATAGTTTTTCCTATTTTATTAAATAGTTTGTACTAATCGTTGATGTACGTCTCACTTTATTGATTGAGCATTTGGGTCTTTTCTCTCGACAAGACGAAAACTAAAACAAAAAATGATAAATAATTATTTTCACGCTTATTAAAAATCAATCACATAATTATTTTGGGTCTTTCAGACAATACGAAAAATAAAACAAAAAAAATGATAAATTTACATTCTCAATAATTAACTATGTAATTAATGTTAATCAAGAGTGAAGAACCGGCGCAAAGCCAGGTCGCCTAACTAGTTAGTTCTAAAAATGTGAGACAATTGCATCACTGGCAGAGTGGTTTGCCGTCTTCTATTTTTACGGACGGTCGTGGGATCGATTCGTGTGGTAGGCACCAGTTTGTAAGCAATTGGGCCCAGCGTAGCGGGCTGGCCCAATTGCTTGTTATACCTTCACTTCCTTTCAAAAACATTATTTCCCAGCTGTAGTAAACGGTGTTCTTAGTGATGTAAGACGTGATTGATCCAGTAGCGGAGACGTAAGCTAAACGGATGAAGGTGCCTGCAGGGTCACGACCGATCATGACAGATCACATCGGATATGATTTTTGATAATTAAGGTGATAAACTTATTTATTACTCCAACGTTAAACATTTTTATTTATAATGTGTATAATTGAATCACAGTTTGTACAATGCCTATTACCATATCAGTAATTGTTCTTAGGGTTTTTTTTTATAATTTTTTTTACAATGCGAGAAACTATTTGAATTTGATTCAGTGTCTTTAACTAGTAATATACTCCGTAGGTATTAGTGTTATGATTCTCTAAGCTAAGATTGTTGAATTAACTAATGATACTTAATAGCTTTTGTTAATCTACTAAGTTTTAGTTCTAATCAGCTCACACAAAATCAATTCATTCAATATATTACAGTAGAGATAATTCTCACAAAACAGACCAGCCTTATTGAATTACAGTTACAAATACTTAATTATTATTATGTGTAATGTATGCTAAAACACTCACAAAGTTGGCGTGAAACACTTGCCATTTTCTGGGTTTATTGATGAACTTAAATAGGATTACAGACTAACAGAAATACCGATAAACTAGTACCACTATTTGGCACTAACGTTCACATCGCCTAGTGGCTTACAAAACGGAATAATAAATCAAACATACTAATAACGTGTAACAAATAAACGACTTCCACCAAACTCGGACATTCTGATGAAACAGTCTTATTCCATGTTTCTTCGGGTGTAAATTTTTCAGCCCAGAAAGTCATTGGCATCTTCTTTTCTGATAGAGTTCATAATAGTGCGATTTTTACGCTCCGCCACACCATTTTGCTATGGGATGAATGCCGTTGTTAGTTGGCGCTTCACACCATTTTGCTGACAATAATTTTCGAATTCGGTTGAATTGAATTCTCCACCCTTTATAACTCAAGTGTGCATACATGTGATGCCATAATTTAGAGTGATCCATGCCACTAGCCTGCAAACATTTCACTTCTGTTTCTTCATATGATTCATCATACAGGGTATACATTTGATTTTTTCCCCCTGTTTACAGTAGTAACTTTCCCTCGTTGAGGATGAAATATGCTGCATACCCCATCTTCAAACAAAAAAGTCAGTCCCCTTTCTTGTAACTGACCAATGCTCAACAAATTATTTTTGAGTTCTGGTACATAATACACCTCCCCTATTGCAAAGCTAATTCCATTTACTGTAATTTCAATGAATCCTTTCCCACGAACTTGCATTCGAGCATTATTACCCAATTTGACCGTATGAGTAAAAGGAGTGTTCAAATTAGTAAACATACCCTTGTTCCTACACATATGATTGGAGCATCCTGCATCAAGAAACCAAGTATTCTTTACTTCACCATCGTTTAAAGCTATAGAAGCCATCAACAATAACTGATCCTCGTCTTCTAAATCTGCATAATTTGCCTCCTGGTTCCATTTTGGACATTCATAAGAGAAATGTCCTAAGGCATGACACTTGTAGCATTCGATCGTAGACTTGTCAAAACTATTTCGACCACGTCCACTTCGTGTTCCTCGATGATGATCTCCCTCTACCTCTTCCTCGATTACCAGAGTAATCTTCCACTTTCAAAGCTTGATCTTCTCCATCTTTTTCGACCCGTTTGAATTTTTGTTCATGAACAACCAACGAACTTTGAAGCAAATCAATGGACATCTTCTATCAAAACCACAATATATGTAAACTTGTCTGTCAATGTACGTAATATCTTCTCGACAATCTTTGACTCCGGCTATGTTTCTCCATTGCTTCTCATTTTGTTCGAGACTGTCATGACTCGCCCAAAATAATCAGTGATTGATTCATCATTTTTCATTGATAGGACTTCAAATTCTCTTCTCAGAGAGTTAAGAAGCGATTTCTTGACTCTCGAATTACCTCCAAACTTCAGTTTCATTGATTCTCAAACAATTTTGAGAGTGCATCGATCCAAAATTTGTTCGAAAATTGACCGATCAAGAGCCTGAAACAAGTAGTACTTTACTTGGTGGTCTTTCATCCTATCATTTTGCAATGTTTTCTGCTGATTCTCGTTCAGAATAACACCTTCCTTTGGCTCAGCAAATCTCGTCTCGACTATCTCCCACAGACCCTTAGCACGAAGCAAATTTTCCATCAATTCGTTCCAGTGATCATAATAGCCATCGAATTTGGGGATTTGGGTTACGTTTTTTTTTCACTCATACTTGCTCACACGAATGTTGCTGTTGCACAATAACGATTAGTATTTCGGCTCTGATGCCAAATGTAATGTATACTAAAACACTCACAAAGTTGGCGTGAAACACTTGCCATTTTCTGGGTTTATTGATGAACTTAAATAGGATTACAAAACGGAATAATAAACTAGTACCAGTATCTGGCACTAATGTTACATCACCTAGTGGCTTACAAAATGGAATAATAAATAAAACATACTAAAAACATGTAACAAATAAACGACTTCCACCAAACTCGGAAAATCTGATGAAACAGTCTTATTCCAAACATTATGAAATTGTTCATCTCACGCCTCTGGAACAATAATGTCTACTTCATTTATTCAAGTTTCTCTTGCAACGTAGGCATAATATAATCTCCCCAAAACACATCTGCATCGTCAATTTCAGACTTCCACTTCGCAACGTTAATCGTTAACCTCTCAAATTCTTCCTTAACCTTTTCACGTGTCATCTTATTAGGTTCATCATACTCCTTCTTAAGTTCCTCAACCACTGCTACAAAATTACTCTCTGAAACCGTCTCAAAGCTCATAACATTTGCATGTTCATACCATCTCTGTGTAAATTTGTATCTCTTTGGCCTAACTCCCATATAACCTTCCCCTTTCGCGTGTCGATAATAATTTGCAATATCCAATGGCTCAACTAGCCTTCTAAATGCAGTCCCTGCAACCAGCAACTTATCCCACACCTCAAATTCATCAGGAAGGTCTTTACGCATCACCATCTCGATAACTACGTCCCAAATTTTAGCTTGCTCTAGCCGGTTTACATTAGCCACAAAGTCCCTTTCTTTGCTCTGTTTTGTAAAAGATGCGTAATAATCTGGACTGTCGTTACTAGGATCTTCTTTGTACTTGCGAATTTCGTCTAGAATAATTTCAATGATCTTTTGATCAGATTTTGATGTAACTTGAAATTCTCTCATGAATTTTTTAATTTGATCCCAATTTTCATTTTTTCTCTTTTCTGACTCTTCAACAGCCATCAGACACCATTTTGCCCTTGAAGTCTACAAAAACATGAATATTACTACATATGGCACAAACGGATTGATTCTATAATTTTGAAAATTGAGTAATATTATACCTCGCAATCAAGACCATACACCAAAAACTAGGTCCATTGGGTCAACCATTTGGGTTCATTGGGTCTCGAGAAAACAAAGGGAATGGGTCCAATATGGACCCATCTTTAGTCCGTTAATATATTAGAAGGTCCATCTAGACCCATTGAAACCCATTTCAACCCATTTCAATATATATAAAAAATAGTAAGAAAAATTAGAAAAATAAAAAGCTAAAAAAAAACTAATTAAAAAAAATATTAACAATTATTTTTTCTTAAAAAAAATAACAATTATTTTTTCTATAAAAAAAGTAATAAAAAAGTTAAATGAAAAATGGGTCTCGACCCGACCCAACCCGTTTGGACCCGTTCGACCCGTTTGAATTTTGAGACCCATTCAACCCATGACCCGTTTTGACCCAAACCCATTTGGCTCTCGACCTACCCCAACCCGTTTGCCAAGCTGTAATATTAAATATTCGTCACTACTCACCAGTTCAAACAGAGCTTTGTTTGTTGTACGAACATCAGCGCCTGTAGTACCATTAGATGTCAACAGGTCTTTATTAAGGTTTTTCAGATAAACCTTTTTTTCCAACTGCAAACCGTTCTTCTTTAGTTCGGTTTCATAACTGAAATTTTCATCTAAATTGTTTCTAGAAAATTCCGCTAGATCTTGATCTTCACTCGGCAACTGCAAGAAATAAAACAGTAACTGTAGAACAGCATTTGGATTTTGTACAACGAGCTGTTGTCTGGGAGTAATTGAATCTTGAGTTTCGACTCGCGTGCAGAAAACGAAATCACCAAAGGGCCGGTAAGGGGAGACTTGTACAAAGTCATTCGACAACTTATCCTTTAAAGAACCTGTAGTAGGTTCCATTAGATCAAATGCATCATGACTTGCAACTGTTGATGCATTAATCAACACATTCTCAAAGAAATTAATAGCTTCTTCAGGTGTTTCCATATGATCATTATCAATTGTTCTGTCTGGAGTCCTTTTATGAAATAGTGTGGGAAATTTGGATTTGTGAGTGGTGGAGTTGACTTTTTGTTGAAAGAAATTAAAAATATCTGGTAGATATTTTTGAATAGATGTTTTAGGAGATAGCATAATACGAGGAACAATGTCGTGCTCCATGACATAATGGTTAAAATGGCATCCCCATTTCTCGCGTCGGACTGAATGCGAGAGCGTCTCGTCACCGATTAGAGGGGACCCGAAAGTAACGCAATGGATTGGAACTTTATGTTTGCGTTTTCTTGCGTATTGGTCAAGCATCCATAGGGTTGCAAGACTTGCTATAGCACCACCAGATGAATGTCCTGTTAACAAGATCTTTTTACCTTCCTTTACAGCATTATCCACCTGAATCATCCACAATTTGAGATTTAGGTTTAAGACTTGCTATAGTACCACTATATGAATGTCTATCTTTTACACTTATTTTTCAAGTTTATTGTATGTTTGAAATGTAAAATTATAGGTGTTTACTTGAATTGTTTTGGAAAGAAAGGAAAATATCCAATGCAATTTTGTATTGTAATAACACAAATAATTCAATTGTCTTCCTTCCTATTTCATTTTTGTATCTTCTTACTTCTATTTTCTTTTCTTTGGTTTTCTTTTAAATGGAAAAAGGAAAGGAAAACAATGGAAAAAATAATACATTTATTCTTGAGTTTTTTTTCCTCATGGAAAAAAAAGGAAATGAATAAAAATGTTTGAAAATGAGCATAGATCGAAGAATGTGCTTTCAATGGTGTGCTTGGTTTCATACAATTCAATTGTGTGTTTGGTTCAAATAAAGGAATGAAAAAGGGAATGACAAAGGTATAATATGGAATGGAATAGATATAATCATTCCTTTTGATAGTGGTTGGTAGAAATTATAGTGTTAGAATGAGAAGAAAAAAAAAACACCATTAAAGTGTTTATTTTAAATCAAATTTTGACCATTACAAGAAATTATAGAATGTAATATGGTTTTTCCTTCTGCAACAACTCATATATATGACATTGTCCATCTTTTAAAGCTAAAGGTTCTTGAGTACTGTAAACAATCCTGACAAAAAAAAAAAAAAAAAAAAAATCTAATACTATTTTGCTCAATTATAAAACAAATAAGCATAGAGGAGAAAAATAATACAGAGATATAACGTAATACTTCCTTTGGCCTACTTCAAATTTCAGTTGTAGTTTGATTTCATTGTAAGTAGTTTAGGGAAATGCAGTAGTTTAGGAATTAGTAGAAACAAGAAAAGAAAAAGAAAATTAGACGATAAGAAAACAGAAACAAAAGTCAAATAAAGTCAAAGTTCTTGACTCTTTTTCGCT
The DNA here is from genome assembly GCF_046630445.1 of Rutidosis leptorrhynchoides. Classification (NCBI taxonomy): domain Eukaryota; kingdom Viridiplantae; phylum Streptophyta; class Magnoliopsida; order Asterales; family Asteraceae; genus Rutidosis; species Rutidosis leptorrhynchoides. The sequence goes on along the minus strand of NC_092337.1, from coordinate 46,778,064 downwards.
ACTTCTTCATCATCTAATTCCATTTCAATGTCATCTTCGAATTCAAGCATTACCACTGAGCTTGGAGACGGTGACTCTGACTTTTTATGGTCAAACTTATTGCCATTCTAGGCAGTGGCGGATCTAGAAAATGTTTTCACTGGGGGAGTTAATTCGTTGAACACGTAACGGGTCCGGTTATGTGTGACAAATCGGGTCGGGTTATGTTGAACTATAAAATTGATATCCATTATTAATTTTTATGTAAACAAATATTGAGATATTAATCAAATACTGTAAATTGTTTCTTTGATTTTGAAATTTACATCTATGTTGATACTTTCAAAATCTATCACACATCACAACTGAATATTATACGTCCATTCTGGTTTAATATAAGTTGTTTAAAGACTACTCATTCACTATATTCAATATATAGAGTGAGTGGGAGTTAAGAATATATGAATTAATGTTCATTGAAATACTGATTTGAAGGAACTAGGCGAAGTTAATAAAACATGTTTTACGAAATATATAGAGAACATATAATATCAATGAAGTTTGAGAAGATTCCCACATCGACTCATATACATATGTGTCCCACTATCTCGTCTTTATATAAACAAAAATGGAAGTACATATTTATCTCAACAGGTTGATTCTCTTGCTTAGCCCACTGGGGTCATTTTTCTTGATGGGCTGAAATTATTAGTCCAAAAGCCACTAATAACACTAAAAATTAATTTTCCATTGGGGTCAACTGCCCCCAGTTGACCCTATATAAATCCGCCCCTGATTCTAGGTGGTAAATGGTACTAGTAGCGTGATCGACTGTCCGCATGATGATGTTTTAATAATGGACAGTTGTGATTTAATCATGTCAAAAGATGATGAAAGTTTTAAGTTTTTTAAATGACAACGGTATTCTCAAAAATTATTTAGGAGAAGCTTGTACTTCTAAAAGTATTTTAGATAAACATAATAAGTTCTCCATTTCAATTCTAAGTCCACTAAATTGAACTTTTGTTATAAATCCACAATCACATAAACACCGTTTGATAATTTGCATCCATCGTTCATAATTTCTCACTAGTTGCTCATCTCTCAAGATCTCCCACATCAGAATAACGTATTACTCCGCAAATCCTTCCCACATTAAACAATATTTATGCTTACATAGTTGAACATCTCTTCTTATTTTTTGATTTCTAGAAGAAGAAAAGATGATTAATTTGCTTTTAATCAAACGAAAAAGAATACACTTTCTTATTTAAGTGATTGAAATTTGAATTAAAAATGTGTGTTTGAAACTTTGAATGACTAATTATAATATAATATTGTTTACTAAATTTAAGTAATAGTCTATCAGAAAAAATGTAATTAATAAAAATTGAAGATTGATATATTCAAATTTGCATGATAAATTATTGGTGTTAAACGATAAGTAGTATTATAGTATATTTTTGCGTTTTAACCATCACCCATTTATACAATGAACGGAGGTGCGAAGATGTGGAAGTAGCATTATGGTCGTGAGCCAATGTTATAATAATAAGTAGATTAAGTTATAAGTTAAGATTTTCTTTTAAAGCATAAATTAGACATTAACATGACAACTATAATGTTTTGGAAAATATTTATGAGGACTACCATCATTTGTTAAATATTTTTCTAGAATACAATGCTCTGTTAATAAACTCATGAAAGTTTGATGTTGGAGAAGCTTTATCATGAATATCTAAATCTACTCAATCACCACCATATGCAGAGGCGAAACTAGGATTTTTTTGACCGGGGGCAAAAAAAAAATTTTAAACCGTAGCAATTTTTTTGGATACAATTGCAAAATTTGAAGATTTTGGGGCAAAAGTTGGAGATTTTGGGGCAAAATTTGAAGATTTTGGGGCAAAAGTTGGAGAATTTTGGGCAAAATTTGAAGGTTTTGGGGCAAAAATATGTAGGTTTGGGGGCAAAAAAAAAAATCCACCGGGGGCAAAGTCGAAAAACCCAAAATTTTTACACTGAAAAAAAAAATCCACCGGGGGCGCCCGCCCCCCCCTGCCCTTCATCATTTTCGCCTCTGACCATATGAATGTCTATCTTTTACACTAATTTTTTAAGTTTATTGTATGGTGGAAATGAAAAATGATAGGTGTTGTCTTAAATTGTTTGAAAAGAAAGGAAAATATCCAATGTAATTTTGTAATAACACAAATAACTCAGTTGTCTTCCTTCCTATTTCATTTTACTTTACTTCTGCTGTCTATTCAATTATTTTCTTTTAAATGGAAAAAAAAGGAAAACAATGGAAAAAATAATACATTTATTCATATGTTTTTTTTTTTGGTTGGTTGAAAAAGAAAGGAAATGAATGAAATTGGTTGAAAAATGAGCACTGATCAAAGAATTTCTGCTGCAAGTCTTTTCGTTATAAATGGCGGACTACAAAGATGTAGAAATCATGTGTGTGTCTGTAATGACTAATAACACTAATAAAGTCTCACTTAATGTTAAGTTGTTAACTTTTGTTGTTTTATTATTCTCGTTTTCGTTTGATAGTTATCTTCACCATTTCATTTATTTTCATTTCGTTCCAGACACATTTAAATCATTTTCACTAAGTATTACTTCCTACATCCCATAAAGAGTGTCTTCCAACAAAAAAGTTAGAATTTAAAATATGTTGTTAAAATGTCTATTTTGTCCTTCATTTAATTTAATATGTTATCAGAAGAAAAGGTAGAATTGGAGTTTCAGTAACTTTTTTGTGTTATTTTGAGTAAGGAACATTTAATTTGAGACAAAACATAAATAGTAACGTGGACTCTTTTTATGAGACGGAGGAAGTACGTTTTTTTTTTTTCATTCAATTTCTCAATTTCACATTCTATTATTTCATTCGATATCTCTATTTCACATTTTTTGGTAACGAGTAGCCCTATGAAAGAGCACATTGGCTTCTCCCATAGCTGGTAAACCTCGAAACCGGGAACTCAGGCGTCACGCGGATGTCAGGCAAAGCACCTTCTATTACATTCTTTTTTTGCACTAGAAAAAATCTGAGAACAAGTGTAAATTTTCATACTAGTGAACACATTGTTTGTGTTCATAAGATAGATTAAATGAGATGAGGTATAAGCTATTGTCAAAGAACAACTTGCAAGTTTAATAACACTTATATTGTTTGAAATTGTAGTAATCTGATAATTACTATTTTAAATATGATTATCATAACTTTAAAGTGGGAATAGTTAATTATTCAGTTTCAAACTTCATTTGGTGCTTTTCTATCTTAGTTTAGTAATCATCAAAATAAATAATTCATATCTATTAACTTTAAGTTTCTAACCTTGTTGACTTCTTATGTAGGCATGTAAAGACAGACCCAAAACAATGCAAACAAGAAAAGGAAAGTCAACTACATATACCTCTGATTTGAACCGGGTGTTATTCAAGATATCTTGAAATGTACTCTGAAATACCGAGTTGACCTTGGCGAATTGACCCTCCCCGATTCGCAAGAGAGCCGGAAACACTTTAGGATCAACGCCTACGATTCCAAAACCGTTGTCATGGTACCATTCAGATACAGATGGCCCTTTAAAGGCAATGATAACCTGTTTTTTGGTGTTAATTTTATAAGGTTGGTTGTGTTTATGAACTTCCATGGATTCAGTGAGAGCTAGTTTAATATGCTCATTATTCATGCCAAATTCCACTGATTCTATCTCTACCTCCATTTCACTCCCAGGTTTACCAGATTGTACACAGTTTGTAAATTGTTTGTTGTATGTAGTGTTTGTTGTATGTGGTTCTTGTTGATTGCCTTTGGCCCCTTAGCTTATATTTATATTTATATACATAATTAATAAAATTATCAAATTATTGTTTGAAAAAGACCAAGACATTTCGAGGAATCTTTAGACCAAGACTTTAGCCCTTTAGCTTATATTTAACAAAATTATACTTAAAGTCTTGTCTTTAATATAGAAGTTTAAGTTTAACTTAATCGTGCAATATGATATGAGGTTATGAGACTTTGCTAAAGGGTGAAAGATGGTACAGGTAAAAAAGCAATGTGGTTAATTTATAAAATTAAATTATTCATGCAAGTATAGAGTTTGATCACTCGTTATCTTGAACTAATAAATTGAAATGTCAACTCAACGTCAACACAAATTTAGAAAAATCAAAGACGTCACATATATCAATATTTCTTCATTATATAGTTATATTATTATATTATTATTATTTATTATTTATTATTTATATATAAAATAAGAAAAATAAGTTGTCCCATATTAAATGTCCTCCTTTCGTTGCTAACACTGAATTTTCCAGTTTTTTACTAGAACGGAATGGGGTGGAAAAGAAAGTGTAAGAAAGGAAATTATCAAAACATAGTTTAGGTGTATCCTTAAACATCATGTGTGTGATCATAATCATAATCAGTAAGTATATTTTTTCCTAATTAAAATACAGTGAAAGCAATATTTAAAATTTAATTAATTGACATACTATATGACGTGAATTGTCAAGAGCATCTTTTCAAGGAAATTAACTGGAAATCATGAATCAAGTCAAGGTAATATACTTGTTATGTTCTCGACAATTTAATGAAAATTTAATTGAGAATTTCAATGAAATTTTCTTGAAAAGATGCTCTCGACGATTTAGAGGCAACTTGTTATGTTCTTTTGGTATATCTTATTCGTTAAGTTTTAAGGTAATGTACTTTCTAATGATCCAAATGCAATTTTCAATCGAACCAACTTAGTAATCTCGATGACAAATGAATTTCTTTTATCTAATTTAGAGTTGAGACAGCTACAGCTTGTCCTAGCTATGTAGATAGCATAAGCAAAAGGACAATGCATATTATGTTAATTTATTCATTTGTTGACCTGTGAAAATTGCGAGCTCGTATATATTACTTCCATGAAATTTCCCTGTAATCACAGGGTTGGTGAGTGCTGCCCGGTCACATTGACATCGACACAATAATACTTTGTCGTCCTCTTTTGGAAATTGCGAGCTGAATTTCCAAACTCAGTAAGCCATATTAAGTATTTTTTTTATTTTATTTTATGTTATATATATACACATATATAAATATATTGGTTTAAGTAAACAGACTTTTCTTCTAAAGAAGATAAAAAAAATCTACTTTAATTGACTTTATCTTTTTGTCAATTTTATTAAAATGTAGTAACTTTTATTCAGATTACCAGGGACGTCTCAACAATCTAAAGGTTCTAGATGAAATAAAAATGGACCCACATGAAATGTCCCGTTCATATTGATTATAAACGTTCCATATTAATTGATTTCGTTGCGAGGTTTTGACCTCTATATGAGACGTTTTTCAAAGACTGCATTCATTTTTAAAACAACCATAACCTTTATAAAAGTTTTAAAAACATTACGTAGATTATCAAATAATGATAATCTAAAATATCCTGTTTACACACGACCATTACATAATGGTTTACAATAGAAATATATTACATCGACATATGTTTCTTGAATGCAGTTTTTACACAATATCATACAAACATGGACTCCAAATCTTGTCCTTATTTTAGTATGCAACAGCGGAAGCTCTTAGTATTCACCTAAGAATAAACATGCTTAAAACGTCAACAAAAATGTTGGTGAGTTATAAGTTTAACCTATATATATCAAATCGTAACAATAGACCACAAGATTTCATATTTCAATACACATCCCATACATAGAGATAAAAATCATTCATATGGTGAACACCTGCTAACCGACATTAACAAGATGCATATATAAGAATATCCCCATCATTCCGGGACACCCTTCGGATATGATATAAATTTCGAAGTACTAAAGCATCTGGTACTTTGGATGGGGTTTGTTAGGCCCAATAGATCTATCTTTAGGATTCGCGTCAATTAGGGTGTATGTTCCCTAATTCTTAGATTACCAGACTTTATAAAAGGGGCATATTCGATTTCAATAATTCAACCATAGAATGTAGTTTCACATACTTGTGTCTATTTTGTAAATCATTTATAAAACCTGCATGTATTCTCATCCCAAAAATATTAGATTTTAAAAGTGGGACTATAACTCACTTTCACAGATATTTTCTTCCTTGGAAATAAGACTTGGCCACGGATCGATTCACGAACCTATACAAATATGTACATATATATCAAAGTATGATCAAAATATAATTACAACCATTTTTATTATGTTTTAAAGATTTGAGTGTATTAAGTCAGATGTCCTCGTTAGTAACCTACAACTAGTTGTCCACAGTTAGATGTACAGAAATAAATCGATATATATTATCTTGAATCAATCCACGACCCAGTGCATACACGTCTCAGGCTAGATCACAACTCAAAGTATATATATTTTTGGAATCAACCTCAACCATGTATAGCTAACTCCAACATTACTAAATATAGAGTGTCTATGGTTGTTCCAAATAATATATATACATGGGTCGTTATGATATGTCAAAACATTTGTATACGTGTCTATGGTATCCCAAGATTACATAATATATTAGAATACATGTATAATACAATATAAGCTTGCTATGATATGATTTATATAGATTTGTTAAACATTTCCCGTAGCTAAAAAGATCAAAAATATCCAATCTTGTTTTACCCATAATTTCTTCATTTTAAATCCGTTTTGAGTGAATCAAATTGCTATGGTTTCATATTGAACTCTATTTTATGAATCTAAATAGAAAAAGTATAGGTTTATAGTCGGAAATATAAGTTACAAGTTGTTTTTGTAAAGGTAGTCATTTCAGTCGAAAGAACCACGTCTAGATGACCATTTTAGAAAACATACTTCCACTTTGAGTTTAACCTTGATTTTTGAATATAGTTTCATGTTCATATGAAAAATTATTTTCCCAGAAGAACAACTTTTAAATCAAAGTTTATCATAGATTTTAATTATCCAAACCAAAACAGCCCCCGGTTTCACTATGACGGCGTATATCCGATTTTATGGTGTTCATCGTGTTTCTAGGTTTTAAATCATTAAGTTAGCATATCATATAGATATAGAACATGTGTTTAGTTGATTTTAAAAGTCAAGTTAGAAGGATTAACTTTTGTTTGCGAACAAGTTTAGAATTAACTAAACTATGTTCTAGTGATTACAAGTTTAAACCTTCGAATAAGATAGCTTTATATGTATGAATCGAATGATGTTATGAACATCATTACTACCTCAAGTTTTCTGGATAAAACTACTGGAAATGAAAAATATGGATCTAGCTTCAAAAGATTCTTGGATGGCTTGAAAGTTCTTGAAACAGAATCATGACACAAAAACAGTTCAAGTAAGATTTTCACTCGAAATAAGATTGTTATAGTTGTAGAAATTGAATCAAAATTTGAATATGAATATTACCTTGAATTAGAAAGATAACCTACTGTAAATAACAAAGGTTCCTTGATATTAGATGATTACTTGGAATGGATTAGAAAGCTTGGAAGTAGACTTGCAAACTTGGAAGTATTCTTGATTTTTATGAAACTATACTTATGGAATTTATGAAGAACACTTAGAAATTGAAGATGGAACTTGAGAGAGATCAATTATATGAATAAAATTGAAGAATGAAAGTGTTTGTAGGTATTTTTGGTCATTGGTATATGGATTAGATATAAAGGATATGTAATTTTGTTTTCATGTAAATAAGTCATGAATGATTACTCATATTTTTGTAATTTTATGAGATATTTCATTCTAGTTGCCAAATGATGGTTCCCACATGTGTTAGGTGACTCACATAGGCTGCTAAGAGCTGATCATTGGAGTGTATATACCAATAGTACATACATCTAAAAGTTGTGTATTGTACGAGTACGAATACGGGTGCATACGAGTAGAATTGTTGATGAAACTGAACGAGGATGTAATTGTAAGCATTTTTGTTAAGTAGAAGTATTTTGATAAGTGTCTTGAAGTCTTTCAAAAGTGTATGAATACATATTAAAACACTACATGTATATACATTTTAACTGAGTCGTTAAGTCATCGTTAGTCGTTACATGTAAATGTTGTTTTGAAACCTTTAGGTTAACGATCTTGTTAAATGTTGTTAACCCATTGTTTATTATATCAAATGAGATGTTAAATTGTTACATTATCATGATATTATGATATATAATATATCTTAGTATGATATATATACAGTTAAATATCGTTACAACGATAATCGTTACATATATGACTCGTTTCGAAATCATTAAGTTAGTAGTCTTATTTTTACATATGTAGTTCATTGTTAATACACATAATGATATATTTACTTATCATTTAGCATAATTAACCAAGTGTATCAATATCTTAATATGATTCATATGTACCTAGTAAGACGTTGTTATAACGATAATCGTTATATATATCGTTTTCGAGTTTCTTAATTTAATAGACTCATTTTTATGTATATAACTCATTGTTAAAATACCTAATGAGATACTTACTTATAATAAAATCATGTTAACTATATATATAACCATATATATGTCATCGTATAGTTTTTACAAGTTTTAACGTTCGTGAATTACCGGTCAACTTGGGTGGTCAATTGTCTATATGAAACCTATTTCAATTAATCAAGTCTTAACAAGTTTGATTGCTTAACACGTTGGAAATATTTAGTCATGTAAATATCAATCTCAATTAATATATATAAACATGGAAAAGTTCGGGTCACTACAGTACCTACCCGTTAAATAAATTTCGTCCAGAAATTTTAAGCTGTTGAAGGTGTTGACGAATCTTCTGGAAATAGACGCGGGTATTTCTTCTTCATCTGATCTTCACGCTCCCAGGTGAACTCAGGTCATCTACGAGCATTCCATCGAACCTTAACAATCGGTATCTTGTTTTGCTTAAGTCTCTTAACCTCACGATCCATTATTTCGACGGGTTCTTCAATGAACTGAAGTTTTTCATTGATTTTGATTTCGTCCAACGGAATAGTGAGATCTTCTTTAGCAAAACATTTCTTCAAATTCGAGACGTAGAAAGTGTTATGTACAGCCGCGAGTTGTTGAGGTAGCTTTAGTTGGTAAGCTACTGGTCAGACACGATCTATAATCTTGAATGGTCCAATGTACCTTGGATTTAGTTTCACCCGTTTACCAAATCGAACAACGCCTTTCCAAGGTGAAACCTTAAGCATGACCATTTCTCCAATTTCAAACTCTATATCTTTTCTTTTACTGTCCGCGTAGCTCTTTTGTCGACTCTGGGCGGTTTTCAATCGTTGTTGAATTTGGATGATTTTCTCGGTAGTTTCTTGTATTATCTCCGGACCCGTAATCTGTCTATCCCCCACTTCATTCCAACAAATCGGAGACCTGCACTTTCTACCATAAAGTGCCTCAAACGGCACCATCTCAATACTAGAATGATAACTGTTGTTGTAGGAAAATTCTGCTAACGATAGGTGTCGATCCCAACTGTTTTCGAAATCAATAACACATGCTCGTAGCATGTCTTCAAGTGTTTGTATCGTCCTTTCGCTATGCCCATCAGTTTGTGGATGATAGGCAGTACTCATGTCTAGACGACTCCCCAATGCTTGTTGCAATGTCTGCCAGAACCTTGAAACAAATCTACCATCCCTATCAGAGATAATAGAGACGGGTATTCCATGTCTGGAGACAACCTCCTTCAAATACAATCGCGCCAACTTATCCATTTTTTCATCTTCTCTCATTGGCAGGAAGTGTGCTGACTTGGTGAGACGATTAACTATTACCCAAATAGTATCATAACCACTTGCAGTCCTTGGCAATTTAGTAATGAAATCCATGGTAATGTTTTCCCATTTCCATTCCGGGATTTCAGGTTGTTGTAGTAGTCCTGATGGTTTTTGATGTTCAGCTTTGACCTTAGAATACGTCAAACATTCTCCTACATATTTAGCAATATCGGCTTTCATACCCGGCCACCAAAAGTGTTTCTTGAGATCTTTATACATCTTTCCCGCTCCGGGATGTATTGAATATCTGGTTTTATGTGCTTCTTTAAGTACCATTTCTCTCACATCTCCAAACCTTGGTACCCAAATTCTATCAGCCCTATATCGGGTTCTGTCTTCCCGAATATTAAGATGTTTCTCTGATCCTTTGGGTATCTCATTCTTCAACTTTTCTTCTTTTACAACCCCCTGTTATGCCTCCTTTATTTGAGTAGTAAGGTTAGTACGAATAATTATATTCATAGCTTTTACCCGTATAGGTTCTCTGTCCTTTCTACTCAAAGCGTCAGCTACCACATTCGCCTTCCCCGGGTGGTATCGAATCTCAAAATCATAATCATTCAACAGTTCAATCCACCTGCGTTGTCTCATATTCAGTTGCTTCTGATTAAATATATGTTGCAGACTTTTGTAGTCGGTATATATAATACTTTTGACCACATATAAATAATGCCTCCAAGTCTTTAATGCAAAAACAACAGCACCCAATTCTAAATCGTGAGTTGTATAATTTTGCTCGTGAATCTTTAATTGTCTAGACGCATATGCAATCACCTTCGTTCGTTGCATTAATACACAACCGAGACCTTGCTTTGATGAGTCACAATAAATCACAAAATCATCATTCCCTTCAGGCAATGACAATATAGGTGTCGTAGTTAGCTTTTTCTTCAATAACTGAAACGCTTTCTCTTGTTCATCCTTCCATTCAAATTTCTTCCCTTTATGCGTTAATGCAGTCAAGGGTTTTGCTATTTTGGAGAAATCTTGGATGAATCTTCTGTAGTAACCAGCCAATCCTAAAAATTGACGTATATGCTTCGGAGTTTTTGGGGTTTCTCACTTTTCAACGGTTTCTATCTTTGTCGGGTCCACCTGGATACCTTCTTTGTTCACTATGTGACCGAGGAATTGAACTTCTTCCAACCAAAATGCACACTTTGAAAATTTAGCGTACAGTTTTTCTTTCCTCAATACTTCTAGCACTTTTCTCAAATGTTCTTCGTGCTCTTGATCATTCTTTGAGTAAATAAGTATGTCATCGATGAAAACCATGACAAACTTGTCAAGATATGGCCCATACACTCTATTCATAAGGTCCATGAACACAGCTGGTGCGTTAGTCAATCCAAACGGCATAACCATAAACTCGTAATGACCATAACGCGTCCTAAAAGCAGTTTTTGGAATATCATCCTCCTTTACTCGCATTTGATGATATCCAGAACGTAAATCGATTTTCGAATAAACCGATGAGCCTTGTAGTTGATCAAATAAGTCGTCAATTCTCGGCAGTGGATAACGGTTTTTGATGGTAAGTTTATTCAACTCTTTGTAGTCAATACACAACCTAAATGTACCATCCTTATTCTTGACAAACAAAACAGGAGCTCCCTATGGTGATGTGCTTGGTCGAATGAAACCATGTTCTAATAGTTCTTGCAGTTGGCTTTGCAGTTCTTTCATCTCGCTGGGTGCGAGTCTATAAGGAGTACGAGCTATTGGTGCAGCTCCTGGTACAAGATCTATTTGAAATTCAACAGATCGATGTGGAGGTAGTCCCGGTAATTCTTTCGGAAATACATCGGGAAATTCTTTTGTGACAGGAACATCATTGATGCTCTTTTCTTCAGTTTGTACTTTCTCGACGTGTGCTAGAATAGCATAGCAACCTTTTCTTATTAGTTTTTGTGCCTTCAAATTACTAATAAGATGTAGCTTCATGTTGCCCTTTTCTCCATACACCATTAAGGGTTCTCCTTATTCTCGTACAATGCGAATTGCATTTTTGTAACATACGATCTCTGCTTTCATCTCCTTCATCCAGTCCATGCCAACTATTACATCAAAACTCCCTAACTCTACTGGTATCAAATCAATCTTAAATATTTCGCTACCCAGTTTAATTTCTCGATTCCGGCATATATAATCTGCTGAAATTAATTTACCGTTTGCTAATTCGAGTAAAAATTTACTATCCAACGGCGTCAATGGACAACTTAATTTAGCACAAAAATCTCTACTCATATAGCTTCTATCCGCACCCGAATCAAATAAAACGTAAGCAGATTTATTGTCAATAAGAAACATACCCGTAACAAGCTCTGGGTCTTCCTGTGCCTCTGTCGCATTAATATTGAAAACTCTTCCGTGACCTTGTCCATTAATGTTCTCCTGGTTCGGGCAATTTCTAATAATGTGGCCCGGTTTTCCACATTTATAATAAACTACATTGGCATAACTTGCTCCGACACTACTTGCTCCGCCATTACTCATTCCGACACCATTTGTTCCTTTCGTTCTGTTAACCCCTGTTCCGTAGACCTCACACTTCGCCGCGCTATGACCATTTCTTTTACACTTGTTGCAAAATTTAGTGCAGAACCCCGAGTGATACTTTTCACACCTTTAGCATAGCTGCTTCTGATTGTTGTTGTTGTTGCGGTTGTTATCGTTGTTGGGATGATTGTTGTAGTTGTTGTTGTTGTTGTTGTTGTGCCATTTGTTGTAGTTGCGATTGATGTTGCGATTGTTGGGATAGTTGTTGTTGTTTTGGTGACTCTTATCACCGTTTTCCTCCCACTTTCTTTTGACTAACTTTACGTTGGCCTCTTCGGCCGCCTGTTCTTTAATTCTTCCCTCAATCTGGTTCACTAGTTTGTGAGCCATTCTACATGCCTTTTGTATGGAGGCAGGCTCGTGTGAACTTATATCTTCTTGAATTCTCTCCGGTAACCCTTTCACAAACGCGTCGATCTTCTCTTCCTCATCTTCGAACGCTCTCGGACACAATAGGCACAATTCTGTGAATCGTCTTTCGTATAAAGTAATATCGAATCCCTGTGTTCGTAACCCTCTAAGTTCTGACTTGAGCTTATTAACCTCGGTTCTGGGACAGTACTTCTCGTTCATCAAGTGCTTAAATGCTGACCACGGTAGCGCGTAAGCAGCATCTTGTCCCACTTGCTCTAGATAGGTATTTCAACATGTTAACGCAATACCTGTGAAGGTATGCGTAGTGTGATGACCCGGAAATTTTTGACCAAATTTAAACTTAATCTTTAACGTTTCCGACACGATAAACAAAGTCTGTAAAGTTGAATCTCAAAATTTTTTAACTATTCAATTACCTTTCGATTGTTCTCAATGATTCGCGAACAATTATAGGTAAATAGATACATATATATACCATAACTTGAAAACGTAACAAAGTGTTGAGTATATGATACTGTGCATTAAACTTATTGGTTTGATTATCTGATTGATATATTTAGATACAGAGTTAAAAGATTATGCCAAACGATTGAATTAAAAGATAATTATTGAGTCCCTTAAGGATTATGATATTATTACGGGTCTCTGTTGTAAGGTCCACGTTGATTTGGGAAATCATTCATTTTTAACGGTATTCGGAATAAATGGTATAGTGTTTGTTTAAATAACGTAATTTGGACACATACAATAATAAGGAATATCAACTGTTGGAATTAGATATATGAATAACTTGCGATATGTATTTTAAAACGTGTTTATTAATATCGAAAATATATATTTAACAATACGATAAAATATAATATTAACTTGGTCATAAAAACGAATTGTTATTATATATATATTAACAAATAGCGAGACGATGATTTATAGAACTAAATGATCAAAATACTCGAAAGTTTAAGATATACTTTGAGTGGTATAGTTTAGGGATAATTTAAGGCTATATTTTGACAAAGGTACGTGACACGAAATGTAAAATACAAGTTTTCTCAGCGTACGAAAGGACATTTGAAAAACCGGAACCGGGACATAAGTCGAGTGATGACGTACGACTTATCGGAACAAAAATTACAAGTCAACTATGCATGTGAATTTAATATAATATATAATTAATTATATAAATTAAATATATTATATATATTATATAAAATTATGTCGACAAACAAAAAGTTAAAAGTTTGTGAGCTGGATCAGAGGGCCATGCGATCGCATGGCCTTGAAGCACAAATCCCATGCGATCGCATGGGGTGCTTTTTTAGAAAAGGTACTATAAATTCAATTGTTTTGCTCGAACATCACACACACTTACACAGATATAGATATATACTCCGTAATATTTATATTATTTATATTATTATTATTATTATTATTATTAATATTATTATTATAATTATTATTATTAAAGATTAATATTAATATTAATCTTATTATTATCAGTAGTATTAATATTATTTTTATTAGTATTATACATAAAATACTACGACGAGGTCATGTTCAAACGATTTCAAAAATGATTTTCGAGTGAATTAAAGCTAAGGAAATTATGGGTTATTGCCAAGGAGGTTATGGGTAATGTTCGGGGGTATAATTGTGAATCAAACTTAATGTTTATCATCTCCGTTACGTCTACGTACTTTTCTACAATATTGAATCTCAATATTAATACGTAAGCATTTATATTTTATATTTTATAAATTAATAGTGTATACATACTAGTGCTCGAGTGTATATATTTATACATGCTTGTATGCTAAATTTTGTCGTTAAACAGTTTATAATAAATCACGAATTAAATACATATATTACGGGTAAAAGGTATATGATATACATGTTTTCGGAAAGCTGGCGAAAAATCAATAACTTTTCATTTAGATATCGAATAGTTTCGAGGAACGAATCAAAAGATATGGTAAACTGAATTATAATTAACATTAATTGGAATTGCTTTTTGAATCTGCAATTAATACTTAAACAACTTGTTTACGAGATTGATAAAATGGATTTTTGAATATTACCAACCGAGTAAATGAATCCTGATATAAGGTACGTCTCGTTTGTTGAGCTATTGTCAAAATTGACTTTTTGAAACAACTTTGAATAACTTATGTATGTCAATTTCGAGCATTAGGATTGTGATACACTATGACCTGACCTAGCTTGATAGACATTTATTGACCAACATATGTTCTCTAGGTTGAGATCTACGATTATTTGATATACCGAGTTTCGGTCACATTACGATGAACAACTTTATGTGCTGCTAAGGTGAGTTTCATTTGCTCCCTTTTTAATTGCTTTTGCAATCTATATTTTTGGGCTGAGAATACATGCACTTTATTTTAAACGCAATGGATACAAGTACATACTAAATTCTACACCGAGTTTGAACCGAAAATCCCTTAGCTTTGGTAACTAGTAACTGCCGGTTATAAGAACTGGTGGGCGCTAGTAGTTATATATGGATCCATAGGGCTTGATATCCCCGTCCGAGCTAGAGCACTAGCCTTTTAACGGACGTATGCTATTTGAGAAGCGTACACGTTGGTTTGCGTGTATTATTAAGATGATTATACAAAGGGTACAAATTATATATACGTTAAGTTTAGTTACCAGGGTGCTCAATTTCGTAGAATATTTTGATAAACGTTTCTGGATGAAACAACTGAAATCTTGTGATCCATCTTTATATACAGATTATGCGAAACATACAAACTATGAACTCACCAACCTTTGTGTTGACACTTGTTAGCATGTTTATTCTCAGGTTCCCTAGAAGTCTTTCACTGTTTGCTTATATGATAGACAAGCTATGTGCATGGAGTCTTATATGGCATATTTTTCAAGAAAATGTTGCATTCACCAATTCATCATCATGTACCTTATTTTGACTGCATTGTCAACGGAAGTACTATTGTAAACTATTATATACGGTGATTGTCTATATGTAGAAATCATCAGATGTCGAAAACCTTTGATTTAAATATTCATTTATGGTGTGCCTTTTCAAAAGAATGCAATGTTTACAAAACGTATCATATAGAGGTCAAATACCTCACAATGAAATCAATGAATGACGTGTTCGTCCATATGGATTTGGAGCGATCGTCACACGTAGCGTACTTCACTTTGTCTCCTTCAGCACACTTACTTATCCCAAACACCGATTCAACTTTCTCGGTCCACCGTTTCAATCCGATTGGTCCTTCGGTCCCATCAAATTCTGAAGGTTTGCAGGCAGTGAATTCCTTGTAGGAGCATCCTACACGATTTCTTGCGCCGTTAGCTGTATTCAGTGTTGTAAATCTCCTGAGATCTCCCCGAGATTATTCCGAGATGCCGAGATCTCCCTAAAAAGTCCAAACGAGATCTCCCCGAGATCCGAGTTCTCCAACCTTGGCTGTATTGCTAGATTCAAAGTTATTGTTGGTATGTAGCGCGGCCTGTACTATGGCTATGTTTGAAGCAAGAAAGGCACAAATTCCTCTTCGCTCATATTCAAGGTGTGTCGAGTAGTCGGTTCCATTTCCTTCAAAATAGTCAAATGAAACAATTTAATCATACAGAATATTAAGAGTAGTCAATAGTATCTCGTAGCATAATATGAACTCATTTATAAAAGCTTTTTCTTCATATTAGCGTTTTATAAGTTTAAATTCGGGTACTACCTACCCGTTAAGTTCATACTTAGTAGCTAATATACAATTCAACTACTACAATTCTATATGAAAAACTGATTATAATAATATATCACATACAAATATTCTTCAAACTTACAACTTCGCTATATTACATATAACATGAAATATAGTACACTATGATACAGGACAGTTTTGAAGATAAATCTAGTTAATACGCAAGTTGTTCAGCAAAGGAAATAAAGACACATAATTCATAAGTTCAGAAACAAGTCATGCATTCTGGTTTTACTAAGACGACTTCCCATCCTTGGTCTTGTGGAAAATAACCGTTATGACCATTAGCTAGGCAGCACGTTGTAATGTCGTCAAAAGGACGAGGGTTTCGTAATGTCCAACAGCCCCGTAATAATCTAAAAACCTTGTTTCTCACCCCAACTACTGAATCCGTCACTTGTGGAAAAGTTTTATTTAAAAGCTGCAATCCGATGTTCTTTTTTTCACTTTGGTAAGAAGCGAACATCACTAACCCGTAAGCATAACATGCTTCTTTATGTTGCATGTTAGAAGCTCTTTCTAATTCACGAAATTCTATGTTGGGATATGTTGAGTCAAAATAGGTTCTTAACCCGTAGCGTAAAATTGCATTTGGGTTCCCCGCATTTAACGCTTTAAAGAAAACACGGCGTAACTTAAAGTCTCCCCAATGTGATATACCCCACCTATCAAAGGAAAGCCTTTTATAAACTAAGGCATTTCTGGAAAGTCTTTCAAATATTTGACAAATTAATTTCGCCATAACTAAATGTGTTGATGAATTCTGACCGACTCTAGACAAGATTTACTCAATCATATCCTCTGGTAGGTCTTCTAAAATATTCGGATGTCTACCCTTAAAGTCCATTTTGTTTTAATACTGTAAAATAGACAAGGATTAGATTCGTAAAAAACAAACAATACAAGCAATTTTTACATAGAACATAAAAGTACAAGCACACTACAATACATTTATTACACAACATGCTCACACCCCTCTAATCTGAATAACTGGTTTCTTCTTCTTCGGACTTGGTTCTTTTTCCTAATCTTCTAGGGATATATGATGTTCCTCTAATATGAGTCATCGTTTTCCACATTAGTTTAGAAAAACCTGGTGGTTTAGAGGTTCCCGGATTATTGTCACGATATTGAAAATACGGGTGTTAACGGTACATATAAAGTTCATCTGGGTCGGAATCAGATTTCTCTATTTTGATGCCTTTTCCCTTATTATTTTCTTTTGCCTCATTAAATTGGGTCGGGGTAATTTCTATAACATCATCAGAATCCTCATCAGGATCCGATTCATTGGAAAATTGGTAATTTTCCCAATGTTTTGCTTCCTTAGCGGAAACACCATTGACCATTATTAACTTTGATCCATTGGTTGAGGATTTTCTTTTATTTGACCGATTTTCTGTGGTTCCTACTATTCCCCCCTCTGGAACCTCTTCTTCTTCCGGTTCCTCTTCTTCTGGTTCCTCTTCTTCCGGTTCCTCTTCTTCCGGTTCCGTTTCCTCTTCTTCCGGTTCTTCGGGAACTTGTGAATCTTGCCAATATATATTCGACTCTTCGTTATTATTAGGTGAGTCAATGGGATTTGTGCTAGAGGTAGACATCTATCACACAATATCAAACATGTTAAGAGATTAATATATCACATAATATTTACATGTTAATAATATATAGTTTCCAACAAAAATGTTAAGCAATCATTTTTAAAGAAAACACGGTCGAAGTCCAGACTCACTAATGCATCCTAACAAACTCGATAAGACACACTAATGCAAATTTTCTGGTTCTCTAAGACCAACGCTCGGATACCAACTGAAATGTCCCGTTCATATTGATTATAAACGTTCCATATTAATTGATTTCGTTGCGAGGTTTTGACCTCTATATGAGACATTTTTCAAAGACTGCATTCATTCTTAAAACAATCATAACCTTTATTTTATCAATAAAGGTTTTAAAAACATTACGTAGATTATCAAATAATGATAATCTAAAATATCATATTTACACACGACCATTACATAATGGTTTACAATAGAAATATATTACATCGACATATGTTTCTTGAATGCAGTTTTTACACAATATCATACAAATATGGACTCCAAATCTTGTCATTATTTTAGTATGCAACAACGGAAGCTCTTAGTATTCACCTGAGAATAAACATGCTTTAAACATCAACAAAAATGTTGGTGAGTTATAGGTTTAACCTATATATATCAAATCGTAACAATAGACCACAAGATTTCATATTTCAATACAAATCCCATACATAGAGATAAAATCATTCATATGGTGAACACCTGATAACCGACATTAACAAGATGCATATATAAGAATATCCCCATCATTCCTGGACATCCTTCGGATATGATATAAATTTCGAAGTACTAAAGCATCCGGTACTTTGGATGGGGTTTGTTAGGCCCAATAGATCTATCTTTAGGATTCGCGTCAATTAGGGTGTCTGTTCCCTAATTCTTAGATTACCAGACTTTATAAAAGGGGCATATTCGATTTCGATAATTCAACTATAGAATGTAGTTTCACGTACTTGTGTCTATTTTGTAAATCATTTATAAAACCTGCATGTATTCTCATCCCAAAAATATTAGATTTTAAAAGTGGGACTATAACTCACTTTCACAGATATTTCCT
The DNA here is from genome assembly GCF_046630445.1 of Rutidosis leptorrhynchoides. Taxonomy (NCBI): domain Eukaryota; kingdom Viridiplantae; phylum Streptophyta; class Magnoliopsida; order Asterales; family Asteraceae; genus Rutidosis; species Rutidosis leptorrhynchoides. The sequence goes on along the minus strand of NC_092337.1, from coordinate 46,758,960 downwards.
TCCTTGGAAATAAGACTTGGCAACGGATCGATTCACGAACCTATACAAATATGTACATATATATCAAAGTATGATCAAAATATAATTACAACCATTTTTATTATGTTTTAAAGATTTGAGTGTATTAAGTCAGCTGTCCTCGTTAGTAACCTACAACTAGTTGTCCACAGTTAGATGTACAGAAATAAATCGATATATATTATCTTGAATCAATCCACGACCCAGTGTATACACGTCTCAGGCTAGATCACAACTCAAAGTATATATATTTTTGGAATCAACCTCAAACATGTATAGCTAACTCCAACATTACTGCATATAGAGTGTCTATGGTTGTTCCAAATAATATATATACATGGGTCGATATGATATGTCAAAACATTTACATACGTGTCTATGGTATCCCAAGATTACATAATATATTAGAATACATGTATAATACAATATAAGTTAGCTAGGATATGATTTTTATAGATTTGTTAAACATTTCCCGTAGCTAAAAAGATCAAAAATATCCAATCTTGTTTTACCCATAACTTCTTCATTTTAAATCCGTTTTGAGTGAATCAAATTGCTATGGTTTCATATTGAACTCTATTTTATGAATCTAAACAGAAAAAGTATAGGTTTATAGTCGGAAATATAAGTTACAAGTCATTTTTGTAAAGGTATTCATTTCAGTCGAAAGAACGACGTCTAGATGACCATTTTAGAAAATATACTTTCACTTTGAGTTTAACCTTGATTTTTGGATATAGTTTCATGTTCATATGAAAAATCATTTTCCCAGAAGAACAACTTTTAAATCAAAGTTTATCATAAATTTTAATTATCCAAACCAAAACAGCCCCCGATTTCACTATGACGGCGTATATCCGATTTTATGGTGTTCATCGTGTTTCCAGGTTTTAAATCATTAAGTTAGCATATCATATAGATATAGAACATGTGTTTAGTTGATTTTAAAATTCAAGTTAGAAGGATTAACTTTTGTCTGTGAACAAGTTTAGAATTAACTAAACTATGTTCTAGTGATTACAAGTTTAAACCTTCGAATAAGATAGCTTTATATGTATGAATCGAATGATGTTATGAACATCATTACTACCTCGATATTTCTGGATAAAACTACTGGAAATGAGAAATATGGATCTAGCTTCAAAGGATCCTTGGATGGCTTGAAAGTTCTTGAAACAGAATCATGACACGAAAACAGTTAAGTAAGATTTTCACTCGAAATAAGATTGTTATAGTTGTAGAAATTGAATCAAAGTTTGAATATGAATATTAACTTGAATTAGAAAGATAATCTACTGTAAATAACAAAGGTTCCTTGATCTTAGATGATTACTTGGAATGGATTAGAAAGCTTGGAAGTAGACTTGCAAACTTGGAAGTATTCTTGATTTTTATGAAACTATACTTATGGAATTTATGAAGAACACTTAGAACTTGAAGATGGAACTTGAGAGAGATCAATTAGATGAAGAAAATTGAAGAATGAAAGTGTTTGTAGGTGTTTTTGGTCGTTGGTATATGGATTAGATATAAAGGATATGTAATTTTGTTTTCATGTAAATAAGTCATGAATGATTACTCATATTTTTGTAATTTTATGAGATATTTCATGCTAGTTGCCAAATGATGGTTCCCACATGTGTTAGGTGACTCACATGAGCTGTTAAGAGCTGATCATAGAGTGTATATACCAATAGTACATACATCTAAAAGCTGTGTATTGTACGAGTACGAATACGGGTGCATACGAGTAGAATTGTTGATGAAACTGAACGAGGATGTAATTGTAAGCATTTTTGTTAAGTAGAAGTATTTTGATAAGTGTCTTGAAGTCTTTCAAAAGTGTATGAATACATATTAAAACACTACATGTATATACATTTTAACTGAGTCGTTAAGTCATCGTTAGTCGTTACATGTAAATGTTGTTTTGAAACCTTTAGGTTAACGATCTTGTTAAATGTTGTTAACCCATTGTTTATTATATCAAATGAGATGTTAAATTGTTACATTATCATGATATTATGATATATAATATATCTTAGTATGATATATATACAGTTAAATGTCGTTACAACGATAATCGTTACATATATGACTCGTTTCGAAATCATTAAGTTAGTAGTCTTATTTTTACATATGTAGTTTATTGTTAATACACTTAATGATATATTTACTTATCATTTAGCATAATTAATCAAGTGTATCAATATCTTAATATGATTCATATGTACCTAGTAAGACGTTGTTATAACTATAATCGTTATATATATCGTTTTCGAGTTTCTTAATTTAATAGACTCAATTTTATGTATATAACTCATTGTTAAAATACCTAATGAGATACTTACTTATAATAAAATCATGTTAACTATATATATAACCATATATATGTCATCGTATAGTTTTTACAAGTTTTAACGTTCGTGAATCACCGGTCAACTTGGGTGGTCAATTGTCTATATGAAACCTATTTCAGTTAATCAAGTCTTAACAAGTTTGATTGCTTAACACGTTGGAAACATTTAGTCATGTAAATATCAATCTCAATTAATATATATAAACATGAAAAAGTTCGGGTCACTACACTACATATACGTTAAATTTTTTTACTACACATAAAAAAATAATACTCCGATTTATCTATTTATTTACTTACATTGCATTTCACTATTAAAAACAAGATATTTTAACTTTAGTTAACAATTTTTTATTTGATTTCACTAATAATACTCCGATTTAACAATTTTTTATTTTACTTTATTTGGTAAATGTAAAATTTTATAAAAAAAAAATTTCCTTGCAAATGTATAAAATGTATTAACTTATCATTACCCTTGAAGTTGAAATAGAAGATAGAGTACGGACATTCAAACTGGCCTTGAAATCAGTAAATAGATGTGTTGGAAGTCCATTGGTGAAGATATTGACACATTGAGAAATGAAAAACTGGAACAACTCTCGTTGCAATTGGATCACACATAAAAGATGTGTTTTGTGCGTTGGTGTTGAACCAGATTGACATAATGATGAAAATTGAAAATAAATTCACATTGTCGCACTAAACTAAAGTAGAATTGAACAATGGAAAGTGAAGCTCACGAAGTAAGTTGAGCAACAACATTTACAAAAACTTGGTTTTCAACTCCACTACTTGATCGAAACATTGTAGCTTGGTGTCTAAAAGACCAGTAAAAAATATTATCATCTAAAAACACACAAGATCAGGATGTAGGATGTAAAGTGTCATGATAATCTCTCGAATCAGCATTAGAATAAGCGATAAGCTTAGTGCTTAAAGATGCATTCAATTCAAGATTATTATCAACTGAACCATAAAGGTAGCACACTATCCATTTAGGGTATGTTTGGCAAAACTAGCTGGAAGCTGCAAGCGTTTAGCTGCAGGCGTTTAGCTGCAAGCGTTTAGCTGAAAGCATTCAGCTGAAGCTTTTTAAATGTATTTAATTGTTTGACAAAGTATCTGGAGCTGTTATAAAATAAGTAAAATGACAAAAATAGACACTAGAAAAAATACTTAAATATCATTATTTTAGTTTAATAAATCATAGTCATTACCAAATAACCGAAAACATATATAATACTACTAATAACCGAAAACATATATAATACTACTAAATTATTAATGACGATCATTCCATATTGAAGTAGCAATATTGTTACGAACATATTTCATCTCATTCCTTCTTCCTTCAAATAGTCCTTCGGTGCGTATGTCATGATTATTAACATCATTAAGCTCATCTCGTGGTATGTAATTTGGATGTTCATCGATTATTGCAAACATGAAATCTTCTTGACTATTAGTACGAATGTAGTTATGCAATGCAAAGGTAAAGTAGCTGGAGCTGTTTAAGAAAAGGTAAAATGACAAAAAAAGACGCGCGATAAAAACCCTTGATGATAAATTAACATATGTACGTGACTTTCGATTTTGATAGTTTTTTTTAACACCGCTTCCTTTTTAATTATTTTTAGAACCACTTCATCATTTTATAATGGGAGATGATTCTCACACACACTTTTTTGATCCTCACACACCTATTTTAACTTTTTACTCTTCTAATAATACTTAATTGGTGTGTGAGGATCAAAAAAGTGTGTGTGAGAATCATCCCCCTTTTATAATATAACCTTCAGTATGTGTTCACTCAAGTTTTGAAGGTCACGTGTGTGTGTGTGTGTGTGTGTGTGTGTGTGTATATATATATATATATATATATATATATATATATATATATATATATATATATATATATATATCTTAATTACACAATTTTTATTGCATGATTGACACGACCTTTTGCTTCTTTATAATTAACCATGAAGGTATAACGTATATATATGTATTGGATAAATATACTTGGGACGACATGCTTAGTCAGCATGAATATTTAAGTCATAAGAACATGAAAAAGCTCTTGCCAAATCTTAAACGCTACCTCTAGGAGCGTTTCAAATAAAAGCTTTTTCACCTCACAAAAAGCTTGAAGCTATCATCACCAAACAAAGCTTTTATTTTTAATAGGAGCTTTTTCTTAAAAACTAAAAGCTAAAAGCTCCAAAAATCTCACCGCCAAACATAGCCTTAACTTTAACAAATTGAGGCTCTTTTTTAGTCATGCATAAATAAACATAAATGTTGGATAACACATGTAACTTCGTGCCGTGTAAAAGTTAAGTAATGGAGAACTCTTTTAAAAGTACGAAGACTAGTCATTACATGTTTTTTATAAGGAGGTATTATTTGTAGAAGTTAACAGTGACATTAGAATAATAGTCGTATAATCCAATGGTGTTCACATTTGTGATATTTTGTTTTGCAAAAATTGCACATCCCTTCTGCACAGGGGCGAATTTAGAGGGGGGGCAGGGGGCGCCCGCCCCCAGTCGATTTTGAAATTTTAGTGTAAAAATTTGGATTTTTTTCATTTTGCCTCAAACCCAAAAGCCATTTGCTCCAAAATCTACATATTTTGCCTCAAAACCTTCAAATTTTGCCCACAATTCTCTAAATTTTGCCCCAAAACCTTCAAATTTTATCCAAAAACCTTCAAATTTTATCCAAAAACCTCAAAATTTTGCCTAAAAACCTCCAATTTTTGTCCCAAAAACTCCGTATTTTGCCAAAAAAGTTGCTACGGTTTTAAAAAAAAAATTCGTCTCCGGTGAAGAAAAATCCTGCTTCCGCCACTGCTTCTGCAGATACATATATCCACTTTTTTTACAACTGTTTTTTGGAGAAAAAAAAAAAAAAAATCAAGTTACTTCCGCCGTAACGTTTGGGCTTTCTAACGACGTTATATCCGTTAAATCACTGCAAACCTTTTACTCTTTAAAAGGTTTATTATGTACTAACTAAAAGTATAGGGGTTATTACGTCAATGCGATATCTTCTTTTCTGAATCTTTCACATTTTAACCTCGACTACCATTGAAGAAGAAGATCAACAAATCAATGGAGGAAGAGAGAGCAGCAGCGTACTACGAAGAGCTCACTCGTAAAGGCGGTGGAGCCGCCCGTTTCAAGCAAGGTCTCGGATTCTCATCTTCTTCCCCCGCCGGCGACGGAAACCGTAACGACGCCGTTCCGGCCAGAGGCTCAGCTATTCCGTCGTCTTCTTCGTTCCTCAGCAGCTTCGTCAAAGCTTCGAGTCCTTCCAATTCATCTGATGTTGTTCAGAAACAAGTGCAAATTGAATCGATTCAAAATAAGCTTAAGAAAAAACCTAATTCTTCTTCTTCGTCTAGGGTTTCAGATCGTAGCGATAGAGATTACAGAGATAGAGATAGAAATAATAGAGACAGAGATAGAGATAGAGACGTAGACAGAGATAGAGACAGATATAGAGATAGAGATAGAGATAAATATAGAGATAGAGATAGAGACAGAGACAGAGATAGAGATCGGGGAAGAAGGGAGAGGAGTAGAAGTGTATCGCCGCGACGGTATCGGAGTTCGGAGAAGAGGAGGGATGATGATGATAGGAAGCCTAAAAAGGAGAAACCTGGTGGAGTTGATTATGTGAAATTGATTCAAGGATATGATAAGATGGTATATAGATATAAATTATTATGTATTGAATTCATTTGAGTGCTTTATGAAGTTACTTGTGTTATGTTTTGTGTTGTTGTTTATAGTCACCAGCTGAAAGGGTGAAAGCTAAGATGAAACTACAGCTTTCTGCTACGGGTATGTTAATGTTAAATGATGACGTTTGCTTTACTGAATTATGTTAACTGATATGCAACAACGTGATTGTCAATATTTGATCTGCTTCAGCTGTTAGAATGCAATAAGTGTGAATCTTTGTATCCATTTGTTTTGGTTTATGTATTTAGTTGTGTAATTATGATTGTTCTTTTTATGTTATAATATAGATCAAAACTCAAAAGTATGCCTTTTGTTAAAATCTGAGTCTGTAAAGATAGTTTTGTGGAACTAAGAAATTGTGAATAGAGAAGAATTTAGGAGCAGCAGACTTTGGATAAACCAAAAAAAGGGAATACTCTTAGTTTTTACTATTCATTCAAGAGTCAAAACTAATATGACTGACTATATGAGCTAAACTGTCTTATTGTTATTATCAAGTTTTGACCTACTATTTACTCGTTTTCTACATAACTAAGTTTTAGAATTTACCTCGTTAGGGAATAAAGATAACTTAAAGTGACACATTTATAAGTAAATGGGTCCAAATTTTCAGTAATACTTATCAGTCCCTAATAGTACCTAAACTATATGCGCTATGTAATATGCAGCTAAACAGGATGAAGCAAATGGAATGGGCTCTGGATGGGAGAGGTTTAACTTTGACAAAGATGCCCCTATTGATGATGAAGAGATTGAAGGTTATCCCTATATCCTTATTTTTTTAACACAATTAACTTTTTGGAGATTACCTTTTGATCATTAGTTCATTACATTTCGTAATCTTTTACTGCAAATATTGGTCGTTGTCGTACTGTTATTATGCATTCATGCCTCTTTCAGCTGGAGACGATGATGTAGATTTAGTGAAGCACATTGGCCAAACTTTTCGCTTTTCTGCTGTGGAGGTAGTTCCCTTTGATGCTTTTTTTATACAAGTGTTCCTGTTAAACAGTATCCTAAAGATGCAAATTTATCAAGGTATTTTAACTTTGGATATTGATTGTATATTTTATAATATGCAGGCCAAAAGAGAGGAGAAGATTAAGGCTACCCATGATGAGGCTATGTTTGGAAGTGCATCTTTTGCATCACATGTTGATACCGACAGTGAAACAGAAGGAAACGATCACACAAGAGAAAGCCCTGAAGCTGCTCCCGTTGCAAGTCTCATAAGCGATCAGGTGTGTGAGTTTTAGCACATTTAGCATATTGTAAAGGTGCAAGTTTGGTTACTTTGGTCACCTGGTAATGAATCAAAACAAGTTTGGGTCAGAACGGGTCATTATTAGTTTGGATCAAGTTGGGTTGGCCCATTTTGTTAGATGTTGAATGCATTAGAATGGAACATTTGACCTGTTTGAGACAAATAGTTAATAATGATAATAATGGGCAGTAAAAGAAAAATAAACCTAACTTGACCTATTCATAAATAAATGGCTTGGAACCAAAGTTTGATTTCATTATAATGAAACGTTTGATTATCTTTGGTTCAGGCTCGGTCATTGCAACAAGGCTCGTGGCGTGATCGTATACGCAAAGCATGAGTGAAGATGAATTGATTAGTTCTACTCAAGTCTAATCTATAATTATAGCCTGTATGTGTAGAAAGTTTTTAACCAATTAAAAGTTCTTTTATTGTTTAATGTAATGTATTGTAATTGATGGTATTTAAAACTTCAATAGTTATACTTGGGAAACCAGTTTTTGACCAACCAATTGTCCTGTGAAACTCTAATTAGGATACCTCTGGAGTCAACAAAAGCTTCTGGTTTAATGCATACATAGACATAGATATATTTAAATGGGTATGTTGCAATCATATAACATTTTGGAGATGTACATTTATACTTATTTTCTTCTAGTCTTTTGGCTGACTTGATAAAAATTGAAGATTTGGACTCAAAATCTCATTATTATAGCAATAAATATGTTATGGTATAATTTGTTTTGATGCTTTCAGGCATGAACCTTTTGCTTATATTTTGTAACCTTCTTCAAACAAGTACTTCAAAAAGCAAGACTGTTTACACAAACGGTATCAAATCGATCAATAGCGACTTAAACAAGGATTTCCATTTTGTATCTATGCATAAAAAAGTGGGTTCTTTGCAGCACAAAAGTGTACTGTATGGGTTACGTTTTCTTCTATACTTTTAGCACAATGTTGTTGGCAACTTAACAACAACGTACACATTAAGCACAAGAATTTTGCAAAGAGAGCGTATACAGCTAAACTACATGAGCCAATGCTTCAAGATTGAATCAGAAACTCTGGATTCATAGTACTAACCAATCAATTTTCATTCGGGAATTTAAAAAATGATGCATAAATACATTACCAACAAAATATTAAAAAAAAAAAAAACAGAAATACTATAATTTAACATGTGGATGAAGCTAACAACTACACGTACAATATGTAGTAAAAAGATTAAACAGGACTATCATACTACTAAACTCCTTGAACAAAATGAACCGAATATTCTTACCGCATTTAAGTTCTCAACATAGCTTTGTGTTCTATCTTTTGTGTATTCTTCATATCACATAATAGATGAACATCATGCATACCTCACCACACATGCACAAGACTTGATTAGATTTTATCATGGAAAGTGATCATCCATTTTAGGAATACCAGGTTGTGCAACCTTAATTGCTCGAAGAAGACTTTTTGCTGTTTCCTTCTCCTGTTATCACAAATAACAGATGTCAAATACATTCATAAAGTTTTCATCTTTTGGACAGTTTCTCTTATAGGTGGAAAACTGGTGACGAGCAGTTAATTATTTGCGTTGACCCACAACATTTTTGTCCAGAAAAACTATTCTTAATAAATAAAATAGTGTATAAATAAGCTACTTATTTACCTCATTTTTAATAAATAATGTAATGTAATGTAATATAACATGCTAAATTTAAATTTTTTGTATGCATTGTAATATGAACTTTGGGTGACTTCAGACACATTTGACCTTATAGATTTATTTCATAAAAAGGTAAATGGGTCAAAATTGTCACCACTACTTTCATTTATATATTAAAAGACTGAAAGACACATGAGAAAATTCTAATAGGGTTATTTCATAAAGAGGTAAACGGGTCAAAAATGTCACCACTACTTTCGTTTATATTTTAAGAGACAGACACATGAGAAAATTCTAAGAGTTATTTCATAAAAAGGTAAATGGGTCAAAATTGTCACCACTACTTTCGTTTATATTTTAATACTGAAAGCCACATGAGAAAATTGGTAATAACTGAATGGAATAAGCATACGCATGCAACTTACAGGGCCATTATAATCAAGAAGACGAGTGCAATACACTTCAGCTTCTTCATCTCTATTCTGGGCTCTACAATAATTTGCAAGAAACAAAAGAGCTTCAACCATATTTGGACCCTCACGTTCTTCATCTTCCATTCTTTCCAAATCTTTCTCATAATAAAACGCAGCCTCTTTCAATTGACCCAACTCACTATGCAACTTAGCTAACCTATGTAAAGCAATTGCTTCCCTATCATTACAATTTGCAGCCCGCCTATAACACTTAATAGCCTCTTCTAACATACGAAGCTGGTCCGTTTCATAACACTGGGCCATAGCTATCCACAACCTAGAATCAGTTGGCTGCAAAAACACTGATTTCTTGAAATAACTAAGGGCATAATAGGGCATCCCCATCATTTCATACGCTTGTCCTAGCCCATACCAGGCCCGATAATCACCCGGGTTTATATCCACGGCCCGTCTATAAGCATCAACAGCAGCCGGAGTGTTTTTCATCTCAACATACTCATGACCCATTAAAGTCCATGCAGATAAATACTTTTTATTCAACTTTAATGCCCTCCTAAAATAAATAACTGACTTTTCATGAAGACCCTTTAAACTATAATAGTTCCCTATAATACAACATGATTCAGGCCTGTATTTATCCGTCATGAAAACTTTGTGTGCAAGGTAACTAAGGCCTGAAAAGCATTCTTTTGCATACAACACATTAGAATACATGTCCATGTCATCCACACGATACGGGTCAATCCTAAGAAGCTCCTCAAATATAGCCTCGACTTGCTCAAACTCACGTAGACTGTACTGGGCTTTAGCTACTTGGGCTTTAATGTAATTACTGTAACCAAATGTAGCTTGCAGATTCTCATATTTAGCTAAAGATTCATTATGCATGCGTAACTCATGATATGTGCTAGCAAGAAAAAAGTCTTTCATCCAATGATTGTTTAGTTTAAGACTGTTTAGTGTTTCAGTTGTGGTGCATAAGGATTGAAGTTCCAACCAAGCAGACCAGTTCCATGGGTAACTGTTTACAGATTCAACTAGGACTGTTCGAGCAAGATTTTCGTTACCTTTTTCTTTGAGAACAAGACCGTATAAGTAAAGGCCAAAAGAGTCAATTGTGCCATTTTTACGAGCCGCAGACAATTCTCGTTCTATGGACACAAGTTCACTATTCACAGCATCACTTTTACCCAAAGGTCCCTCAAGTTCGATCGTCTCTTCATCTTTTCGTTTTTCCCCAGCCTGAAAATACCCAAACCTAAAGTATAAGCAACGCAAAAGGGATAGATAGTTTAACTACGTTTTTATAAAATAAAAAAAAATAAAATAAAAATAAAAAAAAGTGTCTTTTTCAGCAGATACCTCCTAGCAAGATCTTAAAGGAAGTATAAAGAAAGAAAGTAAAGGCAAACTCATACACGAGCTAAAATTTCAGCTCTTTGTTGACTTGTTGTACTGACGTAACGGTTTGGAATACTTAAAGATGTACGGATACATGTAGAAAGTAAGATTTTTCGAGTAATTTCCAAATAACTTTATAACGCTTATTTTTTAGGTCGTGGATGTTTATGGTAGGCAACAAATGAATAGGATAATATAACGAATTGAAACGACTGGCCAAGAATTGTGAATGCAAACTTTCGCAAATATATGGTGTGAATGAGGTAAATTATGTCATCTTGTTAAATAAATGTCGTCAAAATCAGTAACAGGGTTTAATAGAAAGCATAAGCTTGACCTTGATTCAAACAGCCACCGGAAAATAAACAAAAGCAGACACCTTTTACAGTCAATTATCTAGTACTTGGTTAAAAGTAGGATCATTAACATGGGGCAGTTAAGTAGCCACTAAATTTGGCATTCAATATCGTGATCAATTATCAAGCACGACGTTTAGATATCATATGCATCAATAACTAAATAAAAATACTAACTTGATGAATGCGCATGACTTTGAACATACAGACAGATAAACTAACTAATTAGCATAAGTTACATCAAATTACATCATCGGCATTTAATCGAACACCTGGTAGGCATAAATATAGCACCACACAAACTCCAAAAATAAACAAACATGATGTCAATAGAACTAAAAGGGATATAAAAACTAACCAAATAAAGAGCATAACATTTCAAAAACAAAGCCTTTTTCCCAGTCTGATCAGATAAAACATGAGCAGCTCTTTTATACTCTCTGCAATTAAAATACGATCTTGCAAGCAGATAAAAATCAGAATCCACAGCTTCATTGTCATCCTCCGGTACCGGAGTTGACACGTAGGATGTACCGGCAATCGGAGTTGATATATTTTCATCGGTTGGACAAAATCGCCGGCGAATGCTTGAACAGTCACGTTGTAATCGTGTTTGTGACGGTGGATACTTTGCTGGATCTTGCTCAATTCCTACTAATTGTTCTGCTGCCCTGTTCATACATACATATAAGCACGGAAATTATATTAATGTAGCTTCAATTTGTATGGCCTTTTAAAGTTAAAAAAAAAAAAAAAAAAAATACAGAATAGGGTTCGTGTAAAGGGTTTTTGTGTTACCATTTAGATGCGGAGTATAAGCAACGATCTGTGAGTTGATGAATTGCAGATCGGAGTTCGTTCCGGCAAGCTTCTTTGGTAACACCCATCGGAGTGCGTATTTCGGTTGAATGTGTGAGAACTTTTGAAATGTAGACGACGGCGATTTTGCTCTGGCGGTTTTTGGTTGGTGAATTTTGATTTGCAATTTTTTGAATATTTTGTGAATGAAAATATTATAATTCTGGTCCCCTGACTTTGATATTATGTTTAGAATAAGCCATGTACTTCGTAAGTGATAAGATTATAAATATAAACGGTTGTGGCGTATATTTGTGGTGTTACTTGCCTTTTTGCACTTTTAGGATGAGTATGACGTGGTTTTTTTTTGTGGAGTAGTAGTGATGTTTCTTTTTGGTGTTACTTTTAGTAAAATACTAAAATGCTGAGGTGACATTTTATTATTATTTTTCTGTTTTATTTATTTGTATTTATATTATTTTTATTATTATATGATTATTTTTATATTTTAAAAAAAAATTTAAATTATAACGGCTATATTATTGAACCGTTTTTTTTTTTTTTTTTAATGACTAGTTTTTACCCCTATATATACAACCACTCTTCTCAAATTATAACACACACTTCATCTCTTATAAAACTCTCAAATCATAACACACACAGTTATAAATGAGCCCGATGAATGTTTACGTTAAAGTTCATTACGGAGGTGAATTTGATCGAGAATTGATGAATTATACCCCGTACGAAACACGAGATTATTACATGGATGTTCGTAAGTGTCCTAATTATTTGTCGCTGCTTGAGTTGCTCCAGGAAGACATACCCTTACATGTTCAAACAAGTATGGTTTTTCAAAAAATCCAACGGTCCTGCCTCGCTACGTGAAGAAGATCACGATTGGTTTGGTGTGATTGGGCGAGCCTTGTTACGTAATCAACCAATTACGCTTTACACCGAATGGATTGATGAAAGCTACGCCATTGAGGCAAGTGAAGATGAAGCTGTACCTGATTCTCAACCGTGGCAACAATACGATATTCGCGATTACGAAGATTGATGAATGTGTTTGTTGAAGATAGCCGTTTAGGAATTAAAGTAATCGTTTTATAAACTAAGTTGTTTTTCTATTTTTAGAAATTAATGTAATCATTTTAGGAATTATTATAATAAACGGCTATATTTTATGGAATACCAATAAATTAATACAAGGAAACATTAATTACATTAATTGAAATTACTAAAAAAAATACATAATTTTAAAATTCCTTAACGAAACTAGAAAATACATAACAAATTACTCATTATTATTAGCGGTCCGAAAGTAAGGTGATAAGTTCCAAACGTGCTTGGTTAAATATGCCTCTAACTGTTGGTGAACTTGTTTGTCTCTTATTTCCTTAACCCTTATATCTCGATCCCTCAAATCCCGTTGCAACCTTCGTGGTGGGTTCCTTTGTATCATTCTGTCTTCTCTCCTTCCAATAGCAAAACCGTTATTTTCTTGAATCATGTTATGCAATACAATATAAGCATACATATGTCTTCGAATTTTGTTGAAGTCTTTAGATCTTGTCGGAGTTTTTAACATTGCAAATCTACCATGTAATACTCCAAATGCACGCTCAATATATTTCATTGCACTTTCTTGTAAACGTTTAAATTTTTTACGTGGTTCGTCAATTGGATTATGGGGCGCTTTTACCAACATGACCCAATATGGGTATATACCATCGCCTAGGTAATACTCTCTTTCGTAGTGACGCCCGTTGACATCAAATGGTGAAGGTTGAGCAGTTCCATCTTTTATAGTGTTGAAAATTTGTGAGGCATTTAAAACGTTAATGTCATTGTTCGAACCTGCCATACCAAAGAATACATGCCATATCCACAAATCTTATGAAGCGACTTTACAGAAGGCCCTTTTTATCACCTCTTATGTATTGTCCTTGCCAAGAAACAAGACAATTCTTCTACTCCCAATGCATACAATCAATACTACCAAGCATACCCGGTAAATCATGTTTTTGTGCGTGAAAATTATATTGTCTAACAATATCTTCGGCAGTTGATTTTCGCAAATATTCTCTAGCAAACAAATGAAATACGCATTCGCATAAATAATCTAAACATAAAGCAACCGTTTTCTCACCTATTTATAAATATTCGTCAAACAAATCGTGTGTAGTTCCATACGCCATTTGACGAATGGCCGTTGTACACTTTGGAGAATCGTCAAACTTTGACGACCTGTTGCATCGGGAAGTTCCCTAAAAAACAAAAAAAATTCAGGAATATCGGTACTATTAAAATTAGATATACCTTCCACAATTCGAAGAAATAACTGACGACTCATTCAAAAACGTCATTTAAATTTTTTTCTGGATAAACTGGTGTCTCCGAAAAATAATCAACGTATAACCTTAAAGCAGCATCTTCACGATCCCTAGGATTATAAACACGGGTTCGAAGGAATCACGAAGTACTTGCTTCTCCATCGACTCCTTCTTCCGTTATACTATTAATAAAACTAACAATTTTTTCATCATCGGAATCATCATCAAGAAACTCGAACATCTTGTATGTTTCGTCCATTGTGAACAAATTAAAATTGTAGGTCGTATGTTAATTGATTTAAGAATAGAAGTAGGAAAGTAGGATGTGTGTATTAAAAAGAAATGTAATATATATATATATATATATATATATATATATATATATATATATATATATATATATATATATAACTGATTTTTTATGCAAACGGTTATATCCACGTGACCCACCCAAATTTCTCCACGTGGCAGTAACAGCAACGACCTTTGCTAGCCTCGTTTATTTGCTTCAAACGCTGAAGTGACGCCATGAAGTGCTGGACTGTTACAGCCATCTTTGGCGTATCTTTGTGGCCAAGTAGGCAAGTGACCCCGTCACTTACCACCGTTACAAACATCCTAAATAATGATAATCTTTTGTTAAGAGTGCGTGAAATGTACTATCGTTCACTTTTTTAATCAAAATCACTTGAGATGATGAAACTTTTTTTGGTATATGTTCATGTGTGAAATTAGGGACATATTTTTATTGAAAACAAGAAATTACTCAAAAGTCAAAACTGACAAACACAATTTATATGCAATAGAACCTGATCATGCAATAGTATGATGATAAATAAGAGAGTTTCGTTCCTAAAGATAGCAACTAGTGTTGACTACGAATCGAGTTAAACGAAAATTGAAGGTTGCTGATAACAGTCGTGTTGCAACCGCTACAGATGCATTGTGACCGCAAGAGACGCATTACGGCCGCGTCAGGGTCATTGCGACTGCGATGGGTGGGCAGCGAATGAATGTTCTGGAATAGCTTGCATTGCGAACGTGATGGTTGCATTGCGACCGTTACGACGTCCTGACTTGCTGAATAAGTCGGTCTAGAAGTTTTCTTGTTTCGTTTTTTGCACTATAAATACCCTCATTTGTAACCTGCAATGTACACCACAAAATTTATCAATAAGAATACTCTTTTGATTGGCCGAGGATTAATATAATCATCTTTGATTACATATAACCTCGTTAAATTCTTTGTCTTTTATCATTCTTGCTAGTTTTCTTCGTGTTCTTCATTTGAATCTATTTGTTGTAAATGGGTTTGATAACTTAGGGTTATCAAGAATTGTAAGGGCTCACGTTTCTTATTCCTAATAAGTGGTATCAAGAACCTTGGTTCAATTTCACATGAACAATGGCAGACAAGAGTGATGTGAAGATTTATAAGTTTGATGGAAATGATTTTAGCTTTTGGAAGATGCAAATTGAGTATGTGCTTTATCAAAATAAGCTTTACCAACTGTTGAAGGTTGTTAAACCGGAAGAGATGGCTCATGGCTAGTGTGAGTTGTTGGATAGACAAGCCCTAGGCGTTGTTCGACTTTCTCTGGCCAAAAACGTTGCTTATAACATTGTGGGTCAAACCACAGCCGTGAGATTGATTGCGGCGTTATCCGACATGTATGAAAAGTCATCCGCTTTGAACAAAGTTTTCTTCATTCGGAAATTGGTGAATACTATGATGATGGAGGGTTCCTCGACGTCGGACCATGATAATGAATTTAATTTGATTTTAACTCGATGAAATCGATGAATATTAAATTCGATGATGATCTTAAGGCGTTGTTTTTGCAATTTTCATTGCCCGATAATTGGGTTGGTACATTTACGACGGTTAGTGGTTCATTCGAAACTACTAAGTTAACTTTTTAGGGAATCCGTGATTTGATTCTTAGCGAAGGTATTCGTAGGAAAGATTCGAATGGAAGTCTGGGTTCGGTTCTAAGTGTTAGTCGGGGAAGAGCTGGGTCAATAAGTCCATCAAGGAGCAATAAGTGGTGTGTTGGAATTGTCAACAAGTTTGTCATTATAAGTCAAAGTGTCCAAGTCATAAGTCAGGTGGGAGCATGGTGACTATGGTGATCGAAGATGCGTTCATTGTGACAACCCGGAAATTTCCGACCAAATTTAAACTTTATCTTTATATTATTCCGACACAATAAGCAAAGTTTGTTAAGTCGAATCTCAAGGATTTTAAACTATGTTCATACATTCATTTAACCTCGACCAAAATTCGACGATTCACGAACCATTATATAAATGAATATGATTATATATGTATATATGTATATATTTATAACTTGAAAACGTTAATAAAATATTAGGTATGTTACTTTACATGAACGTATTTGTTTCATTATGTTTATCGATAGAATTAGAAGATAATATCAAATGATTGATTTATCAGATACATTGTATGATTACGGGTCTCTGTTATGAGGTCCACTTTGATTTGAGAAATCTTTCCATTTTAACAATATCCGGAAAATAGTAAAAGTGAATTACAAGTAAGAACAAATATGTCAATTAATGATAACTGGACAAAGGTTAGTAGAGACTCCTGCTTAACTTTCAATGCAATGATTGCCTCGTGTCTGTGATAAGATAATTATTTAGTTTTCATATTATTGAAAACGTTTATGATATAGGTGAAACCTTTTAAAGAATGAAGTTGAATATATACAATAAGTTGGAATGTAAATTGTTAGAACTATATATATAAATAACTTGCATCGTGTATTTAAAACGTGTTTATGAATATTGAATATATATTACTTCAAAATTAGTTAAATAAATGATAGTAACATTTGGTTATTCGATTTGATTGATTTTTAGAACGTTTGAGAAGTTAAAATAAACGTTGGCGCATAAATGAATTATATCAAATTAAGCTCTAGAGCATAAACGTTAGGTGATATAATAATATCTATTATTTAAACGATTTTAAATTATATTGAACGTTGTAATGTATTTATTTTTTTTAAAAACTAAAATGTAATATTATTAAATAAATATTTCAATCTTATATAATATGTACAAAATTATATTTTTCTTTGAGAATATATATATATATATATTGCAAAGTGATTAATTATAATATTAACTAGATACAAAATGTTTTGATTTAAATTATCATATGTATATATAACGAGACAAGGATTTATAGAAGCAAATGACCAAAACATTCAAATGTACAAGTTACATTTCATGGAGTATAATTATTGGTGAAATAAGTCTAATTATTGATAAATGTACGTGTCGCGAAACGTAAAGTACAAGTTTTCTAAGCATACGAAAAGACGTTCGAAAAATCGGAAACGGCACATAAGTCGAGCGTCAACGTACAATTCATCGGTGCTAAAATTACAAATCAACTATGCACGAGAATATAATGTAATATTTAATTAATTCTAAAGATTAAATATATTATATATTAAATAATATATATAATTATTTATGTTACACAAATGAAGTGTCGGCAAGAATTTGAGCTGTATTACATAGCCATGCGATCACATGGCCACACAGGCTAATTCCCATGCGATCGCATGGGGGTTAGGTGGGCGTAATGTTGTTTAAAATGCACGATTTCGGTTCCATTTTTCATCTACTCTCTCAATTCTCTCTATAATGCTCCGAATTACTTATCTTATTTATTTATTTTAATTATTAATATTATATTATTATTAAAGATTATTATTAATCTTATGATATTAATATTAGTAGTATTATTATTAGTAGTATTATACATAAAATATTACGATGAGGTCATGAGCGAGTTATTTCAATACGGGTTTTTCGAGTAGGACAGGGCTAAGGAAATTATGGGTTATAGCTATGGAGGTGATGGGTATGGTTCATGGGTATGCTCGTGAGGTCAATTTGGTGTTTATCATCTCCGTTGCGTCTACGTACCTTTCCTGCAATATTGAATCTCAATATTGATACGTGAGCACTCATAACTTAACTTTTATATATTAATAGTGTATTCTTGACTAGTGCTCGAGTATATAGGATTATGCATGCTTGTATATTTAATATTGTCGTTAAATAGTTGACGATAGATTATGAACTAGTTATATATGCGGTTGAGATAAGGTATAAGATATGCATGTCGTTGGAAAGCTAGCGAAAAATTAAGAACTTTTCATTTAGATATTGAATGGTTTCGATGAACGGATTAGAAGTTATAGTCAATTAAATTTTTGTATTATTATTAAAAATGATTATTATTATTACTATCATCGTTATTATCATCGTTATAGTTTTTTTATCTAATTATTATTATTATTATTATTATTATTATTATTATTATTATCATTATCGGTAAAAGGTATTATCATTAAAAATTGTTATTTTTACTATCGTTATTATCGTTAAAGTTATAATTAGTATTATTATTATTATTATTATCATTAAGATAGTTATTAGAATTATCATTAATATTATCATAATAGTTATTATTATTAGTATTATTATAATTAAGACTA
Source organism: Rutidosis leptorrhynchoides (assembly GCF_046630445.1). NCBI lineage: Eukaryota > Viridiplantae > Streptophyta > Magnoliopsida > Asterales > Asteraceae > Rutidosis > Rutidosis leptorrhynchoides. Next base: position 46,740,035 of record NC_092337.1, on the reverse strand, counting down.
AAATTAGTAACACCTAATTATTATGATTATTATCATTAATATGAACGCGATATAAAAGACGATTAAAAGCTACTAAACGAATCGATTGGGAAATAATGAGTATGGGTATCATGATGAAATTTAAATTATCGTAAGAGATTGATTTCGATAAAATTATAGTTTTTTTCATTATTGTTATCACTATTATTACTAAAAGTATTATTAATATTAAAACTATCTTTTTTACAAAAATTATTATTTTTAATAGGAATATCATTGTTAATATAAAATTTTAGTATTATTATTAATAAAAATTATCATTTTATCATAATATCATTTTTAGTAAATATAAATATCGATATTTTTATTAATAGAATAATAATAATTATTATTACAAAATGATACAACTTTTACTTATTATTATTATCAATATTATTTTATCAAATAAATATGTGATATAAAATATTTTTCTACGTGTAAAATAATTACATTAATAATACCTATCATACTATTTTTATGATATTAAATGAACTTTATAAATTTTATTACTTAAGATATATAAAAATATATTTTTATTATATAAATTTTAATATAAAATTTTATTTATTAATAAATGAATTATTTTATTTACTCTAATAAATCTTTTAAAAAAAATTTAAAAAATATAAAACGACGATATTTAAACTATATAATAATTATGTATAAATTTTGAAAATCATTTTGAGTCAAATTGACTTTTGTTGACTTTTGCATATTAGTCTCGAGCATTAGGATTGTGATACACTATGACCTGACCTAAATTGCTATACAGTTATTGACCAACATATAAATATATATATACTTAATATATGTTCATGAATCCGAGGCCGACCTTGCACTTGTTCAATGCCATCATATGCTTAATTACTACGAAATACAATAGGTGAGTTTCATTTGCTCGCTTTTTAAATGCTTTTGCAATATATATTTTTGGGACTGAGAATACATGCGATTTTATAAATATTTTACGAAATATACGCAAGTAATCGAAACTACATTATATGGTTGAATGGATCGAAGCCGAATATGCCCCTTTTTAGCCTGGTAATCTAAGAATTAGGGAACTGGCCCCTAATTGACGCGAATCCTAAAGGTATATCTACGGGAACTAACAACCCCCATGCTAAAATTTGGAATGCTTTAGTACTTTGAAATTTATCATGTCCGATGGGTGTCCCGGAATGATGGGGATATTCTATATGCATCTTATTAATGTCGATTATAAGGTGTTCAATCCATATGAATGCTTTTTGTCTCTATATATGGGATGTATATTTATGAGAAATGGAAATGAAAATCTTGTGGCCTATTAAAATTATGGAAATGATCGATTATGATAAACTAATGAACTCACCAACCTTTTGGTTGGCACTTGAAAGCATGTTTATTCTCAGGTTTGAAAGAAATCTTCTGCTGTGCATTTGCTCATTTTAGAGATATTACTTGGAGTCATTCATGGCATATTTCAAAAGACTTTGCATTCAAGTCATTGAGTTCAATAGAGATTATTATTAATTAAATGATGGATTAGGTCATTTATAGGTTGGATATTATGAAATGGTATGCATGCCTGTCAACTTTCGATGTAATGAAAGGTTGTCTTTTAAAAACGAATGCAATTTTTGTAAAATGTACCATATAGAGGTCAAATATCTAGCGATGTAATCGTATGTTATTGTATTCGTCCTTATGGATTGGGATGGGTCGTCTCATGTGGTATCAGAACGGTGGTCTTAGCGAACCAGGTCTGCATTAGTGTGTCTAACTGATAAGTCGTTAGGATGCATTAGTGAGTCTGCACTTCGACCGTGTCTGCATGTCAAAAGTTTTGCTTATCATTTTTGTCGAAAATTACCTACTTATCATTCTTAGTCTAGACACATCTTATTGCATTGATTGTATGAATAGTGTATAGACAAAATTCATATCTTAGCGTATCTGCTAATTCATATCTTAGCGTATATGTTACTGTAAACTTTGCCTGACATATTTCGTAAATTCCTCCGTAATCTATGAAATCTTTTGCTCTACATATATAGATATTCTATGTAATTAGAATACCACCCGATAGCCAGAAAATCATTTCATATCGAATAATCCTTTATTCAATCGTACGAAATGGAATTCGTCATTAGTTCAAGTCCTTCGGATTCCGAAATGGAATCCCACTCAAGCTCTGAAAGCAGTGTGACTGGAATGGATCAACCAATCAGCCATCATCTATTCTGGATGAATTGGGGATGGGTTCGTAGCCTCCTTAATCATTGGAGACAAGAAGAAGGCGATCCTTTCCATCCACCACATTGCCCTATTGGCGAAGAACCTGAAGCACTTACCGGCGAACCTGTCTGAAACACCATTTTCTCTCTCTTTTCCAGAGTATCTCGTCACGACTACATATTATCTCACATTCTGGATCTTATTCATCTGCTCGTCCGAACTGCCAATCATCCCGGTGTAACAGAAGAAGTCAACGAGCTTCGCGCTAGGGTAGTGGTTTTGGAGAATATGGTGCAAAGGTTACAAACACCAGTAGCAGCACCAGCAGTATAACCAGTACCACTATCAGCAACACTAACGGTACCATCACCACCACCAACAGTAACATCCGCATCCCACACCTCAACATCACAATCCGTACCTCGAACCTCAACGTCATACGCATCATAAACACCAAGGAGTACCAACAACAACAAACGATGAAGTATTGATTCATAACTTCATCAAGGAAATATTCTGCAGAGAATATGTAGTTTCTAAAAGTTTTAGAGATTATTTATTTTAGTTCTGATTGTAAATCAGATGAGTAAGCGAAATGATGAAATGAAACCCTGACCGAAATGGTGCACGATTTACAAGCTAGACTTGTTTTACCAACAGCATCAGCAGTACCGTCAGCATCGCCAGCATTATCAGCACCCATAACATCACAAGCTCCGCCAGTTCAAGAATCACCGTAGACATCATATGAATCAACAATGATTATATTGTATCAATGAGTTATAAAGTATTAACTCATTTCCATTGAAGAATTTATATGTATATCTTATATATAAAAATTTCTAAAAATAAATCGTTCTGTACTAAGCTATTATGTGTGAATTCTAACTACTCGGTTAATTCATATTACTAATATGCTATGATGTACATCCTTCGTCAGCAACTTAGCCATCGTTAACTACAATCTCTATTTTAATTCAATGAGTTCAATTTCATAATAAATCGAGTGTATTATTTAAATATATATTTGATTTTTACACTTTCATCATCGATGTACTCGAAACTTTTCAGACAACATCATTAGTACCTTGCGAAATTCACAAGAATTCCACGAACACCAACATCACGCAAAGTATTAATTCATAATTTCAATTTTATGGAAGAAATATTTATGTAATTTCTAAAGTTTTAGGGATTACTCAATTCTAGTTTCAACCGTAATTTAAATGAGTTTAATTTAATATTAATTCATTAAATCTATGTTACATCTGAAGAAAATATACATATATATATTTTCATAAAGACTGTAATAAAAATTCTTTTGTACAAAATATTAATTGTGGATTTTTTTTTTTAACGGGTAGGTAATACCCGAGAGATATATAAATTCACAATTAATATGTTACATTCTACGAATCTGATTCAGCAAATCATACATTATACTCCATACTTTCACAACAATATACATTCTTTTATAGAAATTAAAATAACCATACTCATTCAAATTCAATTACATATTCTGATTTTGAAATCGCAGAATTCAATTCAAGATATAACCGGTATCATCACTCTTAGATTCCTACATTTTTCAAAGCTATACTTTGACTTCAAAACTGTGTAAGAACATCATATGTATATAAACGACTACAATCGGTGTTCAAACCCTTCAAAATTCCTGTAGACACTCCAAATAATGAACAATCGAGATGATGATCCAACCACATGTTGCCAACAGTTATACACCTGAAAAACTTTCAAAACCAAAGTCATAGTTTAATACGTATCCATGTCAGACCCTTTGGCATTTATTAGCTAAAATAACTTTTCAATTCTGTTTCAAAATAGACAGTTTTGTCATAGCTCCAGCAAGACAACTTCGACTTCTCAATCAAAACAGCCTTATTATAACCTCGATAGATATGTTATCCTTTCGCCAACGTTACAGGGGAACCATTTATGTTCCATCACATTAGCAATAAACTTACCAACAACTTCACTGATCTTTGATCTTCCGAAAAATCGTTATAATTATCAAAATCCCATCATTTACTTATCTGCATCTTGTAACGAGAATTGCCATACGAATCATTGGGAATTAGCAATCGGTATTTTGAAATCTCGTAGCATGTCGACGCCAACAGTTATACATATAATGCCTATCTCCTGAACTTACATACTGCGAATGTGAAGTTTCTGAAAAACACCCCGAACTGCCAAATATTTCTCGAGATACTGATGAAGCAGCAAAAACTATAAACGACCTTAACAGTAAAAAGTTTGATGATAAAGAATAGTGTGTTGGAAAAGCACAGAAAAGAGAAGGTTTGGAACTGAAAAACGGATTGAGCAAACCATGAAGGAGGCTGTGGACAAATCACAAAGATGAAATCTACCTTCAAAGGATCCAAATGATTCAGTATCTGCTGAAGTCATTATTGAATACCTTGCTCCCGACTCTAAACCCTTGCGGACAATATTCTTCATCATCCTTTGATATTAGAAATTCTAAGATATCATCGTATCTTTCATTATAAATATCCTCCATATTTCTGAAGATATTTCCAAAATTATTTTTATCCGAAATCATTTACCTCTTCGCGTTATCTGTGTTATATCATAAAAGAAACTGTTTTAGTTTCTAAATTCTGAAACCTTCGAATTTAAAATATGAATGTTTTGAAATAGTGTTGGGAACTGAAGCATGAATTAGTATAATATAATGACACTTGATCAACGTGATTATATTACAGTAAGTCATGATGAGTTTCTAAATGGAATATGATGATTCACAGATCATAATGTTATCACGTGCCATGTCACACGACTCTGGTATTCTATTTAACCTCTAAAAATATCAAGAAAATAATTTTTCTTGATGATTCGGTCTTTTCTGAGGTATTCTGGTAATTTGACAAATCAAGATCGTGCCATTACATTTCTCTTCTTAGAACATTAACTATATTCATTTCAAAATCCATACCTACGAATTCTGGACCGTTATTCGCTTGACTTGAAGTCGGGAAGAGGAGACAAAAGTATGGAACTATTAAATATAAAAGAAAATATAAAGCTCGACAACAACACATAAATTACAAGCCGTGCATATCAATACATATTGCCACGTAAAGGCACGGGAGAATTAAAAACACTATAACCCCAAGGTAATAGTAAAAGTAAATAAAATCCTCCGGTGGTAGATGAAAAAGAAGAATGATAGATATGAAAGTTAAGAGTATATCAAGGATCAGAACGGGATGGAGCATATTGAAGAATGTTTTAAAGTATGAATTGAGGGGGGAAGAATATAATGTGTAAGTTGTAAGGAAACGAATGGGGGTGGATTTATAGTGAAATAGCCGACAGATCAATCAAAATAAATGATCGCATTTAAAGCGGATCCTAATGTCCTTGATTACTGAAGAATCAAATCTTATTACGAAATTTTCTCCAAATCCCCTGAACTCTGGAAAATCAACCCTATCTACATCAAAAGATATGACGAATCTACACTTATTTATTTCACTCTTTTGTAATAACTTCACTTGCAATCTTCACATAAATCAAATTATTTTATCTATATTACTCAGTGATGATAAAAACTTTAATTTCCAGCCCATATGTGTCACAAAGACATACTTATTGTCAGCCATGACCATTTCAATCAAATTTCGGGACGAAATTTCTTTAACGGGTAGGTACTGTGACAACCCAAATTTTTTTGACCAAATTTAAACTTTATCTTTATATTATTCTGACACGATAAGCAAAGTTTGTTAAGTCGAATCTCAAGGATTTTAAACTATGTTCGTACATTCATTTAACCTCGACCAAAATTAGACGATTCACGGACCATTATATAAATGAATATGATTATATATGTATATATGTATATATTTCTAACTTGAAAACGTTAATAAAATATTAGGTATATTACTTTACATGAACGTATTTGTTTCAGTATGTTTATCGATAGAATTAGAAGATAATATCAAATGATTGATTTATCAGATACATTGTATGATTACGGGTCTCTGTTATGAGGTCCACTTTGATTTGAGAAATATTTCCATTTTAACAATATCCGAAAAATGGTAAAAGTGAATTACAAGTAAGAACAAATATGTCAATTATTGATAACTGGACAAAGGTTAGTAGAGACTCCTGCTTAACTTTCAATGCAATGATTGCCTCGTGTCTATGATAAGATAATTATATAGTTTTCATATTATTGAAAACGTTTATAATATAGGTGAAACCTTTTAAAGAATGAAGTTGAATATATACAATAAGTCGGAATGTAAATTGTTAGAACTATATATATAAATAACTTGCATCATGTATTTAAAACGTGTTTATGAATATTGAATATATATTATTTTAAAATTAGTTAAATAAACGATAGTAACATTTGGTTATTCGATTTGATTGATTTTTAGAACGTTTGAGAAGTTAAAATAAACGTTGGCGCATAAATGAATTATATCAAATTAAGCTCTAGAGCATAAACGTTAGGTGATATAATAATATATACTATTTAAACGATTTTAAATTATATTGAACGTTGTAATATATTTATTTTAAAAAAAAAACTAAAATGTAATATTATTAAATAAATATTTCAATCTTATATAATATGTACAAAATTATATTTTTCTTTGAGAATATATATATATATATATATATATATATATATATATATATATATATATATATATATATATATATATATATATATATATATATATATATTACAAAGTGATTAATTATAATATTAACTAGATACAAAACGTTTTGATTTAAATTATCATATGTATATATAACGAGACAAGGATTTATAGAAGCAAATGACCAAAACATTCAAATGTACAAGTTACATTTCATGGAGTATAATTATTGGTGAAATAAGTATAATTATTGATAAAGGTACGTGTCGCGAAACGTAAAGTACAAGTTTTCTAAGCGTACGAAAAGACGTTCGAAAAATCGGAACCGGCACATAAGTCGAGCGTCAACGTACAATTCATCAGTGCTAAAATTACAAATCAACTATGCACGAGAATATAATGTAATATTTAATTAATTCTAAAGATTAAAAATATTGTATATTAAATAATATATATAATTATTTATGTTACACAAATGAAGTTTCGGCAAGAATTTGAGCTGTATTACATAGCCATGCGATCGCATGGCCACACAGGCTAATTCCCATGCGATCGCATGGGGGTTAGGTGGGCGTAATGTTGTTTAAAATGCACGATTTCGGTTCCATTTTTCATCCACTCTCTCAATTCTCTCTATAATGCTCCGAATTACTTATCTTATTTATTTATTTTAATTATTAATATTATATTATTATTAAAGATTATTATTAATCTTATGATATTAATATTAGTAGTATTATTATTAGTAGTATTATACATAAAATATTACGACGAGGTCATGAGCGAATTATTTCAAGACGGGTTTTTCGAGTAGGACAGGGCTAAGGAAATTATGGGTTATAGCTATGGAGGTGATGGGTATCTAATTATTATTATTATTATTATTATTATTATTATTATTATTATTATTATTATTATTATTATTGTTACTATTATTATTATTATTATCATCATTATCAGTAAAAGGTATTATCATTAAAAATTGTTATTTTTACTATCGTTATTATCGTTAAAGTTATAATTAGTATTATTATTATTATTATTATTATTATTATTATTATTATTATTATTATTATTATTATCATTAAGATAGTTATTAGAATTATCATTAATATTATCATAATAGTTATTATTATTAGTATTATTATAATTAAGACTAAAATTAGTAACACCTAATTATTATGATTATTATCATTAATATGAATGCGATATAAAAGACGATTAAAAGCTACTAAACGAAGCGATCGGGAAATAATGAGTATGAGTATCATGATGAAATTTAAAATATCGTAAGATACTGATTTAGATAAAATTATCGTTTTTTTCATTATTGTTATCACTATTATTACTAAAAGTATTATTAATATTAAAACTATCTTTTTTACAAAAATTATTATTCTTAATAGGAATATCATTGTTAATATAAAATTTTAGTATTATTATTAAAAAAAATTATCATTTTATCATAGTATCATTTTTAGTAAATATAAATATTGATATTTTTATTAATAGAATAATAATTATTATTATTACAAAATGATACAAATTTTACTTATTATTATTATCAATATTATTTTATCAAATAAATATGTGATATAAAGATATTTTTCTACGTGTAAAATAATTACATTAATAATACCTATCATACTATTTTTATGATATTAAATGAACTTTATAAATTTTATTACTTAAGATATATAAAAATATATTTTTATTATATAAATTTTAATATAAAATTTTATTTATTAATAAATGGATTATTTTATTTACTCTAATTAATCTTTTAAAAATATTTAAAAAATATAAAACGACGATATTTAAACTATATAATAATTATGTATAAATTTTGGAAATCATTTTGAGTCAAATTGACTTTTGTTGACTTTTGCATATTAGTCTTGAGCATTAGGATTGTGATACACTATGACCTGACCTAAATTGCTATACAGTTATTGACCAACATATAAATATATATATACTTAATATAGGTTCGTGAATCCGAGGCCAACCTTGCACTTGTTCAATGCCATCATATGCTTAATTACTACGAAATACAATAGGTGAGTTTCATTTGCTCCCTTTTTAAATGCTTTTGCAATATATATTTTTGGGACTGAGAATACAAGCGATTTTATAAATTTTTTACGAAATAGACGCAAGTAATCGAAACTACATTATATGGTTGAATGGATCGAAGCCGAATATGCCCCTTTTTAGCCTGGTAATCTAAGAATTAGGGAACTGGCCCCTAATTGACGCGAATCCTAAAGGTATATCTACGGGAACTAACAACCCCCATGCTGGAATTTGGAATGCTTTAGTACTTCGAAATTTATCATGTCCGATGGGTGTCCCGGAATGATGGGGATATTTTATATGCATCTTGTTAATGTCGATTATCAGGTGTTCAATCCATATGAATGATTTTTGTCTCTATATATGGGACGTATATTTATGAGAAATGGAAATGAAAATCTTGTGGTCTATTAAAATTATGGGAATGATCGATTATGATAAACTAATGAACTCACCAACCTTTTGGTTGACACTTGAAAGCATGTTTATTCTCAGGTTTGAATGAAATCTTTCGATGTGCATTTGCTCATTTTATAGATATTACTTGGAGTCATTCATGACATATTTCAAAAGATGTTGCATTCAAGTCGTTAAGTTCAATAGAGATTATTATTAATTAAATGACGGATTAGGTCATTTATAGGTTGGATATTATGAAATGGTATGCATGCCTATCAACTTTCGATGTAATGAAAGGTTGTCTTTTAAAAACGAATGCAATGTTTGTAAAATGTATCATATAGAGGTCGAATATCTCGCGATGTAATCATATGTTATTGTATTCGTCCTTATGAATTGGGACGGGTCGTCTCATTGATGTTCCAAAAAGAGGTTCTTGACGAATCTTGAGTTTTAGATTCGGGTGCCTAGAATCATGTTTCCCCATACATGAACGAGATGGTAACTTCAAGGAATACTCCGGTAAGGTTCGAGTTGCGAATGAGAGAACACTTGATATTGTGGGTATTGGTGATCTCGTGGTTAGACACTTGAATTATGCTTGGATCTTGAGGAATGTGTGGTTCGTTCCAAAGCTCAAGAGTCGGTTAATTTCGGTTGGGCAATTGGATGACGATAATTATCATGTCCTATTTGGAGATTAAAAGTGGGTAGTGTTTAAGGGAGATTATGTAGTCGCTCACGGGTTTAAAAGGGGAACCATGTATATGGTTGAAGTTCCAAAAGATAAATGGATAGGTGATTTTGTAGATGTCAAAAGTCCTGGCATTCTAATGCTTTCCGGTATTTTTGAGAGATCTTGTTTGAGTGGGAGCACGAATAGAGTCGAAACAAGTGGAAATTCGGGTCGAATTGGGTACACTAGAGTTTTCGGTACTTCGGGTAGATCTTCTCCAATGAAAACTTTGTTGAGGTCGACCGAAGAAGATGAACAAGAGGTTTTCTTAAGAGTCATGGTTAATGATACATCCGTACAAAATCCGTCATGGTTAAAAGTCATGAATGTTTTGGAATAGCTTGCTTTACAACCGCGATGTTTGCATTGTGACCGCGACGACGTCATGACTTGCTGAATAAGTCGGTCTAGAAGTTTCCTTGTTTTGTTTTTTTGCACTATAAATACCCCCATATGTAACCTGCAAGGTACACCACAAAATTTATCAATAAGAATACTCTTTTGGTTGTCCGAGGATTAAATAATCATCTTTGATTACATATAACCTCGTTAAATTCTTTGTCTTTTATCGTTCTTGCTAGTTTTCTTCGTGTTCTTCACTTTAATCCGTTTGTTGTAAGTGGGTTTGATAACTTATGGTTATTAAGTCTTGTTAGGGCTCACGTTTCTTATTCCTAACAACTAGTATCTTACTCAAGTAAATGAAAACATGCAATTTAACTAAACAATTAAACAATAAATCAGCGAATTTCTGTTTAGAGACCGAAAAGTCAAAATCAGTGATTCAATAAAAATATAAAAAAAAATAGCAAGCAATTAACTTCGTGCAAAAAAAAAAATCACAATAAACAAATATGTTTATTTGGGAATTATTCACATCATATGTTGGGATTTTAGAAAAAGATAGATACTTTTATATCATGTGTGTGAGCAAAAAGTATACTAACATATTCCAAATGCAACTACGGCCAAATCAATAATCAACGGTGTCACTAAGTAAAAATACTACTTTCGTATCAGGTCATGTATATGTTTTGTTACTAATTATTAGCCTGTAACATGGTGTTGTACGAGTGCAGTCACCAATAATTGTGCTAACCGGTCGTCGCTACAATTCACCCATACTATTTCTCTAATCAGTAAATCTCTACTATTTGTCATATAGTATGGACAATTTTATTGTCACTAGTTGCAAACTATTATACCTATTCTATGAGTTGTCAACTCATTTAAACAGACATAATAACCATATTTCTCCTTTAGATAATACTAAGCAAGAATCGATATTCAATAGGCAATTAATTTATCATTTAAATAAAGTCACCCTAACATAATCAACATATGACCTAAGCAAACGTAATAAAAGTAGCAAGCATTCATACTAGAATCACAAACTCTGATTTGAACTCTTGTAATAAACATTTTGTAATAAGTAACACCGTGGGGTATTTATTGACTTAATATGACGTGACTTGGTGTAATAATGTAATATTGTTGTGATTATGTTATTTAAATTAAAGCGTTCCGCTGTGTAAAAAAAATAGCCGGTTTTACAAAGACTCCACCGAATTATCAACACTACATGAGAGTGCATCTACCGCGGTCAGGTTGATACCTTTCGTCGGATGATTCTTGCAATTAATTTGAAAGTGCCCCTTTCGATTGCAATCCCAACAAATAGTTTCACTTCAGTCATTTGATCGATACTTCTTCTTAGACTTCTTTTGCTACCCTTATTTTCTCGACGATCAATTTTCCTACCACGATTGTCGTTACTCAACAAAGATCCGGATGATGATTCCCCCGAGTTTCTCCTACGTGTGTCTTCACCGAGAATCAAATCCCTAATACCTTCAAACGTTAGCTTAGTAGTTCCCGTAGAGCTACTAATTTAACCGCGATGTCCAAACCTGACTGAAATGTCCCGTTCTTATTGATTAAAAACGTTCCATATTAATTGATTTCGTTGCGAGATTTTGACCTCTATATGAGGCGTTTTTCAAAGACTGCATTCTTTTAAAACAAAGCATAACCTTTATTTCATCAATAAAGGTTTAAAAAGATTTACGTAGATTATCAAATAATGATAATCTAAAATATCATGTTTACACACGACTATTACATAATGGTTTACAATACAAATATGTTACAACGAAATAAGTTTCTTAAATGCAGTTTTTACACAATATCATACAAGCATGGACTCCAAATCTTGTCCTTATTTAAGTATGCGACAGCGGAAGCTCTTAATAATCACCTGAGAATAAACATGCTTAAAACATCAACAAAAATGTTGGTGAGTTATAGGTTTAACCTATATATATCAAATCGTAACAATAGACCACAAGATTTCATATTTCAATATACATCCCATACATAGAGATAAAAATCATTCATATGATGAACACCTGGTAACCGACATTAACAAGATGCATATTTAAGAATATCCCCATCATTCCGGGACACCCTTCGGATATGATATAAATTTCAAAGTACTAAAGCATCCGGTACTTTGGATGGGGTTTGTTAGGCCCAATAGATCTATCTTTAGGATTCGTGTCAATTAGGGTGTCTGTTCCCTAATTCTTAGATTACCAGACTTAATAAAAAGGGGCATATTCAATTTCGATAATTCAACCATAGAATGTAGTTTCACGTACTTGTGTCTATTTTGTAAATCATTTATAAAACCTGCATGTATTCTCATCCCAAAAATATTAGATTTTAAAAGTGGGACTATAACTCACTTTCACAGATTTTTACTTCGTCGGGAAGTAAGACTTGGCCACTGGTCGATTCACGAACCTATAATAAATATGTACATATATATCAAAGTATGTTCAAAATATATTTACAATACTTTTAATACATTTTGATGTTTTAAGTTCATTAAGTCAGCTGTCCTAGTTAGTAACCTACAACTAGTTGTCCAAAGTTAGATGTACAGAAAAAATTGATATATATTATCTTGAATCAACCCACGACCCAGTGTATACACGTCTCAGGCTAGATCACAACTCAAAGTATATATATTTTTGGAATCAACCTCAACCCTGTATAGCTAACTCCCACATTACTGCATATAGAGTGTCTATGGTTGTTCCAAATAATATATACACATGGGTCGATATGATATGTCAAAACATTTGCATACGTGTCTATGGTTTCCCAAGATTACATAATATATTAGAATACATGTATAATACAATATAAGTTAGCTAGGATATGATTAATATAGATTTGTTACCAATTTTCACGTTGCTACAACAAGAAAAATTATCCAGTCTTGTTTTACCCATAACTTCTTCATTTTAAATCCGTTTTGAGTGAATCAAATTGCTATGATTTCATATTGAACTCTATTTTATGAATATAAACAGAAAAAGTATAGGTTTATATTCGTAAATATAAGTTACAAGTCATTTTTGTAAAGGTAGTCATTTCAGTCGAAAGAACGACGTCTAGATGACCATTTTAGAAAACAAACTTCCACTTTGAGTTTAACCATGATTTTTGGATATAGTTTCATGTTCATAAGAAAAATCATTTTTCCAGAAGAACCACTTTTCAATCAAAGTTTATCATAGTTTTTAATTAACTAACCCAAAACAGCCCGCGGTGTTACTACGACGGCGTATGTCCGGTTTTACAGTGTTCTTCGTGTTTCCAGGTTTTAAACCATTAAGTTAGCATATCATATAGATATAGAACATGTGTTTAGTTGATTTTAAAAGTCAAGTTAGAAGGATTAACTTTTGTTTGCTAACAAGTTTAGAATTAACTAAACTATGTTCTAGTGATTACAAGTTTATACCTTCGAATAAGATAGTTTTATATATATGAATCGAATGATGTTATGAACATCATTACTACCTCAAGCTTTCTGGATAAAGCTACTGGAAATGAGAAAAATGGATCTAGCTTCAAAGGATCCTTGGATGGCTTGAAAGTTCTTGAAGCAGAATCATGACACGAAAAACAAGTTCAAGTAAGATTTCCACTCGAAATAAGATTGTTATAGTTATAGAAGTTGAATCAAAGTTTGAATATGAGTATTACCTTGTATTAGAAAGATATCTTACTATAAATAAGAAAGATTTCTTGAGGTTGGATGATCACTCTACAAGATTGGAAGTAAGATAGCAAACTTGGAAGTATTCTTGATTTTATGAAACTAGAACTTGTAGAATTTATGAAGAACACTTAGAACTTGAAGATAGAACTTGAGAGAGATCAATTAGATGAAGAAAATTTAAGAATGAAAGTGTTTGTAGGTGTTTTTGGTCGTTGGTGTATGGATTAGATATAAAGGATATGTAATTTTATTTTCATGTAAATAAGTCATGAATGATTACTCATATTTTTGTAATTTTATGAGATATTTCATGCTAGTTGTCAAATGATGGTTCCCACATGTGTTAGGTGACTCACATGGGCTACTAAGAGCTGATCATTGGAGTGTATATACCAATAGTACATACATCTAAAAGCTGTGTATTGTACGAGTACGAATACGGGTACATACGAGTAGAATTGTTGATGAAACTGAACGAGGATGTAATTGTAAGCATTTTTGTTAAGTAGAAATATTTTGATAAGTGTCTTGAAGTCTTTCAAAAGTGTATGAATACATATTAAAACACTACATGTATATACATTTTAACTGTGTCGTTAAGTCATCGTTAGTCGTTACATGTAAGTGTTGTTTTGAAACCTTTAGGTTAACGATCTTGTTAAATGTTGTTAACCCAATGTTTATAATATCAAATGAGATTTTAAATTATTATATTATCATGATAATATGATGTATGAATATCTCTTAATATGATATATATACATTAAATGTCGTTACAACGATAATCGTTACATATATGTCTCGTTTCAAAATCATTAAGTTAGTAGTCTTACTTTTACATATGTAGTTCATTGTTAATATACTTAATGATATGTTTAATTATCATAATATCATGTTAACTATATATATATATCCATATATATGTCATCATATATTTTTTACAAGTTTTAACGTTCGTGAATCACCGGTCAACTTGGGTGGTCAATTGTCTATATGAAACCTATTTCAATTAATCAAGTCTTAACAAGTTTGATTGCTTAACATGTTGAAAACACTTAATCATGTAAATAAAAATTTCATTTAATATATATATAAACATGGAAAAGTTCGGGTCACTACAGTACCTACCCGTTAAATAAATTTTGTCCCGAAATTTTAAGCAGTTGGAGGTGTTGACGTATCTTCTGGAAATAAGTGCGGGTATTTCTTCTTCATCTGATCTTCTCGTTCCCAAGTGAACTCGGGTCCTCTACGAGCATTCCATCAAACCTTAACAATTGGTATCTTGTTTTGTTTAAGTTTTTTAACCTCATAATCCATTATTTCGACGGGTTCTTCGATGAATTGAAGTTTTTCATTAATTTGGATTTCGTCTAACGGAATAGTGAGATCTTCTTTAGCAAAACATTTCTTCAAATTTGAGACGTGGAAAGTGTTATGTACAGCCGCGAGTTGTTGAGGTAACTCAAGTCGGTAAGCTACTGGTCCGACACGATCAATAATCTTGAATGGTCTAATATACCTTGGATTTAATTTACCTCGTTTACCAAATCGAACAACGCCTTTCCAAGGTGCAACCTTAAGCATGACCATCTCTCCAATTTCAAATTCTATATCTTTTCTTTTAATGTCGGCATAGCTCTTTTGTCGACTTTGGGCGGTTTTCAACCGTTGTTGAATTTGGATGATCTTCTCGGTAGTTTCTTGTATTATCTCTGGACCCGTAATCTGTCTATCCCCCACTTCACTCCAACAAATTGGAGACCTGCACTTTCTACTATAAAGTGCTTCAAATGGCGCCATCTCAATACTTGAATGATAGCTGTTGTTGTAGGAAAATTCTGCTAACGGTAGATGTCGATCCCAACTGTTTCCGAAATCAATAACACATGCTCGTAGCATGTCTTCAAGCATTTGTATCGTCCTTTCGCTCTGCCCATCAGTTTGTGGATGATAGGCAGTACTCATGTCTAGACGAGTTCCTAATGCTTGCTGTAATGTCTGCCAGAATCTTGAAATAAATCTGCCATCCCTATCAGAGATAATAGAGATTGGTATTCCATGTCTGGAGACGACTTCCTTCAAATATAGTCATGCTAACTTCTCCATCTAGTCATCTTCTCTTATTGGCAGGAAGTGTGCTGATTTGGTGAGGCGATCAACTATTACCCAAATAGTATCAAAACCACTTGCAGTCCTTGGCAATTTAGTGATGAAATCCATGGTAATGTTTTTCCATTTCCATTCCGGGATTTCGGGTTGTTGAAGTAGACCTGATGGTTTCTGATGCTCAGCTTTGACCTTAGAACATGTCAAACATTCTCCTACATATTTAGCAACATCGGCTTTCATACCCGGCCACCAAAAATGTTTCTTGAGATCCTTGTACATCTTCCCCGTTCCAGGATGTATTGAGTATCTGGTTTTATGAGCTTCTCTAAGTACCATTTCTCTCATATCTCCAAATTTTGGTACCCAAATCCTTTCAGCCCTATACCGGGTTCCGTCTTCCCGAATATTAAGATGCTTCTCCGATCCTTTGGGTATTTCATCCTTTAAATTTCCCTCTTTTAAAACTCCTTGTTGCGCCTCCTTTATTTGAGTAGTAAGGTTATTGTGAATCATTATATTCATAGATATTACTCGAATGGGTTCTCTGTCCTTCCTGCTCAAGGCGTCGGCTACCACATTTGCCTTCCCCGGGTGGTAACGAATCTCAAAGTCGCAATCATTCAACAATTCAATCCACCTACGTTGCCTCATATTCAGTTGTTTCTGATTAAATATGTGTTGAAGACTTTTGTGGTCAGTATATATAATACTTTTGACCCCATATAAGTAGTGCCTCCAAGTCTTTAATACAAAAACAACCGCGCCTAATTCCAAATCATGCGTCGTATAATTTTGTTCGTGAATCTTCAATTGTCTAGACGCATAAGCAACCACCTTCGTTCATTGCATTAATACACAACCAAGACCTTGCTTTGATGCGTCACAATAAATCACAAAATCATCATTCCCTTCAGGCAATGACAATATAGGTGCCGTAGTTAGCTTTTTCTTCAATAACTGGAACGCTTTCTCTTGTTCATCCTTCCATTCAAATTTCTTCCCTTTATGCGTTAATGCAGTCAAGGGTTTTGCTATTCTGGAAAAGTCTTGGATGAACCTTCTGTAGTAACCAGCTAGTCCTAAAAACTGGCGTATGTGTTTCGGAGTTTTCGGGGTTTCCCACTTTTCAACAGTTTCTATCTTTGCCGGATCCACCTTAATACCTTCTTTGTTCACTATGTGACCGAGGAATTGAACTTCTTCCAACCAAAATGCACACTTTGAAAACTTAGCATACAATTCTTCCTTCCTCAATACTTCTAACACCTTTCTCAAATGTTCACCGTGTTCTTGGTCATTCTTTGAGTAAATAAGTATGTCATCAATGAAAACAATGACAAACTTATCAAGGTATGGCCCACACACTCGGTTCATAAGGTCCATGAACACAGCTGGTGCATTAGTTAAACAAAACGGCATGACCATAAACTCGTAATGACCGTAACGTGTTCTGAAAGCAGTCATTAGAATATCATCTTCTTTCACCCGCATTTGATGATACCCGGAACGTAAGTCAATCTTTGAATAAACAGACGAGCCTTGTAGTTGATAAAATAAGTCGCCAATTCTCGGTAGTGGGTAGCGGTTCTTGATGATAAGTTTGTTCAACTCTCGGTAGTTGATACACAACCTGAATGTACCATCTTTCTTCTTGACAAACAAAACAGGAGCTCCCCACGGTGATGTGCTTGGTCGAATGAAACCACGCTCTAAAAGTTCTTGTAATTGGCTTTGCAGTTCTTTCATCTCGCTGGGTGAGAGTCTGTAAGGAGCACGAGCTATTGGTGCAGTTCCTGGTACAAGATCTATTTGAAATTCAATGGATCGATGTGGGGGTAATCCCGGTAATTCTTTCGGAAATACATCGGGAATTTTTTTTGCGACGGGAACATCATTGATGCTCTTTTCTTCAGTTTGTACTTTCTCGACGTGTGCTAGAATAGCATAGCAACCTTTTCTTATTAGTTTTTGTGCCTTCAAATTACTAATAAGATGTAGCTTCGTGTTGCCCTTTTCTCCGTACACCATTAAGGGTTTTCCTTTTTCTCGTATAATGCGAATTGCATTTTTGTAACAAATGATCTCTGCTTTCACTTCTTTCAACCAGTCCATACCGATTATCACATCAAAACTCCCTAACTCTACTGGTATCAAGTCAATCTTAAATGTTTCGCTAACCAGTTTAATTTCTCGATTCCGACATATATTATCTGCTGAAATTAATTACCATTTGCTAATTCGAGTAAAAATTTACTATCCAAAGGCGTCAATGGACAACTTAATTTAACACAAAAATCTCTACTCATATAGCTTCTATCCGCACCCGAATAAAATAAAACGTAAGCAAATTTATTGTCAATAAGAAACGTACCCGTAACAAGCTCCGGGTGTTCCTGTGCCTCTGCCGCATTAATATTGAAAACTCTTCCACGGCCTTGTCCATTCATGTTCTCCTGGTTCGGGCAATTTCTAATAATGTGGCCCGGTTTTCCACATTTATAACAAACTACATTGGCATAACTTGCTCCGACACTACTTGCTCTGCCATTACTCGTTTCGACACCATTTGTTCCTTTCGTTCTGTTAACCCCTGGTCCGTAGACCTCACACTTCGCCGTGCTATGACCATTTCTTTTACACTTGTTGCAAAATTTGGTGCAGAACCCCGAGTGATACTTTTCATACCTTTGGCATAGCTGCTTCTGATTGTTGTTGTTGTTGCAGTTATTATTGTTGTTGGGATGATTGTTGTAGTTGTTGTTGTTGTTGTTGTTGTTGTTGTTGTTGGGCCGTTTGTTGTAGTTGCGATTGATGTTGCGATTGTTGGGATAGTTGTTGCGATTATTGTTGTAATTGCTGTTGTTGTTGTATTGGTGATTCTTATCATCGTTTTCCTCCCACTTTCTTTTGACTTGCTTCACATCGGCCTCTTCAGCAGTCTATTTTTTAATTCTTTCTCCAATCTGGTTCACTAATTTGTGAGCCATTCTACATGCCTGTTGTATGGAGGCGGGCTCGTGTGAACTTATATCTTCTTGGATTCTTTCCGGTAATCCTTTCACAAACGCGTCGATCTTCTCTTCCTCATCTTCGAACGCTCCCGGACACAATAGGCACAATTCTGTGAATCGTCTTTCGTACGTGGTAATATCAAATCCTTGGGTTCGTAACCCTCTAAGTTCTGTCTTGAGCTTATTGACCTCGGTTCTGGGACGGTACTTCTCGTTCATCAAGTGCTTGAATGCTAACCACGGTAGTGCATAAGCATCATCTTGTCCCACTTGCTCTAGATAGGTATTCCACCATGTTAACGCAGAACCTGTGAAGGTATGTGTAGCGTACTTCACTTTGTCCTCTTCAGTACACTTACTTATGGCAAACACCGATTCGACCTTCTCGATCCACCGTTTCAATCCGATCGGTCCTTCGGTTCCATCAAATTCCAAAGGTTTGCAGGCAGTGAATTCTTTGTAGGTGCATCCTACACGATTTCCTGTACTGCTAGATCCAAGGTTATTGTTGGTATGTAGCGCATCCTGTACTGCGGCTATGTTTGAAGCAAGAAAGGCACAAAATTCCTCTTCGCTCATATTCAAGGTTTGTCGAGTAGTCGGTGCCATTTCCTTCAAATAGTCAAATGAAACAAGTTAATCATACAGAATATTAAGAGTAGTCAATAGTATCTCGTAGCATAATATGAACTCATTTATAAAAGCTTTTTCTTCATATTAGCGTTTTATAAGTTTAAATTCGGGTAGTACCTACCCATTAAGTTCATACTTAGTAGCTAATATACACTTCAACTACTACAATTCTATATGAAAAACTGATTATAATAATATTTCGCGTTCAAATTTTTACACAATATTTTACAAACTTACAATACCGCTTATTTTACATATATCATGAAATATAGCACACAATAACTTTGATACAAGATAGTTGTGAAGATAATTCTAGCTAGTACACAAGTCATTCAGTAAAGGCAATAAAGACACGTAATTCATACGTCCAGAAACAAGTCATGCATTCTGGTTTTACTAGGACTACTTCCCATCCTTGGTCTTGTGGAACATAACCGTTATGGCCGTTGATAAGACAGCGTGTTGTAACGTCGTCAAAGGGACGAGTGTTACGTAATATCCAACAGTCCCTTAACAATCTAAAAACCTCATTTCTTACCCCAATTACCGACTCCGTCACTTGTGGGAACGTTTTGTTTAATAGCTGTAGCCCGATGTTCTTGTTCTCACTTTGGTGAGAAGCGAATATTACTAAGCCGTAAGCATAACATGCTTCTTTATGTTGCATGTTAGCCGCTTTTTCTAAATCATGAAGTCCTATATTCGGATATATTGAGTCAAACTAATTTCTTAACCCATTGCGTAAAATAGCATTTGGGTTCCTCGCAATATATGCGTCAAAGTAAACACATCGTAACTTATGGATTTCCCAATGTGATATCCCCCATCTTTCGAACGAAAGCCTTTTATAAACCAAGGAATTCTTGGAACGTTCTTCGAATGTCTTACAAACTGATCTCGCCTTAAATAGTTGTGCCGAGGAATTCTGACCGACTCTAGACAAGATTTCATCAATCATGTCTCCGGGTAGGTCTCTTAAAATATTGGGTTGTCTATCCATTTTGTGTTTTTATACTGTAAAATAGACAAGAGTTAGATTCATAATATAAAAAAAATACTTATTAATACAAGCAATTTTTACATATATCATAAAGCATAAGCACACTATATTACATATATTACACCACACGAATACAACTATCTTATTCCGACTCGCTCGTTTCTTCTTCTTCGATTTTGGTTCGTTTTGACAAGTTTCAAGGGATATATGATGTTCCCCTAATACGAGCCGTCGTTTTTCACATTGGTTTAGAAAAACCTGGTGGTTTAGAGGTTCCCGGGTTATTGTCACAACTTAAGAAATACGGGTGTTGACGATACATATAAAGTTCATCGGGTTTGGAATCAAATTTCTCTATTTTTATGCCCTTTCCCTTATTGTTCTCTTTTGCCTTATTAAATTGTGTTGGGGTAATTTTTATAACATCATCGGATTCCTTGTCGGGATCCGATTCATCGGAGAATTGGTAATCCTCCCAATACTTTGCTTCCTTGGCGGAAACACCATTGACCATAATTAACTTTGGTCGGTTGGTTGAGGATTTTCTTCTACTTAACCGTTTTATTATTTCCCCCACTGGTTCTATTTCTTCTTCCGGTTCCGATTCTTCTTCCGGTTCCGATTCTTCTTCCGGTTCCGACTCTTCTTCCGGTTCCTCTTCGGGAACTTGTGAATCAGTCCACGAATTATTCCAATTTACATTTGACTCTTCATTATTATTAGGTGAGTCAATGAGACTTCTTCTAGAGGTAGACATCTATCACATAATATCAAACACGTTAAAAGATTAATATATCACATAATATTTACATGTTAATAATATATAGTTTCAAACAAAAATGTTAAGCAATCATTTTAAAAAAAAACACGGTCGAAGTCCAGACTCACTAATGCATCATAACAAACTCGATAAGACTCACTAATGCAAATTTTTCTGGTTCTCTAAGACCAACTCTCGGATACCAACTGAAATGTCCCGTTCTTATTGATTAAAAACGTTCCATATTAATTGATTTCGTTGCGAGGTTTTGACCTCTATATGAGACGTTTTTCAAAGACTGCATTCATTTTAAAACAAACCATAACCTTTATTTCATCAATAAAGGTTTAAAAAGCTTTACGTAGATTATCAAATAATGATAATCTAAAATATCCTGTTTACACACAACTATTACATAATGGTTTACAATACAAATATGTTACAACGAAATAAGTTTCTTGAATGCAGTTTTTACACAATATCATATAAGCATGGACTCCAAATCTTGTCCTTATTTAAGTATGCGACATCGGAAGCTCTTAATAATCACCTGAGAATAAACATGATTAATATAGATTTGTTACCAATTTTCACGTTGCTACAACAAGAAAAATTATCCAATCTTGTTTTACCCATAACTTCTTCATTTTAAATCCGTTTTGAGTGAATCAAATTGCTATGGTTTCATATTGAACTCTATTTTATGAATCTAAATAGAAAAAGTATATGTTTATAGTCAGAAATATAAGTTACAAGTCGTTTTTGTAAAGGTAGTCATTTCAGTCGAAAGAACGACGTCTAGATGACCATTTTAGAAAATAAACTTCCACTTTGAGTTTAACCATGATTTTTGGATATAGTTTCATGTTCATAAGAAAAATCATTTTTCCAGAAGAACCACTTTTAAATCAAAGTTTATCATAGTTTTTAATTAACTAACCCAAAACAGCCCGCAGTGTTACTACGACGGCGTATGTCCGGTTTTACAGTGTTCTTCGTGTTTTCAGGTTTTAAACCATTAAGTTAGCATATCATATAGATATAGAACATGTGTTTAGTTGATTTTAAAAGTCAATTTATAAGGATTAACTTTTGTTTGCGAACAAGTTTAGAATTAACTAAACTATGTTCTAGTGATTACAAGTTTAAACCTTCGAATAAGATAGCTTTATATGTATGAATCGAATGATGTTATGAACATCATTACTACCTCAAGTTTTCTGGATAAAGCTACTGGAAATGAGAAAAATGGATCTAGCTTCAAAGGATCCTTGGATGGCTTGAAAGTTCTTGAAGCAGAATCATGACACGAAAAACAAGTTCAAGTAAGATTTCCACTCGAAATAAGATTGTTATAGTTATAGAAATTAAATCAAAGTTTGAATATGAGTATTACCTTGTATTAGAAAGATATCTTACTATAAATAAAAAAGATTTCTTGAGGTTGGATGATCACTCTACAAGATTGGAAGTAAGATAGCAAACTTGGAAGTATTCTTGATTTTATGAAACTAGAACTTGTAGAATTTATGAAGAACACTTAGAACTTGAAGATAGAACTTGAGAGAGATCAATTAGATGAAGAAAATTGAAGAATGAAAGTGTTTGTAGGTGTTTTTGATCGTTGGTGCATGGATTAGATATAAAGGATATGTAATTTTGTTTTCATGTAAATAAGTCATGAATGATTACTCATATTTTTGTAATTTTATGAGATATTTCATGCTAGTTGCCAAATGATGGTTCTCACATGTGTTAGGTGACTCACATGGACTCCTAAGAGCTGATAATTGGAGTGAATATACCAATAGTACATACATCTAAAAGCTGTGTATTGTACGAGTACGAATACGGGTACATACGAGTAGAATTGTTGATGAAACTGAACGAGGATGTAATTGTAAGCATTTTTGTTAAGTAGAAGTATTTTGATAAGTGTCTTGAAGTCTTTCAAACGTGTATGAATACATATTAAAACACTACATGTATATACATTTTAACTGAGTCGTTAAGTCATCGTTAGTCGTTACATGTAAGTGTTGTTTTGAAACCTTTAGGTTAACGATCTTGTTAAATGTTGTTAACCCAATGTTTATAATATCAAATGAGATTTTAAATTATTATATTATCTTGATAATATGATGTATGAATATCTCTTAATATGATATATATATACATTAAATGTCGTTACAACGATAATCGTTACATATATGTCTCGTTTCAAAATCATTAAGTTAGTAGTCTTGCTTTTACATATGTAGTTCATTGTTAATATACTTAATGATATGTTTACTTATCATAATATCATGTTAACTATATATATATATCCATATATATGTCATCATATAGTTTTTACAAGTTTTAATATTCGTGAATCACCGGTCAACTTGGGTGGTCAATTGTCTATATGAAACCTATTTCAATTAATCAAGTCTTAACAAGTTTGATTGCTTAACATGTTGGAAACACTTAATCATGTAAATAACAATTTCATTTAATATATATATAAATATAAACATGAAAAAGTTCGGGTCACTACACTGACCAACTTTTCGGTAATGATGACAGCAAGATTAGTGCTTGTAGTTCAGCATCAAACTTAATCTCTACCGATTCAAGTAATGATACACATACGCGATCAGCTCGTGTAGCGCATCAAACAACATCACCATATGAGCCATGCATGTCGCGCGCTGAAGTGATAAGCGCTCAAGTCACAGACCTGGCTCAAATCCCATACAAGCGCCAAGGTGACATATACATGTCAGGCAATTCTGTAGCTGGGAGAAGGCACCTGGCACACAAGAATCAGGTCCGACAAAATACTTTTTACTTTTGTCGGATCAGCTCACTCAAAGATGTACTATTGGCAGGCCACGATCCTTTTAGATTTATTATGTGGCAATAGAAGACAAAAATGATTACCCTATAAATAACGGATTCAATCCACAACAGAAAAAAACTGGACATCCACTCTACATTCACACATATACTGTTAATAGTAAAGCGCATATTACGTAACGCCTCTCTACCCGCGCTACCGGACAAATAGCATCTTACTAGACATACTCTTGATCTACAGGTAACGTTCTATGAGTATAAATCCTAGTAACTAGCGAGAGCCATCATTAACCGGCTGACCCGTTGATGGTGGGTCTATGTTTAAGATCCTCATCTTGCAAGGGGTTATTTACGATACTCTGGACCGGAGAGTTAAACTCAATTGACCCTTAAATCCCCTTTCTTTGATGTCGAGCATGGACCGAACCTGACCCGATTATTCTATGCTTGATCATTTGACGCCATTCGTGGGATATACAAGTTAAAAGGTTTTGATTTGATCTTTTTTCTATATGTCCGCTAACAACTCACTTGTTTCTTTTTAATACAGTAACAGGTATCGAAATGACTAGTAAGCCAGAAGTACCTAAGCCTGTGCAAGCGCGAGCCACCTCGCCCACAGGATCGAAGCCCGCAGCTAAAGGACCTGCGGGAACCTCTGAGAACGCGCCACCAAGGGGCGCTCGGATATCTCCCCTTGGCGCACCCACATCTCATTTAAAGACCCCGGAAGGAATCAGGCCAACACCGTGGGCCTCGAACACCACAAACATGGGGTTTACCCCCCGCCTACCCCGCGCCAGAAGCCACGCGTAGTTGCCCTAGCCATGCAAGCAGTCCCGTCGGACCGCAAAGCGCGAGACCTTCGCCCTCGCCGCGGTGTGACGCTTCCCCAACAACCCCAAGATCCAGCGCTACCACCTTTGCGCAAGGAACTTCATCTGCGGGAAGGGACGCTTCCACCGAGTCACCAGCTCGAACGCGCGAACAACGCGCTCTCAACCAAGCCAATATGCTCTCAACCAAGGCTTGGCGATCAAAAAGCGTCCAATCGGCATCGCTCATGTCTTCGGGTTTGATCTTCAACAAGGGTTTATGTAGCTTCTTTTGATACAAGTAATCTTCTATTTGCATCTTCCAAAAGCCGAAGTCTTTTCCATCAAATTTATCGATTCTAAATTTATCGTCTTCCGTCATCTTCCCAAACTCGTCAACCCGGAGCTCCTGATACCAATTGCAAGATATTTATGACCCACCATATGAGTAATTTCAGAAATTACTCAACCCACAAAAGATAAATTAAACGAAGATAAAAAATAAGAAAATTAAGACCGCGATAATTTAATGTGGTTATATGTAATCAATGGTTGATTACTTTAACCCATATATCAAACTAGAGAGATTTTACTGATAAAATTCGTGCATACATATATGCGTTACAATGTGTTCCTTTATAGAGAAAACTGAATAACTAGCAAATTTCTCAAATCTAGAAACTTCTGACTGCCAATCACCTTTTTCTCGATAGCGAGTCTTCCTCCAAAATATAATATATAATATGAGTATAATTTAGAGAAACCAAACTAAAGAATAAGTTGGAAAATAAGGAAAAAAAATACACTTATAATACGAGTATAATAATTTAGAGAAACAAAACTCAAGAATAAGTTGGAAAATAACACGTGATATGATATGATTTGGTTACCCACGTGATCCCAAATCCAAAAGTACCGCTTCTTGAACGTGAAACAAAAATTACAAAACGCAAGATGGGGTCCACCCGAAAAACAACTGAATCAAAACAAATTCCCGCCCGCAACAAGAAAACAAAAAATATGCCCTCCAACGAATTCTTTCTAAAAAATTTCAAATTATTTCAAAACCCTAAAACCAATATCCCTCTCATATTTCCACAACTTAAACCCCCAATCCCCCCGCCATTACCAACGACATTTTCAAGATTCAATAATTACATTATCTCATTCTGCAATACACGCACTGAATCAACACAAGCCGTGCAAAAAGATGTCTCTTATTTCGCCATCAACATCAGCATCTGGATCTACAACTTATTGCCGGAA
This sequence comes from Rutidosis leptorrhynchoides, assembly GCF_046630445.1. Classification (NCBI taxonomy): domain Eukaryota; kingdom Viridiplantae; phylum Streptophyta; class Magnoliopsida; order Asterales; family Asteraceae; genus Rutidosis; species Rutidosis leptorrhynchoides. The sequence goes on along the minus strand of NC_092337.1, from coordinate 46,713,409 downwards.
GCAGAAATCATTGGGTCTTCTATGCTCAAAGTAATTCACATTTTACTCGTTATTTTAAAACAATTAATTGCGCTGCCCAATTGTTTTGGTCGTTTTGATTTGCGTGTTTATCGCTGTGTTGATTGTGTTTTTGAATTATTTACTGTTATTACAGTTTCTTGAGCTTGTACAATCGTGAAGGAATTGAAACTGTTGGATTAGATGAAGCAGCAGCAAGATTAGGTACTCTTTTTGTTGTAATAATAGCAAAATTGTGTTTGATTTTGAAATTTGGGACTGCAGGTGTGGAGAGACGAAGGATTTACGATATTGTGAATGTTTTAGAGAGCGTTGGTGTAAGAATTTTGCCTCTGTTTGAAAATAAAATTAAATGAGTTGTTTAGAGATATGAATTTTGGATGTTGATTATTTGTTTAGGTACTTGTAAGGAAGGCGAAAAATACGTATTATTGGAAAGGAATGGGTGCAATTCCTAAGGCTTTAGATGATTTAAAGGTTAGTAATCAATAGTTTAATATTGTTTTTTTGTATGGATAATTTGATAAAGTATGTTTTGATGTGTTTGCTGATTAGTTTGTTGAATGGTGTAATAGGCAGAGGGTTTTAGGAATAATGATGAGCAGATTGATTGTAAATCTGTAAAGGTAATTTAATTATGGATTTGTGATCTTGTTATTATTGTGTTATTATTACATGGTACAACTTAAAAAGAAATTAGAAAAGAAGTTAAGGGTTTTGTATTACCTTTTTTTTTTTTTTTTTTTTTTTTTTAAATAGGTTTTAGAGGATGATGAAGATGAGAGATCCCCCAATCCTGTTGTTTCTGTACAGGACATAGTTAAAGAATCCATTAACGAACCTTCAGTGTTGTTCAAATCAGGTTGATCATCCTTGTATTTTAATTATGGAGTACAATAAATAATTTTGGTATTAGAATCAGACCATGATCAGTTAGTCAGAAAATGTAAACGTTTTCTATTTTAGCATAAGAAAAAAATGTTATTGATATTTGGTTATGAATTTTGGAATTTACAGACAATCGAAAGGAAAAATCTTTGGGGCTTCTTACAAAGAACTTCATCAAGCTTTTCATATGCACCAAGGCGAGTGAGCTCTTAAGTTATCGTTCATTCTCTATTTTGTGTTTTAGAAGACGTTTCTTGATGAATTTTACTTATTTATTTTATTTTTTGCAAATTTTGCCTTTAGTCGGATATGTTATCTCTTGATGACGCTGCAAAAATATTGCTGGGAGAAGCACGAAATCCCTCGTTGACAAGAAGTAACAATTACTTGCATTGTTTTGAACTTGAAAATGTCTAACTTTTCTACAATGTAACTAATGGTATCTTGAAAAACTCACTGCAGCTAAAGTCAGGAGGCTATATGATATTGCTAATGTGCTGTCTTCCATGAACTTCATCGAAAAGGTAAACTGCTTCCTGCAATTTTTTTTTTGATGATTAGCATATACTCCGTATATTACTCCATATTAAGTCAAGTTGACTTTGTATTTTTATCCTGTTTCTGGTTTTTAGAATTCTTTATTGTTAGAGTTGATCTATTTACAAACTTAACCTAACTCATTGTGTACGATGAGCAGACCCACCACCCAGAAACCAGAAAGCCCTCATTTAGATGGTTAGGTTTCACAGGTCAAACATATGGTCAAACTGGAAGTGCCATTTCTACAGTTGACAAGGATTTAAAGAAAAGGGCATTTGGGACTGAGCTCACCAACATTTGTTTCAAAAGAAACAAGTTGGTGTCACCTATTGATGTGGCTGCAGAATACGATGTGAAGCCATTGCACCTTGTTGGTCAATGCCAACCTGTTAAATGCAACAATGACAGGTGGGCCCCAGGTCAGGCTCCTAACCAAGTTGGTCGTTCAACTCCTGCAAGTACGATTAAATCTTGTGACGGTGACAGTAACAAAGTAAAGAATACTCATGGTTTTGAAAGTTTAGCCTCAACTTATCGTCCACAATATCAAAATCAAGGTATATAGTTGATCATGTACATCTACTTATAGTTGATCAATGATGCTTTTGTATATTACTGTACTATATATATGTTGATATGACGTTTTTATTGAATTGAAATGCAGCTTTGAGAGATCTATTTGCTCATTACATGGATGCATGGAAATCTTGGTATTCTGAGGTTGCTGACATGGACCAAGTTAAAGTGATTTAGATTGCAGGTTAATTGACTGAAAGTGATGGCCAGAAATGGTCCTCCTTAAAGAGATGATAGTAGTACAGTTGGCCTGCCATTCATGTATGGGTCCTGATCCAAATCCTTTTAACAATTAGGTTGAGTCAGGTTCAATAGTAAACACAAACAATTGTATTATTGTTGATTGATCTTGATAAGAATGTCTATTGTAGTTTTTATTTTTTCTCTATATGAAACCCCCATCACTTATTCATCAACTATTTTTTATATTAAATTATACTCAAAATCAAATAAGTCGAAAGAACTAAATAGAAATACCAAATACACAACATCCAAATGTCTGCAGTATGCGATTAATGCAATTGTTACATATACATAATGCTAGTCTTCTGCTCCTTTAATTTAAACATATAGTTGGAATAGTTGGATAGCATAGCCAATTATTAAATTATGTTGTCTTGCATGTAAATCATGTTAGTATTAACATATAGTTTGACATCATTGATAGCTTGGTACACAAAAGAAGTGTTGTCCTATGCAACAATAGCAAATGCTTTTTTCAACTCACAGTTAAACTTAGGTACACAAATACCAAACCTCATTCTTTGGTGTAAGGCCCACCTTTCTGTTGCGATTGTTCACCCCAAAACCTACATCACATATATTGTCAAACAATCAAGTACACAAGACTTGTGCATAAAATGACATTACAAACACTATTTATATAAAGTTTTCTCAAGTCAAGATATAAGATATCCGTACTCTTATTAAAGAATTGAGAGATTAAGTTACATAAGGCAGAAAGCCAGAAAGGCTAAAAAGTATGATTAAACATATTTTTGCTTGCTGATCAACATCTGTGGTCGATAGAGGCGATTCTAACTGGTTTTGAAACATACCAACACAACTTACACAGTGTAGTAAATTCGTAACCGGTGGTCAATCCAGCATACTTTGTTTAAATTGAGTATCTTTGGTTTTCAACATGAACGCAATATATGTTGTTTCTTTTATCTTGCTGGCAATAATTAATTATTAATTATAGTATCTAAAAACGAATTTAAAAGTAAAGATAATGTTTTTAAAAAATTAAAAGGAAACATAATGTTTATCTTGAATGGTAACAGACTAACAGTAACATAGTAACAGCTTATGACAATTAGAATAAATTAACATATACATGTGAACTAATAAATCTACCTACAATAAGAAATTATACACCTAATTGACCCACCGCCCATTCCGCCACCCCTGGTTTGAAGTCCCATATATGTTCTTAACAATTGCAATCACTTGAACAAATCTGAAGAGCATGACTAATATAACACCTCTTAAAGCATTTGTATCATGTATCTTGTCTTAGTTTGTAAGTACAAGAAGTACTGCTTGTAAATGGTGCACTGTTGACCATATATGTAAGGATCATTAGTGAAAATATAAAAAAACAATATAACAGTTTTAAATCAATGCGTTGATAAATTGATTTGAAATAAAAATTAAAAATTATGTTTCCGATTAGCACATGTTAAAGGGATTGCACCATGAATAAATCAAAGAATTTATGTAGCACATGTTAAAGGGATTGCACCATGAATAAATCAAAAAAATTATGTAAACTTATGGTGAATGATCACAGTATGTTAAAAGGTTGACTTTGACTAAAACTTATGATAAATAAGTGAAATTATTTGGAGGTGCGGGGAATCGAACCCCGTGCCTCTCGCATGCGAAGCGAGCGCTCTACCATATGAGCTACACCCCCGATGTATGTTTCACTTTGTCATAATACTTACAAATTAAATTATTATAGATAAATGTAAATATATTTTATTTTGTTTAGAATTTTTTATCCGAATTTTTTATTATAAATCAATGTTTTGATTGTTGGTCTGAATTTGAATTTAAAAGTTACGGAGTAATAAGTTTAGGGGGATGATTCTCACACACACTTTTTTGATCTTCACACACCAATTGAGTATTATTAGAAGAGTAAAAGGTTAAAATAGGTGTGTAAGGATCAAAAAAGTGTGTGTGAGAATCATCTCCATAAGTTTATGATCATGGTGATTTTTAACTCAAAATTCTTTCTTATAGACAACTACTCTATATTTTTTTGTTCTTAACCACAAAAATATGTAAAAAAATATGTGTACTCGTGAATTTAATTAGCTTAAGAAAAATTAGGAATAAAATCTCAATAAAATACAACAACCTCACTTACTTCCGATATTATCTCCACACCCTAAAATCTATATTTTGTTAACTCCATCTTTCTTCAACCTTTTTTCCCTCCTTTTTTATTCTTAAACCACAATGGCTAATTCCCAATTACTTCCATTAATTATCCTCCTAATTTCATCAATTTCCTTAGCCAAAACCACCCAAAACCACCAGGGACCGCCACCACCTTCCCTCACCCTCAATTACTACGATAAAACTTGCCCAAGGTTTCAAGATATCGTTCGAAATATCGTCGTCCAAAAACAATCCACCCACCCCAGCACCGCAGCAGCCGCCCTCCGTATTTTCTTCCACGATTGTATGGTGGGCGGCTGCGATGCATCCATCCTTGTTTCATCAAACGCGTATAATAAAGCTGAAAGAGATCATGACATTAATGAATCATTACCTGGAGACGGGATTGATGTCGTTAAACGTGTCAAAACCGCACTCGAGCTTGAATGTCCCGGTGTCGTTTCGTGTGCTGATATTCTCGCGGTTGCCACACGAGATTTGTTGGTTCAAGTTGGCGGGCCGAGGTTTGAAGTGAAATTGGGTCGAAAAGACGGGTTAGAATCGAAAGCATCAAATGTTGAAGGTAAATTAGGCAGATCAAATATGACAATTGATCAAATTATCAAAATGTTTGAGTCTCATAAGTATACCATTAGAGAAATGGTTGTGTTAATGGGTGGGGGACATACAATTGGGTTTGCTCATTGCAAAGAATTTGAAAGCCGGTTAAACGGGCCAAAACCCGACCCATCACTACACCCGAAACTAGCTGAGAGATTAAAAGCGACATGTGCAAATAGCTCGAAGGACCCAACGTTATCAGCGTTTCTTGATCCGATTTCGGCGGGAAATTTTGATAACATGATATTTAAAAATTTGTTAAATGGGCTCGGGGTATTGGCTACGGATCAGGCAATGGCGTCTGACCCGAGAACCCGACCGTTTGTGGAGGAATACGCTAGGGATCCGTTTGTGTTTTCAAAGGATTTCGCACGTGCTATGGAGAAGACAAGTGTGTATCAAGTGAAAACGGGTAATCAAGGAGAGGTTAGAAGAAGATGTGACGGATTTAATAATTTACCAACGGGCAAAGTTGCTTAATTAATCATTTGTATTAATTGATCAATGATTATGATTATGTGAGTGAAAACAATATGATTATCAATGCTCTTAGGTATTGTGTAACATTTTGTTGCAGTTTTAAGGGTCTGAGACATCTTAAAATTTTGGACACCACAAATCTCTAACCATACGTACCGAAAAAAACCTTTAGCTTTGTCCGCTAATAATGCAGTCAAGACGAAATCCAAACCTCCTGATGTCCCTAATAATCTATTCAAACGAACTTTGTCTTGGCATTGAACAATAGAACTGTTAGGATTTAGGACCCAAACAAGACAAGTGATTGATCACAATCACTAAACCCACGAACGACAAACGAATTAAAACTAGAACATAAAGTAAACGACGCAAGGATTTAACGTGGTTATATCCCAACTCCAAAACGCGGAGAAGGGTTTAATCCACGGGCGCAAACCAGAGAATTTTTCTTATTATTTTTGTGCACACAATTACAATGAGGCTAGGAGTGTATTTATAGTGAAACATTAAAGCTAGCTACTTGTTAAACAAGCTAACTTGTCCTTCAAGCCAAAGGCAATTCAAAAATAAAATACTTGCTCCCTAAGTAAAACTTGACTTCCAAGCTAACTTAATCTCCAAGCTAATTTGATTTCTTTCCTTTTGTTTAAAGTTTCCATATCTCAACAATCTCCCACTTGGAGACTGTAACGACCCGTCCTTATCCTCTTGGACGAAATCATCAACATCTGGTCCCATTGCGTTGATCGACTCCAAGTAATGTCCTTAAAATGAGCAAATGCACAGCGGAAGACTTAATTTGTACCTGAGAATAAACATGCTTAAAAGTGTCAACCAAAAGGTTGGTGAGTTCATAGGTTTATCATAACAATCATTTCAATATGTTAATAGACCACAAGATTTCATAATCATAAATATAATACACTCGCAAGTGTATGTAAAGCATTCTAAGTAGTGGGCACCCGGTAACTAGCCTTAACAAGAGTGTGTACCCCTGAGTTATAATAATATGTGCACCGAATCAAGTGCGTTCCGTTAATCTCGAAGTACTAAACACCCGTTCTTCTAGTTTAGTAGTGACTAGAACAACATCTGGGTGGGGGTGTAAAACCCGATAGATCTATCTTTAGGATTCGCGCCTACCAGTTCATAAACCAATAGTTAAAGTTACCAAGCTAGGGGATTTTTGATTCTAACCCACTTAGAATTAGTTTTAGTACTTGTGCCTATTTCGTAAAACATTTATAAAACATTGCATGTATTCTCAGCCCAAAAAGGTAAAGAGTAAAAGGGAATCAAATGAAACTCACCTAATGTATTTTGTAGTAAAAATACATATAACAACATTGAACGATTTTAGGGTTGGCCTCGGATTCACGAACCTATATCGATTATATATGTTAAGAAATATAATGAGCATATAATAGTATTCAAACTATTTTTTTTTTTATACTTATATTTCATATTACTTATAGTAATGTATTTATCATTTCAGATATTATATATATATATATATATATATATATATATATATATATATATATATATATATATATATATATATATATATATATATATATATATATATAAATAACTGTTGGTTTGTTAAAATAATAATTTTATAATAATGCTAAGATAGTGTAAATAATAATAATAATAATGATAATAATATTAATAATAGTAATAATAATAATAATAAGTAAACTACCTCAATGAAGTATTCCTTAAAAATTTTCAAAGTCCGGGTTTGAACCCGCGACGTCCCGCTAACCCGGCAACCACCTCAATCATTGAGTCATTTCTATTTTTCTGATCTTGTTAGTATCAATAAGGTAGTTATCCCGTTATCTGTTTCAATTTTTCTTCTTCTACCTAAACTAATCGAATTTCATCATCTATATTATAACCTTAATCATAATAAAAATCATAATCTTAATCCTTTCATCATTATGATCATTACTCCACCTCTATTATAATAGTATCATCATCATCATCTTCAAACTTACCTCACCTTAATCCATCCTCACTATATTACCCGTACTCATTCTCATTCTTCTTATTATTTTATGTATCAACATTTTATGTGATGATCTCTATTCTCGGTACCATTAACAATCCACAAGTCATGTTTATCTCGACCCAATAGGCCCAAACAACAGTCCATGATATAAAGTCCATATGATTAAATTTCCTTGATCCACTTCTTTTTCCGTAATATAAATCACAAGGTGCTCGGTTTAAAAAAAAATAAAGAAAATAAAAAAATAAAAAACCTAAGAAAGGGAGATAAACCATAGTAGCCCCATGGTTGCTCCACTTTTTAAAGTTAATTCACAATACAAAATTTAAGTAATATATGCTTGTCGGCCATTTAGGAAAAAGCATCCAACAACTTTTTTTTTTTTTTTTATTCGATATCATAGTAAGAGGAATCAGTCGAAGGAAATAACAAAATAGCTATTGTGTTTTGTATTAGAGTACACGATGGCAATGGCAATGGCAACATAAAATATCGAATCCTCAATGATGGTTAAAGCCTCGTTGCTCTACAGCAGGTTTTAAAACAGAAAAAAAATCAAAGAAGGGAGTAGCAAGGTTCATTAATAGTTTTGGGTCTCGATGGTGTTGATGGGTTCAATCCAAAGTGGTGAGGTGGCGGTGGCTCCGGTAAGTAAAAAGATTAAGAGTGGTGAATAGAAGGTGACAGTTTTATGATGAGAGAGGGAGGAGAGAGAGAGAGAGAGCGAGTGGGGATGATTGTGAGGGTGGTAGTCGCCGGTTTAGGGTGACGGTGGAGTGGTGGTTTAGTTCATTATCTAGAAACGAAGAAAAATATAAAACAAGTGAGAGAGAGTGAAGAGAGGTGAAGATGGTGACTCTATGCAAATAACAAGATTGAAAGGAAATCAATCAGTAATAGTGAGATGTGTTTGTTTTTGAGTTGGTGCATGTACCTAGTTTATGTATATATAGATATAGTAGTAGTTAGTAATTAAATATAAGGAAGTTATCAAGTTGATAGAAGAAAAGAGAAAAAAAAAACGTGGATTAGAAATGGATTAGCTGTCATTTGAACTTTATCCTATCGACAGGCGAATACTAAATCAGGGTCCGTTGCTAAACAGTGGCGGATAAAAGTTCTCAGAAAAGTCCTAAAATTTTAAATTAAATAACTTTATTTATTTCAGTCTTTTAGAGTGTAAGATTGGTCATTAATTATATACAATTATTTAAATAAAAATTAAATGAATTATGAGCTCCCAACCCCAAGTAAAAATACTAAATGTTAAAATTAATCAAATAGATTCTAATTATATTTTTAACAAAGCTATAATTCGTATAACTTATTTTCGGATCACCGTTTATTTCGAAATTACGTAAGTTGGGATTTAACTTGTTTAAATAATCACTGAATGATATGGAGTGCTTCTATCATTTACTAAATGAATTCAAAACTATATAAATTTATTCAATATACTTTATATATATATATATATATATATATATATATATATATATATATATATATATATATATATATATATATATATGTGTGTGTGTGTGTGTGTGTGTGTGTGTGTTTTAACTAATAACTATTATATATTATTTTATTTTACATAACAAATTCTAATAATTAAATCATATAATATTTCAAATCATATCTCATAATATTATTATATATTCATATATTTAGATATATATGTACCTATTTACAAATAGTGGTTCGTGAATCGTCGAGAATGGTCGATGGTCAAATGAATATATGAAACACTTCAAAATTTTTGAGACTCAACCTAACAGATTTCTCTTGTCATGTCAAGAATATTAAATCGTATCGAGAGTTTCGTTTAAAATTAGTCGAAATTTTCCGGGTCGTTACAGTACCCACCCGTTAAAGAAATTTCGTCCCCGAAATTTGAGTGAGGTCGTCATGGCTAACAATAAAATTGTTTTTATGACGAATATGAGTTGATAAATAGAGTTTTATCATTATTGATTAATATAGATAAAACAATTTGATCATGTGAAGCGTACGAGTGAAGCTGTCACAAAAGATAGAGATTTAACTTTGACGTAGTCACGGTTGATTTCTGAAATTCAAGGAATTTAAAGAAATCTTCTAATCAGGAAGAAAATGTAATCGCACGATTTATTAGTAGATTGTCAGAATTACGGAAAAACAGAAATATCAAGGAAATATTTCTGTGATATGCTTAGAGATTAAGTATAATGAAAGAGCCGTGTAACATGGCACATGATGAGGGTATGATCTGTAAATCATCATCACGTTCCATTAGAAATTTAGCATGACTTACTGTAATATAACCACGTTGGCCTGACGTCATTATATTATACTAACTCATGCTTCAAGTCTCAACATTTCTCTAGGAAATCATTCATAATTTAACTTGAATTTTAAAGAATATAGAAACTAAAACAATTTCTTTCAGGATGTAACACAGATAGCACGAAGAGATAGATAATTTCGGACAAGAATATTTATAAATATATCTTCAGAAATATCGAAGATATTTATGACGATATTTTGAAATTTCAAGATCGAAGGTTGATGAAAAAGATTTTCTGCAAGATTTTAACATGAGTAAGGAGCAAGATATTCGTTGAAAGTTTCATCGGATCCAGAAGATATAATTTATATATAGATATATAACTGTTGACGTAAGAACGTTGCGAAATTCGAGAATTAATGATTAATGCCTCCCTGTATTTAGTATGGAAACTATCGCTACAAGATGTCGATGAGCACATGATAAGATTTCAATAGATAAATATAGTGATTTGTCGGAGAGGTTTAAGTCAAGGAACAACGAGGTTGCTGCTACGTCTGCTGGCAATATGATGGAATATAAAAGGTCCTCCGGTAATGATGATGAAGGGAAACTTATATATCAAAGTTATAATATGATTTGTTCGGATGAAAAGTCGAAGTTAATTTGCTGGAGCTGTGACAAAATTGGCTACTTTGGAAAGGGATTGCAAAGTTATTTTCAGTAATAACAACGCTAAAGAAGCTAGCACAAATACGTGTTAATCGTTTACTCAGGTTCCGAGTGTTTTCCGGTGCATAACTATATGCATAATCTTTCCTTCCGTAGATGAAGTGCGGTTGGTTCATCTTCTCGATTGAGGTGTTTTCAAGAATTATGAAAGGTTTGAACGCAAATTGGAATCGTCAAGATACAAATGAGGTTTAAGATGAAAATCAAGTTACAAAGGATGTTTAAGATGAAATCAAGTGGCAAGCTTGAAGAAGTATTTAGCTTCATATGTTATAATCGATATTTTAATTCATTTTAATTGTCCAAAGTTAGCAGTCCAGTAGTCCGATTGTCCAATGGTCCAATAAGTTCATATATAAATTAGATATATAATATTCGAATTAATTAATACGTATCGTGACCCGTGTACCGGTCTCAGTATTGATCACAACTCAAACCATATATATTTTGGAATCAACTCCAACCCTGTATAGCCAACTCCCACATTCACATATAGAGTGTCTACGGTTGTTCTGAAATACATATATAGATGGGTCGATATGATAGATCGAAACCTTGTATACGTGTCCCGTTATTTATGATGCGTAAAATAAATAAATATATATCATGACCCGTGTACAACGTATTGTCTCAGAATTAATCCGACGTATTGTGTACATGTGTCCCGATTTAAAGTGCGTAAAAGTAAATGACAGAAATTAAATGACGATAAATAAAATTGCGAGAATGTAAATTGCGATAATATAAATTGCGATAAATAAAATGTAATCAGTTAGCTGGGAACAGTTAGCTAGGAACAGTTAGCGTGGATTCCTAATAGAATTTTTTTTTTCATAATTAATTTGTTTGTTTCTAACAAATTTTTATCATGTCCAATGTTTTCTTCATTATGCCACTTGTTGGATTCTGATAGGTCAAAATCCAGTTATGAAATTTGAATGGAAATGGTTATTTTGTGGTGAACGGATACGTATATCGGTGATTGTAAGTAGGATAGTAAATGATCGTTGAATCAGATTCGAAGGATGTACAGTGTAACTTATTAATGTGAAATCTAAATATTCCTCGGGTACTACCTACCTGTTAAAATATTTTCATCATTAATAGTTTGTACAAAAGAATTTTAATTACAATCTTTATGAAAATATACTTACATATATATTTTCTTCAGATGTAATCATGGATTTAATGAGTCAATAAGATATTAAACTCATTTGATTTATCGTTAATATTAGATTACATAATCTCTAAAACATTAGAGATTACATAATCGCCATGTCGAGCGAAGATAAATGAGGTAGAATGATACGTAAAGCGAAGATAATCGATGTAGAACAATATGTAGAACGAAGATCATACTCGAAATACAGATAGTGATATTGAGGCGTGTGATGTTGATATCCGAGGCATAGATTATGATGTTGAGGTTTATGACGCGGTTGTGGTTGAGGGTGATAAGGGTACTGTTGGCGTTGATGATTGTGGTACGGTTTATGCCGTTGGTGCTGCTGCTAGTGTTTCATCCTTCGCATCATGTTCTCCAAAGCCGTCACGCGAGCGTGAAGTTCGTTAACTTCTGCTAGTATACCGGGATGATTGGCGGTTGGAGCGAGCGGATGAATAAGATTTGAGATATGGGATAGTATATAATCGTGACGAGATACTCTAGAGATGAAAGAGAAAATGGTTTCTCGAACAGGTTCACCGGTAAGTGCTTCAGGTTCATCGCCAGGTGAGCAATTTGGTGGATGGAAGGGATCTTCGATGTGAAATGATTTTCAGATATCGGATAATATTCTAGCTATATAGAATATCTATATATATAATACTATAGATTTCGTAGACTACAGAGAAACCTACGGCATATGTCAGGCAAGTCTACAGATACGCTAAGATATGAATTATTAGATACGCTAAGAAATGAATTATTAGATACGCTAAGATATGAATTTTGTCTATACACTATCGATGCACTAAATGTAGTAAAACGTTTCTAGACTTAAGAATGATAAGCAGGTAATTTCCTAAGGGTGATAAGCAGGTGATTTCCGACTAGAAATGATAAGCAAAACTTTTGACATGCAGACACGGTCAAAGTCCAGACCCACTAATGCATCTAAACAATTAACAGTTAGACACACTAATGCAAGACCTGGTTCGCTAAGACCAATGCTCTGATACCACATGTGACAACCCGTCCTTATCCTCTTGGACGAAATCATCAACATCTGGTCCCATTGCGTTGATCGACTCCAAGTAATGTCCTTAAAATGAGCAAATGCACAGCGGAAGACTTAATTTGTACCTGAGAATAAACATGCTTAAAAGTGTCAACCAAAAGGTTGGTGAGTTCATAGGTTTATCATAACAATCATTTCAATATGTTAATAGACCACAAGATTTCATAATCATAAACATAATACACTCGCAAGTGTATGTAAAGCATTCTAAGTAGTGGGCACCCGGTAACTAGCCTTAACAAGAGTGTGTACCCCTGAGTTATAATAATATGTGCACCGAATCAAGTGCGTTCCGTTAACCTCGAAGTACTAAACACCCGTTCTTCTAGTTTAGTAGTGACTAGAACAACATCTGGGTGGGGGTGTAAAACCCGATAGATCTATCTTTAGAATTCGCGCCTACCAGTTCATAAACCAATAGTTAAAGTTACCAAGCTAGGGGATTTTTGATTCTAACCCACTTAGAATTAGTTTTAGTACTTGTGCCTATTTCGTAAAACATTTATAAAACATTGCATGTATTCTCAGCCCAAAAAGGTAAAGAGTAAAAGGGAATCAAATGAAACTCACCTAATGTATTTTGTAGTAAAAATACATATAACAACATTGAACGATTTTAGGGTTGGCCTCGGATTCACGAACCTATATCGATTATATATGTTAAGAAATATAATGAGCATATAATAGTATTCAAACTATTTTTTTTTTTATACTTATATTTCATATTACTTATAGTAATGTATTTATCATTTCAGATATTATATATATATATATATATATATATATATATATATATATATATATATATTTATAAAAATAACTGTTGGTTTGTTAAAATAATAATTTTATAATAATGCTAAGATAGTGTAAATAATAATAATAATAATGATAATAATATTAATAATAGTAATAATAATAATAATAAGTAAACTACCTCAATGAAGTATTCCTTAAAAATTTTAAAAGTCCGGGTTTGAACCCGCGACGTCCCGCTAACCCGGCAACCACCTCAATCATTGAGTCATTTCTATTTTTCTGATCTTGTTAGTATCAATAAGGTAGTTATCCCGTTATCTGTTTCAATTTTTCTTCTTCTACCTAAACTAATCGAATTTCATCATCTATATTATAACCTTAATCATAATAAAAATCATAATCTTAATCCTTTCATCATTATGATCATTACTCCACCTCTATTATAATAGTATCATCATCATCATCTTCAAACTTACCTCACCTTAATCCATCCTCACTATATTACCCGTACTCATTCTCATTCTTCTTATTATTTTATGTATCAACATTTTATGTGATGATCTCTATTCTCGGTACCATTAACAATCCACAAGTCATGTTTATCTCGACCCAATAGGCCCAAACAACAGTCCATGATATAAAGTCCATATGATTAAATTTCCTTGATCCACTTCTTTTTCCGTAATATAAATCACAAGGTGCTCGGTTTAAAAAAAAATAAAGAAAATAAAAAAATAAAAAACGTAAGAAAGGGAGATAAACCATAGTAGCCCCATGGTTGCTCCACTTTTTAAAGTTAATTCACAATACAAAATTTAAGTAATATATGCTTGTCGGCCATTTAGGAAAAAGCATCCAACAACTCTTTTTTTTTTTATTCGATATCATAGTAAGAGGAATCAGTCGAAGGAAATAACAAAATAGCTATTGTGTTTTGTATTAGAGTACACGATGGAAATGTCAATGGCAACATAAAATATCGAATCCTCAATGATGGTTAAAGCCTCGTTGCTCTACAGCAGGTTTTAAAACAGAAAAAAAATCAAAGAAGGGAGTAGCAAGGTTCATTAATAGTTTTGGGTCTCGATGGTGTTGATGGGTTCAATCCAAAGTGGTGAGGTGGCGGTGGCTCCGGTAAGTAAAAAGATTAAGAGTGGTGAATAGAAGGTGACGGTTTTATGATGAGAGAGGGAGGAGAGAGAGAGAGAGCGAGTAGGGATGATTGTGAGGGTGGTAGTCGCCGGTTTAGGGTGACGGTGGAGTGGTGGTTTAGTTCATTATCTAGAAACGAAGAAAAATATAAAACAAGTGAGAGAGAGTGAAGAGAGGTGAAGATGGTGACTCTATGCAAATAACAAGATTGAAAGGAAATCAATCAGTAATAGTGAGATGTGTTTGTTTTTGAGTTGGTGCATGTACCTAGTTTATGTATATATAGATATAGTAGTAGTTAGTAATTAAATATAAGGAAGTTATCAAGTTGATAGAAGAAAAGAGAAAAAAAAAACGTGGATTAGAAATGGATTAGCTGTCATTTGAACTTTATCCTATCGACAGGCGAATACTAAATCAGGGTCCGTTGCTAAACAGTGGCGGATAAAAGTTCTCAGAAAAGTCCTAAAATTTTAAATTAAATAACTTTATTTATTTCAGTCTTTTAGAGTGTAAGATTGGTCATTAATTATATACAATTATTTAAATAAAAATTAAATGAATTATGAGCTCCCAACCCCAAGTAAAAATACTAAATGTTAAAATTAATCAAATAGATTCTAATTATATTTTTAACAAAGCTATAATTCGTATAACTTATTTTCGGATCACCGTTTATTTCGAAATTACGTAAGTTGGGATTTAACTTGTTTAAATAATCACTGAATGATATGGAGTGCTTCTATCATTTACTAAATGAATTCAAAACTATATAAATTTATTCAATATACTTTATATATATATATATATATATATATATATATATATATATATATATATATATATATATATATATATATATATATATATATATATATGTGTGTGTGTGTGTGTGTGTGTGTGTGTTTTAACTAATAACTATTATATATTATTTTATTTTACATAACAAATTCTAATAATTAAATCATATAATATTTCAAATCATATCTCATAATATTATTATATATTCATATATTTAGATATATATGTACCTATTTACAAATAGTGGTTCGTGAATCGTCGAGAATGGTCGATGGTCAAATGAATATATGAAACACTTCAAAATTTTTGAGACTCAACCTAACAGATTTCTCTTGTCATGTCAAGAATATTAAATCGTATCGAGAGTTTCGTTTAAAATTAGTCGAAATTTTCCGGGTCGTTACAGTACCCACCCGTTAAAGAAATTTCGTCCCCGAAATTTGAGTGAGGTCGTCATGGCTAACAATAAAATTGTTTTTATGACGAATATGAGTTGATAAATAGAGTTTTATCATTATTGATTAATATAGATAAAACAATTTGATCATGTGAAGCGTACGAGTGAAGCTGTCACAAAAGATAGAGATTTAACTTTGACGTAGTCACGGTTGATTTCTGAAATTCAAGGAATTTAAAGAAATCTTCTAATCAGGAAGAAAATGTAATCGCACGATTTATTAGTAGATTGTCAGAATTACGGAAAAACAGAAATATCAAGGAAATATTTCTGTGATATGCTTAGAGATTAAGTATAATGAAAGAGCCGTGTAACATGGCACATGATGAGGGTATGATCTGTAAATCATCATCACGTTCCGTTAGAAATTTAGCATGACTTACTGTAATATAACCACGTTGGCCTGACGTCATTATATTATACTAACTCATGCTTCAAGTCTCAACATTTCTCTAGGAAATCATTCATAATTTAACTTGAATTTTAAAGAATATAGAAACTAAAACAGTTTCTTTCAGGATGTAACACAGATAGCACGAAGAGATAGATAATTTTGGACAAGAATATTTATAAATATATCTTCAGAAATATCGAAGATATTTATGACGATATTTTGAAATTTCAAGATCGAAGGTTGATGAAAAAGATTTTCTGCAAGATTTTAACATGAGTAAGGAGCAAGATATTCGTTGAAAGTTTCATCGGATCCAGAAGATATAAGTTATATATAGATATATAACTGTTGACGTAAGAACGTTGCGAAATTCGAGAATTAATGATTAATGCCTCCCTGTATTTAGTATGGCAACTATCGCTACAAGATGTCGATGAGCACATGATAAGATTTCAATAGATAAATATAGTGATTTGTCGGAGAGGTTTAAGTCAAGGAACAACGAGGTTGCTGCTACGTCTGCTGGCAATATGATGGAATATAAAAGGTCCTCCGGTAATGATGATGAAGGGAAACTTATATATCAAAGTTATAATATGATTTGTTCGGATGAAAAGTCGAAGTTGATTTGCTGGAGCTGTGACAAAATTGGCTACTTTGGAAAGGGATTGCAAAGTTATTTTCAGTAATAACAACGCTAAAGAAGCTAGCACAAATACGTGTTAATCGTTTACTCAGGTTCCGAGTGTTTTCCGGTGCATAACTATATGCATAATCTTTCCTTCCGTAGATGAAGTGCGGTTGGTTCATCTTCTCGATTGAGGTGTTTTCAAGAATTATGAAAGGTTTGAACGCAAATTGGAATCGTCAAGATACAAATGAGGTTTAAGATGAAAATCAAGTTACAAAGGATGTTTAAGATGAAATCAAGTGGCAAGCTTGAAGAAGTATTTAGCTTCATATGTTATAATCGATATTTTAATTCATTTTAATTGTCCAAAGTTAGCAGTCCAGTAGTCCGATTGTCCAATGGTCCAATAAGTTCATATATAAATTAGATATATAATATTCGAATTAATTAATACGTATCGTGACCCGTGTACCGGTCTCAGTATTGATCACAACTCAAACCATATATATTTTGGAATCAACTCCAACCCTGTATAGCCAACTCCCACATTCACATATAGAGTGTCTACGGTTGTTCTGAAATACATATATAGATGGGTCGATATGATAGATCGAAACCTTGTATACGTGTCCCGTTATTTATGATGCGTAAAATAAATAAATATATATCATGACCCGTGTACAACGTATTGTCTCAGAATTAATCCGACGTATTGTGTACATGTGTCCCGATTTAAAGTGCGTAAAAGTAAATGACAGAAATTAAATGACGATAAATAAAATTGCGAGAATGTAAATTGCGATAATATAAATTGCGATAAATAAAATGTAATCAGTTAGCTGGGAACAGTTAGCTAGGAACAGTTAGCGTGGATTCCTAATAGAATTTTTTTTTTCATAATTAATTTGTTTGTTTCTAACAAATTTTTATCATGTCCAATGTTTTCTTCATTATGCCACTTGTTGGATTCTGATAGGTCAAAATCCAGTTATGAAATTTGAATGGAAATGGTTATTTTGTGGTGAACGGATACGTATATCGGTGATTGTAAGTAGGATAGTAAATGATCGTTGAATCAGATTCGAAGGATGTACAGTGTAACTTATTAATGTGAAATCTAAATATTCCTCGGGTACTACCTACCTGTTAAAATATTTTCATCATTAATAGTTTGTACAAAAGAATTTTAATTACAATCTTTATGAAAATATACTTACATATATATTTTCTTCAGATGTAATCATGGATTTAATGAGTCAATAAGATATTAAACTCATTTGATTTATCGTTAATATTAGATTACATAATCTCTAAAACATTAGAGATTACATAATCGCCATGTCGAGCGAAGATAAATGAGGTAGAATGATACGTAAAGCGAAGATAATCGATGTAGAACAATATGTAGAACGAAGATCATACTCGAAATACAGATAGTGATATTGAGGCGTGTGATGTTGATATCCGAGGCATAGATTATGATGTTGAGGTTTATGACGCAGTTGTGGTTGAGGGTGATAAGGGTACTGTTGGCGTTGATGATGGTGGTACGGTTTATGCCGTTGGTGCTGCTGCTAGTGTTTCATCCTTCGCATCATGTTCTCCAAAGCCGTCACGCGAGCGTGAAGTTCGTTAACTTCTGCTAGTATACCGGGATGATTGGCGGTTGGAGCGAGCGGATGAATAAGATTTGAGATATGGGATAGTATATAATCGTGACGAGATACTCTAGAGATGAAAGAGAAAATGGTTTCTCGAACAGGTTCACCGGTAAGTGCTTCAGGTTCATCGCCAGGTGAGCAATTTGGTGGATGGAAGGGATCTTCGATGTGAAATGATTTTCAGATATCGGATAATATTCTAGCTATATAGAATATCTATATATATAATACTATAGATTTCGTAGACTACAGAGAAACCTACGGCATATGTCAGGCAAGTCTACAGATACGCTAAGATATGAATTATTAGATACGCTAAGATATGAATTATTAGATACGCTAAGATATGAATTTTGTCTATACACTATCGATGCACTAAATGTAGTAAAACGTTTCTAGACTTAAGAATGATAAGCAGGTAATTTCCTAAGGGTGATAAGCAGGTGATTTCCGACTAGAAATGATAAGCAAAACTTTTGACATGCAGACACGGTCAAAGTCCAGACCCACTAATGCATCTAAACAATTAACAGTTAGACACACTAATGCAAGACCTGGTTCGCTAAGACCAATGCTCTGATACCACATGTGACAACCCGTCCTTATCCTCTTGGACGAAATCATCAACATCTGGTCCCATTGCGTTGATCGACTCCAAGTAATGTCCTTAAAATGAGCAAATGCACAGCGGAAGACTTAATTTGTACCTGAGAATAAACATGCTTAAAAGTGTCAACCAAAAGGTTGGTGAGTTCATAGGTTTATCATAACAATCATTTCAATATGTTAATAGACCACAAGATTTCATAATCATAAACATAATACACTCGCAAGTGTATGTAAAGCATTCTAAGTAGTGGGCACCCGGTAACTAGCCTTAACAAGAGTGTGTACCCCTGAGTTATAATAATATGTGCACCGAATCAAGTGCGTTCCGTTAACCTCAAAGTACTAAACACCCGTTCTTCTAGTTTAGTAGTGATTAGAACAACATCTGGGTGGGGGTGTAAAACCCGATAGATCTATCTTTAGGATTCGCGCCTACCAGTTCATAAACCAATAGTTAAAGTTACCAAGCTAGGGGATTTTTGATTCTAACCCACTTAGAATTAGTTTTAGTACTTGTGCCTATTTCGTAAAACATTTATAAAACATTGCATGTATTCTCAGCCCAAAAAGGTAAAGAGTAAAAGGGAATCAAATGAAACTCACCTAATGTATTTTGTAGTAAAAATACATATAACAACATTGAACGATTTTAGGGTTGGCTTCGGATTCACGAACCTATATCGATTATATATGTTAAGAAATATAATGAGCATATAATAGTATTCAAACTATTTTTTTTTTATACTTATATTTCATATTACTTATAGTAATGTATTTATCATTTCAGATATTATATATATATATATATATATATATATATATATATATATATATATATATATATATATATATATATATATATATATATATATATATATATATATATATATATATATATTTATAAAAATAACTGTTGGTTTGTTAAAATAATAATTTTATAATAATGCTAAGATAGTGTAAATAATAATAATAATAATGATAATAATATTAATAATAGTAATAATAATAATAATAAGTAAACTACCTCAATGAAGTATTCCTTAAAAATTTTAAAAGTCCGGGTTTGAACCCGCGACGTCCCGCTAACCCGGCAACCACCTCAATCATTGAGTCATTTCTATTTTTCTGATCTTGTTAGTATCAATAAGGTAGTTATCCCGTTATCTGTTTCAATTTTTCTTCTTCTACCTAAACTAATCGAATTTCATCATCTATATTATAACCTTAATCATAATAAAAATCATAATCTTAATCCTTTCATCATTATGATCATTACTCCACCTCTATTATAATAGTATCATCATCATCATCTTCAAACTTACCTCACCTTAATCCATCCTCACTATATTACCCGTACTCATTCTCATTCTTCTTATTATTTTATGTATCAACATTTTATGTGATGATCTCTATTCTCGGTACCATTAACAATCCACAAGTCATGTTTATCTTGACCCAATAGGCCCAAACAACAGTCCATGATATAAAGTCCATATGATTAAATTTCCTTGATCCACTTCTTTTTCCGTAATATAAATCACAAGGTGCTCGGTTTAAAAAAAAATAAAGAAAATAAAAAAATAAAAAACGTAAGAAAGGGAGATAAACCATAGTAGCCCCATGGTTGCTCCACTTTTTAAAGTTAATTCACAATACAAAATTTAAGTAATATATGCTTGTCGGCCATTTAGGAAAAAGCATCCAACAACTTTTTTTTTTTTATTCGATATCATAGTAAGAGGAATCAGTCGAAGGAAATAACAAAATAGCTATTGTGTTTTGTATTAGAGTACACGATGGCAATGGCAATGGCAACATAAAATATCGAATCCTCAATGATGGTTAAAGCCTCGTTGCTCTACAGCAGGTTTTAAAACAGAAAAAAAATCAAAGAAGGGAGTAGCAAGGTTCATTAATAGTTTTGGGTCTCGATGGTGTTGATGGGTTCAATCCAAAGTGGTGAGGTGGCGGTGGCTCCGGTAAGTAAAAAGATTAAGAGTGGTGAATAGAAGGTGACGGTTTTATGATGAGAGAGGGAGGAGAGAGAGAGAGAGAGCGAGTGGGGATGATTGTGAGGGTGGTAGTCGCCGGTTTAGGGTGACGGTGGAGTGGTGGTTTAGTTCATTATCTAGAAACGAAGAAAAATATAAAACAAGTGAGAGAGAGTGAAGAGAGGTGAAGATGGTGACTCTATGCAAATAATAAGATTGAAAGGAAATCAATCAGTAATAGTGAGATGTGTTTGTTTTTGAGTTGGTGCATGTACCTAGTTTATGTATATATAGATATAGTAGTAGTTAGTAATTAAATATAAGGAAGTTATCAAGTTGATAGAAGAAAAGAGAAAAAAAAAAAACGTGGATTAGAAATGGATTAGCTGTCATTTGAACTTTATCCTATCGACAGGCGAATACTAAATCAGGGTCCGTTGCTAAACAGTGGCGGATAAAAGTTCTCAGAAAAGTCCTAAAATTTTAAATTAAATAACTTTATTTATTTCAGTCTTTTAGAGTGTAAGATTGGTCATTAATTATATACAATTATTTAAATAAAAATTAAATGAATTATGAGCTCCCAACCCCAAGTAAAAATACTAAATGTTAAAATTAATCAAATAGATTCTAATTATATTTTTATCAAAGCTATAATTCGTATAACTTATTTTCGGATCACCGTTTATTTCGAAATTACGTAAGTTGGGATTTAACTTGTTTAAATAATCACTGAATGATATGGAGTGCTTCTATCATTTACTAAATGAATTCAAAACTATATAAATTTATTCAATATACTTATATATATATATATATATATATATATATATATATATATATATATATATATATATATATATATATATATATATATATATATATATGTGTGTGTGTGTGTGTGTATGTGTGTGTGTGTGTGTGTGTGTTTTAACTAATAACTATTATATATTATTTTATTTTACATAACAAATTCTAATAATTAAATCATATAATATTTCAAATCATATCTCATAATATTATTATATATTCATATATTTAGATATATATGTACCTATTTACAAATAGTGGTTCGTGAATCGTCGAGAATGGTCGATGGTCAAATGAATATATGAAACACTTCAAAATTTTTGAGACTCAACCTAACAGATTTCTCTTGTCATGTCAAGAATATTAAATCGTATCGAGAGTTTCGTTTAAAATTAGTCGAAATTTTCCGGGTCGTTACAGAGACTTTGAACAAACCCCTACCGATCTTCAACAGAAAATCCAAACCACCTCAACTGTGTTTATTCAAAATCCACAATAACTCCAGATTAGCTGATTATCAACTCCTTTTGATACCGCCGAGTAAGCTACCCGAATCACGCCGCACTTCACTCGTTAAACTATGAGCAAGTGAAGTCTTTCGACACCAAAAATACCGCTGAGCGATAATCCAATCTCTTAGTTACTAGCTTGGGTCATCTCGGTTTCTTTCACCACCATCTTCTATCATGAAGATCATCTTCTTACTCTAGAAGATCAATTGAAGTGATCGAGACTTCAATCATAGGATTCTTTCATGAGACAACGCCGCCTCACCGATCGATCTAGACACGTCCAATCCCGAACACACATGTCAACGACCATCCTCGTACATAATTTCTGTCTATCTATGATTTCCTTCACCAACAAAAAAGGAACTCCAACAGACGCCTTTGTAGACTATTCTTCAAGATACCCTAGTGCGAACGCCATCACCACCTTGAAGTCTACCATCTTTTCAACTTTCTGCTTTGTCGTTGGTACACTAACCTCCTCATAGTGCTATGAATTTCACAAACCCTATCTTCTCATCCCAAGCACGCTCCCACTGCATGAGTAAGAATTAAATCGCAGCTTCGAGAAGAAACTTTGTTCATATCACCGGTTAGTCACAAATTACTTTGTCATCGGAGAGTAACAAGTATTCGAAGCCCTAATGTTACCAGAATTAACACACTAAACTTGAGAACATTGGAGAAAGAAGTCGCTCAACCATCTCCATAACCCTACTAGTTGTCTAACTCCCACTAGCTCGATAACTTTCGTCGGTAACCAAACTCTCACCGAGTTTCCGACACCCTCAACGATCCTAGAAAGCTCAAGTTCCGGGACTTACAAGATTATCCGCCCCTATCCGTCACCTAAAGATTTCTATTGATCACCCTCGAAGAAAACCGCCCCCTTTATTGAAACATCAACCAATAACCGAGCAACAGTCAAATGCGTTCTATTCTACACCATTCGACATCAATTTCCTTAGTGACAAGGAACTCTAACCCGCCCGCATATTCTACACACTTTGGAATATCCAACCAAAATCTTTGGTCGTCCTGATTCAAAACCGCAAGCATAAAACTTCCCTGATAACTCCCACTGTCGATAATAACCCGGATGTAATCGCGTCATTACTGAAAGACCCAAACCTGAGAGAAACCACCCTTGTGAGCCTCTGTAACAAACCAACATCCCACAATATCCAGCTCATATCGCCTGAAGTTTCTGAGACTAAACTATCTCGCACTCGCGTCATCAAAACTCGAAAAGTTCACCCTGAAAATCTGCCCAGATTCGAAAAAAGGTATCTCAAAATCCAACGGTCTGATCATCACCAAATTTAAACTACCAATAGATTCGATTGTTTGCAACACCAGTAAAAATTTCAGATCGATCCACGAATCTGGGGTTTTTGGTGATTAGCTTCTACTAGCTTAAGACCCGCGAATTCGCGGGGTTTTTGTAGTGGGCAACTTAAATATCGAATTGTTCCAGTAATATAATATTATATAGTATAGTATTTGTTAGTTTATTTAGAAAGCAAAACAATATTAGAAGTAATGTTGAATTAATGATAATGAAACAACCAAGTTACAACTGAAAAATAAATAACACGAAGTAGAAAACCATAATAGAGCCAAAAAAAAAAAAAACACGTGTTTGTAGTTAATTTTTTGGTCGAGTTTCTCACAAATTAATCCATGATTGTGACCTCTTATCGTGTTGGAATTGTATAGAAATCAAAGTTGTTTGCTTTATTATCAGTATACTTTGAATCTCCTTCATGGCCGACTAAAATGTTAATATGTTTACATAATTTCCAGTTTTCGGATGATTATCCTTTTACGCGTTGTGTAGTCTTATAATAATTTCATCCTAATCATTCTAAAGCTCATCTTTCTCCTCATGATTCTCATCATGCATGTTCTTTTAAATATTTGTTGATCAGTATCGCCAATTCCTTCATGTTAGACTTAGTAGACAGTTTAATCTGCACAAAAAAGCAACATGTGAGCTTAACATTAGCCATAAAAATGTGTCTTTGAGACCAATTAATGTGTTGCAAGAAGATAACGCACTCGGTTCGACTTGTTGCTAATTGGGTAGAACAGAATTCTTGGATAGTTATCCGCCTGCAGAACATTTCATTAATATTCTAAAAATAACAAAAAAATGATTTGTTAGTCAAACTAATATATTCATGTAAAATCATCTGGATGAGATTAAAACTCGAATTATTGTCAACTTTAAGGTGTCTTGGGTCAATCCAACCTTAGTAATTAAAAAAAGAATCTTGCTTTGACCCATTCACCCACCCATTTTGCCACCTCTAAGTTTAATAAAACACTGACCTCCAATTTCGGGTGCTCGTTTACAGAAGCAGCTATCTTCGCAAAAAACAAATTATCAAACCCTTTAAAATGTTTTGCCAACTTCTCTATTTGTTTGCTTGTGGTTTCACACTTCAAGTACCATGGTGGTGTATCTTGAATATCAACATAAAAAGTCAAACAAGAACATAGAAAGTCAAACCAAATATATTATGTTAAATGATAATAAAAGGAGACTGAAAAGTGAAAACTCAAGCCAAACACTACATGTTTCGTGTTGGTCACTTTATCAAATCTCATTTTGGTTTTCTAACCAATAATTAAAATAAATCTTTTGTTGTAGTCAAATTTTAATCAATCAACATACGCAGCCTCAGTTTTTGCACAAATCATGCGTACTTTATAAATTCATTTCGTATTATAGTTTTAAAAAGTTTGAAAAACCACCGCAACATAACTCAAGTTAAAAATACACGTTTAAAAAAACATACGAACCTCAAGAATAATGTTCTTGAAGCTGCTAAGAACCAAGTCATCAAATGACTTTCCAACAACAGTTAATAATATGTCTGCACCTTTATGCAATTTCAAGTCAAAGATAATTATTGTTAGTACCATGAAAAAAGATGTTTCTAAATTAGTTGAGTCAAAAGATGTCTGAAACAACCCCTGCCCAAACCATCTGATAGTTGTTCAAATGACAAATCAGTTTAAACATCTGAGAGTCTGGTTCAGGGTTACAAACGTAATCGAGGAAAAGTTCAAGTCCGCATCACTAACATGTGTGGTTCCACAGTTCGCACCCGTGTAATTCAAGACCGCATGTGCTTACGTATTTATGCCACGGAGTAACAATATAAAGTCTTCATAACCATAAATAAGAAATTAGTTCACATTAGTAAAACAGAAAAAAAGAAATATCATAAAAGGAAGCGGGTCAAATCGGGTTAAAGCCTTTCAAATAGAACTTTTAATAAACGTTCTGAACCATAATATCAAGAAATTCGATTATTATCAAAATTATATATCCTGGTAATCATATTAGTATATTTAACACACTAATGTGGGTTTATGGTTATATAAAGCCTCTCATATGTATTGTACAAATCAATCAATAAACACTATATCATTTGTTAACATTATCTACAATCAACCCAACTCATTGCAACGTTAAAAGTATCCATTTATTGCTCGTATATGTTCTATGCTATCCACCCAGATATGTTTTATGCTATCCACGAACCCACCAGAAGACCCATTTCTACTTCAAATAGCTGATTTAGAGGAAATTGACATACCCGAATCAAGACTTGGTCCTGGATCTATGTTGCAGCTGCGTTTACAAAACCACTCCCCATGTCAAAGGGTATTGCTGGAGACTGGTTTGAATCAGGCTTAGTTTTGCACCCAGTTCATCTCTAAAACCCACTGAGTAGTGAGCCTATTCCCATAAATGGTGAAAATGATACAATCATGGCTGCAGCTAAAACAGAAATAAACTGAGCGGGATGGCTATTATAGACCGGCAAGTGGATCCCATTAAGAAAAAGACTTCTTTATCGAGGTAAATGTCAAGATCACGATCTAATACCGGCAACTGAAACAGAAATAAACTCGTTTTTTGGGTGTCAATTGTAAGTTGTGGTTTTCTTAGTCGTTGTGGTTTCTGAGTATCTCGGCCTGTTTTTGTGTAAAGGGTATTAGTGAAAGGTTAAAGATTCAACAATAGTTATTCAGTTATAATTCTAATCAATGGTTAGCGGCGAGCGTTTTGGAAGAAAGCTGCTCGTGAATGAAAGTGAATTTATGAAACTCTAATTGAATTTTGAAGATCCCCTGATTCCATTATTCATCCCGTCTTTTTTCTAATGTCAAGGGTATTTTAGTCTAATATTGCTAAACTTGAAGATTATGAGATCATAATCATGATGTAGAGATTTCAATGGTCTAGATTTAAGGGTTAATTAGAAATGAAAGGCTAAGATTAATTGTTATTAGATAAGATGACATATTTTTGTGTTTGCTATTTATTATATATAGTAGAAAGATATAGTCATATAGATATAGATAAAGAAAAGCACCAATTATTATTATTATTATTATTATTATTATTATTATTATTATTATTATTATTATTATTATTATTATTATTATTATTATTATTATTATTATTATTATTATTATTATTATTATTATTATTTTTATTATTATTATCATTATTATCATTATCATTATCATTATTATCATTATCATTATTATCATTATCATTATCATTATTATTATCATTATTATTATTATTATCATCATTATTATTATTATTATTATTATTATTATTATTATTATTATTATTATTATTATTATTATTATTATTATTATAAAACTTAAAAGTATAAAAACTTACAAAAAATTAGTGGGAAGCCTAGAGACAATCTGGACCCCCACACCTCTAGCAATAGCAAAACCTATCCTAGTAAAAATATGAGCAGCAGCACCGGCACCAATATCTTGCGCCATCGAACTCTTCTGAACTCGCTTTAGCAAAGAAACAGCATCCTTTTCTAATTCCCCAAGGGAAGAAAATGAGAAAGGAATGAAACCATAACCAATCGCCTGACAGCAAGATTCATACTTGACCCGCTTCCGACGAGCCGCATCAACCACAGCACGTCCAGGGACAAAGTCAGAAAGCCCAGACTGTGTCAAAGGAGAAGACCCTGTCAAGTCAACACAAACATCGCGACCACAATCCCAGGAATAAAGTAACACATCTGCAGGTCTGAGGGCCCTGTCGTTCCCTCCAGACAACCCAATGTCAACCTCCTTTCTCGCTGAAATCCCAGATCGATAACAAACATCAACAAGGGAATCCCGAACAACATTATGTCGATGCTTAATACCCACCATACCAGCACAAGACACCGCGTGATCCCCGAAAATATCCCCAGTAAAAACCCTTGAACAGGCAGAGCATGCCGTCGAGATAGAGAACAATGGAACATCCAACCGGTAGCACAACACACATCGGTAAGTCTATGCGTTCATCGTCTGACCCAACCCCAAAATAGGGACTGCCCTTAGCCAAGCAGAGGTGTGATCACCCTGTTGCGATTTCCATAAGGCCGATTGTCATTATTATTATTATTATTATTATTATTATTATTATTATTATTATTATTATTATTATTATTATTATTATTATTATTATTATTATTATTATTATTATTATTATTATCATTCAGATCTAATTCTTGATGTGTCTTATAATTAATAAAATTAATTTTAATTTATATATGAAAAAAATCCAGTTTTTAGTTCACTTATTATTTAATAATAACCGGAGCAACATATGTTTTTTTTTTTTATGTTTTTATTTAAAAAAAATTGTGCTTGAATAAAGACACGCTTTATCCTCTCTAATGCTGTGACAAAAAAGAAAAAAAAAGAAGACAAACCAACTACCAAGTTGATATTTAATTCTAGTTTCATTATTAATTCATCGATTTATTAATTCATCGATAAAAACAAATTAGATGATCGTTTCTCTTTGTAAAACAAGTGAAAATTTCATTAAAAGTTTTTACCGCAATTTTCAATTTTAGATACTCTATGTTTATTTTAACGTTTAAAAAATTGTTTTATCAAATATTAATCATAATGAGAAGTATCGTTACTTTTAAATTAAAACTCCGTTAAAAAATTAATGATACTCTATTATTTTAAGTAAGTCATATGCAAGCCTGATCATTGACACTTACCTGATGATGTAGAAGACCTCATGAATGATGATTATTCACGTGAAAATATGAATATTTAAAAAAGACACTTTGTGATAGAAAAACACTCGAAGAAATAACATTTATCGATAAATATTATTCCTTATAACATGCATCGTGATGCATGTTATTCTTCGAGCGTTTTTCTTTTTCTTTTTGTTTAGAAATTAGAGTTAAAAAATTAGGGTTTAGAAATTAAAGTTTAGATTTAAGATTTAAGTTGATTTTTTAACACGAATAGTTTAGAGTTTAGGGTTTAGGGACTAAACCCAAAACACTAATCCCTAAACTCAAAACTCAAAATCGCACTAAATTAAAAAAAAAAAAAAATTCCACAGAAGATGAAAAAAAAGGCTCGAAGAATAACACGAATACATGATTCACGATGCATGTTATTAGAAATAACATTTATCGACGAATGTCATTTCTTAGAGCGTTTTCGGATCAAAATAATAACATTTATCACAAAGGGTATTTTTTAAATATTTATATTTCACATAATCTTAATGTTTTTAATGTTTTTTTCTAAAACGAAAAAAATATATATTTACTTCCCTTTTTTCCAAAAAATATTTCTCTCTTGATGATGATGACTATATATATATATATATATATATATATATATATATATATATATATATATATATATATATATATATATATATATATGCTATCTCAAGTTAAACTTGAACACCAATATCTTAATTGTATGACTATCTCATGTAAGGATGACATCAAACTGGGTTTGAGTCGGGTTTAGGTACTTTCAGACTCGACCTGATTAGAAAAATCCGTTCTAAATTCGGACCCGAACGTGTCGGGTATCCATTTAATTACTAACTAGTGGTTTAACAATTTTCTCATGAGTATACGAGTCTCCATTTACATACAAAGCATTGGGTAAACGAGTTTTTCACTGGTATTGTTGAAATGTCCCGTTCTTATTGATTAAAAACGTTCCATATTAATTGATTTCGTTGCGAGGTTTTGACCTCTATATGAGACGTTTTTCAAAGACTGCATTCATTTTAAAACAAACCATAACCTTTATTTCATCAATAAAGGTTTAAAAAGATTTACGTAGATTATCAAATAATGATAATCTAAAATATCCTGTTTACACACGACCATTACATAATGGTTTACAATACAAATATGTTACAACAAAAATAAGTTTCTTGAATGCAGTTTTTACACAATATCATACAAACATGAACTCCAAATCTCGTCCTTATTTAAGTATGCGATAGCGGAAGCTCTTAATAATCACCTGAGAATAAACATGCTTAAAATGTCAACAAAAATGTTGGTGAGTTATATGTTTAACCTATA
Organism: Rutidosis leptorrhynchoides; assembly: GCF_046630445.1. Lineage (NCBI taxonomy): Eukaryota > Viridiplantae > Streptophyta > Magnoliopsida > Asterales > Asteraceae > Rutidosis > Rutidosis leptorrhynchoides. Next base: position 46,683,442 of record NC_092337.1, on the reverse strand, counting down.
TATATCAAATAATAATAATAGATCACAAGATTTCATATTTCAATACACATCCCATACATAGAGATAAAAGTCATTATGGTGAACACCTGGTAACCGACAATAACAAGATGCATATATAAGAATATCCCCATCATTCCGGGACACCCTTCGGATATGATATAAATTTCGAAGTACTAAAGCATCCGGTACTTTGGATGGAGTTTGTTAGGCCCAATATGTAGTGACCCGAACTTTTCCATGTTTATATATATTAACTGAGATTGATATTTATACGATTAAATGTTTCCAACATGTTAAGCAATCAAACTTGTTAAGACTTGATTAATTGAAATAGGTTTCATATAGACAATTGACCACCCAAGTTGACCGGTGATTCACGAACGTTAAAACTTGTAAAAACTATATGATGACATATATATGGATATATATATAGTTAACATGATACTATGATAAGTAAACATATCATTAAGTATATTAACAATGAACTACATATGTAAAAACAAGACTACTAACTTAATGATTTTTAAACGAGACATATATGTAACGATTATCGTTGTAAAGACATTTAATGTATATATATCATATTAAGAGATATTCATACATGATAATATCATGATAATATAATAATTTAAAATCTCATTTGATATTATAAACATTGGGTTAACAACATTTAACAAGACCGTTAACCTAAAGGTTTAAAAACAACACTTACATGTAAGACTAACGATGACTTAACGACTCAGTTAAAATGTATATACATGTAGTGTTTTAATATGTATTTATACACTTTTGAAAGACTTCAATACACTTATCAAAATACTTCTACTTAACAAAAATGCTTACAATTACATCCTCGTTCAGTTTCATCAACAATTCTACTCGTATGCACCCGTATTCGTACTCGTACAATACACAGCTTTTAGATGTATGTACTATTGGTATATACACTCCAATGATCAGCTATTAGCAGCCCATGTGAGTCACCTAACACATGTGGGAACCATCATTTGGCAACTAGCATGAAATATCTCATAAAATTACAAAAATATGAGTAATCATTCATGACTTATTTACATGAAAACAAAATTACATATCCTTTATATCTAATCCATACACCAACGACCAAAAACACCTACAAACACTTTCATTCTTCAATTTTCTTCATCTAATTGATCTCTCTCAAGTTCTATCTTCAAGTTCTAAGTGTTCTTCATAAATTCCAAAAGTTCTAGTTTCATAAAATCAAGAATACTTTCAAGTTTGCTAGCTCACTTCCAATCTTGTAAGGTGATCATCCAACCTCAAGAAATCTTTGTTTCTTACAGTAGGTTATCATTCTAATACAAGGTAATAATCATATTCAAACTTTGGTTCAATTTCTATAACTATAACAATCTTATTTCAAGTGATGATCTTACTTGAACTTGTTTTCGTGTCATGATTCTGCTTCAAGAACTTCGAGCCATCCAAGGATCCATTGAAGCTAGATCCATTTTTCTATTTTCCAGTAGGTTTATCCAAGGAAATTAAGGTAGTAATGATGTTCATAACATCATTCGATTCATACATATAAAGCTATCTTATTCGAAGGTTTAAACTTGTAATCACTAGAACATAGTTTAGTTAATTCTAAACTTGTTCGCAAACAAAAGTTAATCCTTCTAACTTGACTTTTAAAATCAACTAAACACATGTTCTATATCTATATGATATGCTAACTTAATGATTTAAAACCTGGAAACACGAAAAACACCGTAAAACCGGATTTACGCCGTCGTAGTAACACCGCGGGCTGTTTTGGGTTAGTTAATTAAAAACTATGATAAACTTTGATTTAAAAGTTGTTATTCTGAGAAAATGATTTTTATTATGAACATGAAACTATATCCAAAAATTATGGTTAAACTCAAAGTGGAAGTATGTTTTCTAAAATGGTCATCTAGACGTCGTTCTTTCGACTGAAATGCCTACCTTTACAAAAACGACTTGTAACTTATTTTTCCGACTATAAACCTATACTTTTTCTGTTTAGATTCATAAAATAGAGTTCAATATGAAACCATAGCAATTTGATTCACTCAAAACGGATTTAAAATGAAGAAGTTATGGGTAAAACAAGATTGGATAATTTTTCTCATTTTAGCTACGTGAAAATTGGTAACAAATCTATTCCAACCATAACTTAATCAACTTGTATTGTATATTATGTAATCTTGAGATACCATAGACACGTATACAATGTTTCGACCTATCATGTCGACACATCTATATATATTTCGGAACAACCATAGACACTCTATATGTGAATGTTGGAGTTAGCTATACAGGGTTGAGGTTGATTCCAAAATATATATAGTTTGAGTTGTGATCAATACTGAGATACGTATACACTGGGTCGTGGATTGATTCAAGATAATATTTATCGATTTATTTCTGTACATCTAACTGTGGACAACTAGTTGTAGGTTACTAACGAGGACAGCTGACTTAATAAACTTAAAACATCAAAATATATTAAAAGTGTTGTAAATATATTTTGAACATACTTTGATATATATGTATATATTGTTATAGGTTCGTGAATCAACCAGTGGCCAAGTCTTACTTCCCGACGAAGTAAAAATCTGTGAAAGTGAGTTATAGTCCCACTTTTAAAATCTAATATTTTTGGGATGAGAATACATGCAGGTTTTATAAATGATTTACAAAATAGACACAAGTACGTGAAACTACATTCTATGGTTGAATTATCGAAATCGAATATGCCCCTTTTTATTAAGTCTGGTAATCTAAGAATTAGGGAACAGACACCCTAATTGACGCGAATCCTAAAGATAGATCTATTGGGCCTAACAAACCCCATCCAAAGTACCGGATGCTTTAGTACTTCGAAATTTATATCATATCCGAAGGGTGTCCTGGAATGATGGGGATATTCTTATATATGCATCTTGTTATTGTCGGTTACCAGGTGTTCACCATATGAATGATTTTTATCTCTATGTATGGGATGTGTATTGAAATATGAAATCTTGTGGTCTATTATTATGATTTGATATATATAGGTTAAACCTATAACTCACCAACATTTTTGTTGACGTTTTAAGCATGTTTATTCTCAGGTGATTATTAAGAGCTTCCGCTGTCGCATACTTAAATAAGGACGAGATTTGGAGTCCATGCTTGTATGATATTGTGTAAAAACTGCATTCAAGAAACTTATTTTGTTGTAACATATTTGTATTGTAAACCATTATGTAATGGTCGTGTGTAAACAGGATATTTTAGATTATCATTATTTGATAATCTACGTAAAGCTTTTTAAACCTTTATTGATGAAATAAAGGTTATGGTTTGTTTTAAAATGAATGCAGTCTTTAAAAATGTCTCATATAGAGGTCAAAACCTCGCAACGAAATCAATTAATATGGAACGTTTTTAATCAATAAGAACGGGACATTTCAGTTGGTATCCGAGCGTTGGTCTTAGAGAACCAGAAAATTTGCATTAGTGTGTCTTATCGAGTTTGTTAGGATGCATTAGTGAGTCTGGACTTCGACCGTGTTTTCTTTAAAAATGATTGCTTAACATTTTTGTTGGAAACTATATATTTTTAACATATGAATATTATGTGATATATTAATCTCTTAACGTGTTTGATATTATGTGATAGATGTCTACCTCTAGAACAAGTCCCATTGACTCACCTAATAATAATGAAGAGTCAAATGTAAATTGGAATGATTTGTGGACTGATTCACAAGTTCCCGAAGAGGAACCGGAAGAAGAGTCGGAACCGGAAGAAGAATCGGAACCGGAAGAAGAATCGGAACCGGATGAAGAAATAGAACCGGTGGGGGAAATAATAAAACGGTTAAGTAAAAGAAAATCCTCAACCAACCGACCAAAGTTAATTATGGTCAATGGTGTTTCCGCCAAGGAAGCAAAATATTGGGAGGATTACCAATTCTCCGATGAATCGGATTCCGACGAGAATTCCGATGATGTTATAGAAATTACCCCAACTGAATTTAAAAAGGCAAAAGAAAATAATAAGGGAAAGGGCATAAAAATAGAGAAATCTAATTCCAACCCCGATGAACTTTATATGTATCGTCAACCCCCGAAGTCCTTAAGTTGTAACAATGACCCGGGAACCTCTAAACCACCAGGTTTTTCTAAACCAATGTGGATAACGACGGCTCGTATTAGGGGAACATCATATATCCCTAGAAACTTGGCAAAACGAACCAAAACCGAAGAAGAAGAAACGAGCGAGTCGGAATAAGATAGTTGTATTCGTGTGGTGTAATATATGTAATATAGTGTTCTTATGCTTTATGATATATGTAAAAATTGCTTGTATTAATAAGTATTTTTTTTATGAATCTAACTCTTGTCTATTTTACAGTTTAAAAACACAAAATGGATAGACAACCTAATATTTTAAGAGACCTACCCGGAGATATGATTGATGAAATCTTGTCTAGAGTCGGCCAGAATTCCTCGGCACAACTATTTAAGGCGAGATCAGTTTGTAAGACATTCGAAGAACGTTCCAAGAATGTCTTGGTTTATAAGAGACTTTCGTTTGAAAGATGGGGGATATCACATTGGGAAACCCATAAGTTACGATGTGTTTACTTTGACGCATATATTGCGGGGAACCCAAATGCTATTTTACGCAACGGGTTAAGAAATTATTTTGACTCAATATATCCGAATATTGGACTTCGTGATTTAGAAAAAGCGGCTAACATGCAACATAAAGAAGCATGTTATGCTTACGGATTAGTAATGTTCGCTTCTCACCAAAGTGAGAACAAGAACATCGGGCTACAACTATTAAACAAAACATTTCCACAAGTGACGGAGTCGGTAATTGGGGTAAGAAATGAGGTTTTTAGATTGTTACGGGACTGTTGGACATTACGTAACCCTCGTCCCTTTGACGACGTTACAACACGCTGTCTTATCAACGGCCATAACGGTTATGTTGCACAAGACCAAGGATGGGAAGTAGTCCTAGTAAAACCAGAATGCATGACTTGTTTCTGGACGTATGAATTACGTGTCTTTATTGCCTTTGCTGAACGACTTGTGTACTAGCTAGAATTATCTTTACAACTATCTTGTATCAAAGTTATTGTGTGCTATATTTCATGCTTTATGTAAAATAAGCGGTATTGTAAGTTTGTAAAATATTGTATAAAAGTTTGAACGCGAAATATTATTATAATCAGTTTTTCATATAGAATTGTAGTAGTTGAATTGTATATTAGCTACTAAGTATGAACTTAACGGGTAGGTACTACCCGAATTTAAACTTATAAAATGCTAATATGAAGAAAAAGCTTTTATAAATGAGTTCATATTATGCTACGAAATACTATTAACTACTCTTAATATTCTGTATGATTAACTTGTTCCATTTAACTATTTTGAAGGAAATGGCACCGACTACTCGACACACCGTGAATATGAATGAAGAGGAATTCCGTACTTTTCTAGCTTCAAACATAGCCGCAGTACAGGCTGCGCTACATACCAACAATAACCTTGGATCTAGCAGTACAGGAAATCGTGTAGGATGCACCTACAAAGAATTCACTGCCTGCAAACCTTTGGAATTTGATGGAACCGAAGGACCGATCGGATTGAAACGGTGGACCGAGAAGGTTGAATCGGTGTTTGCCATAAGTAAGTGTACTGAAGAGGACAAAGTGAAGTACGCTACGCATACCTTCACAGGTTCTGCGTTAACATGGTGGAATACCTATCTAGAGCAAGTGGGACAAGATGATGCGTACGCACTACCGTGGTCAGCATTCAAGCACTTGATGAACGAGAAGTACCGTCCCAGAACCGAGGTCAATAAGCTCAAGACAGAACTTAGAGGGTTACGAACCCAAGGATTTGATATTACCACGTACGAAAGACGATTCACAGAATTGTGCCTATTGTGTCCGGGAGCATTCGAAGATGAGGAAGAGAAGATCGACGCGTTTGTGAAGGGATTACCGGAAAGAATCCAAGAAGATATAAGTTCACACGAGCCCGCCTCCATACAACAGGCATGTAGAATGGCTCACAAACTAGTGAACCAGATTGAAGAAAGAATTAAAGAACAGACTGCTGAAGAGGCCAATGTGAAGCAAGTCAAAAGAAAGTGGGAGGAAAACGGTGATAAGAATCACCAATACAACAACAACAGCAATTACAACAATAATCGCAACAATTATCCCAACAATCGCAACATCAATCGCAACTACAACAAACGGCCCAACAACAACAACAACAACAACAACAACAACAGCAACTACAACAATCATCCCAACAACAATAATAACCGCAACAACAACAATAATCAGAAGCAGCTATGCCAAAGGTGTGAAAAGAATCACTCGGGGTTCTGCACCAAATTTTGCAACAAGTGTAAAAGAAATGGTCATAGCGCGGTGAAGTGTGAGGTCTACGGACCAGGGGTTAATAGAACGAAAGGAACAAATGGTGTCGGAACGAGTAATGGCGGAGCAAGTAGTGTCGGAGCAAGTTATGCCAATGTAGTTTGTTATAAATGTGGAAAACCAGGCCACATTATTAGAAATTGCCCGAACCAGGAGAACACGAATGGACAAGGCCGTGGAAGAGTTTTCAATATTAATGCGGTAGAGGCACAGGAAGACCCGGAGCTTGTTACGGGTACGTTTCTTATTGACAATAAATCTGCTTACGTTTTATTTGATTCGGGTGCGGATAGAAGCTATATGAGTAGAGATTTTTGTGCTAAATTAAGTTGTCCATTGACGCCTTTGGATAGTAAATTTTTACTCGAATTAGCAAATGGTAAATTAATTTCAGCAGATAATATATGTCGGAATCGAGAAATTAAACTGGTTAGCGAAACATTTAAGATTGATTTGATACTAGTAGAGTTAGGGAGTTTTGATGTGATAATCGGTATGGACTGGTTGAAAGAAGTGAAAGCGGAGATCGTTTGTTACAAAAATGCAATTCGCATTATACGAGAAAAAGGAAAACCCTTAATGGTGTACGGAGAAAAGGGCAACACGAAGCTACATCTTATTAGTAATTTGAAGGCACAAAAACTAATAAGAAAAGGTTGCTATGCTGTTCTAGCACACGTCGAGAAAGTACAAACTGAAGAAAAGAGCATCAATGATGTTCCCATTGCAAAAGAATTTCCCGATGTATTTCCGAAAGAATTACCGGGATTACCCCCACATCGATCCGTTGAATTTCAAATAGATCTTGTACCAGGAGCTGCACCAATAGCTCGTGCTCCTTACAGACTCGCACCCAACGAGATGAAAGAACTGCAAAGCCAATTACAAGAACTTTTAGAGCGTGGTTTCATTCGACCAAGCACATCACCGTGGGGAGCTCCTGTTTTGTTTGTCAAGAAGAAAGATGGTACATTCAGGTTGTGTATCGACTACCGAGAGTTGAACAAACTTACCATCAAGAACCGCTACCCACTACCGAGAATCGACGACTTATTTGATCAACTACAAGGCTCGTCTGTTTATTCAAAGATTGACTTACGTTCCGGGTATCATCAAATGCGGGTGAAAGAAGATGATATTCCAAAGACTGCTTTCAGAACACGTTACGGTCATTACGAGTTTATGGTCATGCCGTTTGGTTTAACTAATGCACCAGCTGTGTTCATGGACCTTATGAACCGAGTGTGTGGACCATACCTTGACAAGTTTGTCATTGTTTTCATTGATGACATACTTATTTACTCAAAGAATGACCAAGAACACGGTGAACATTTGAGAAAGGTGTTAGAAGTATTGAGGAAGGAAGAATTGTACGCTAAGTTTTCAAAGTGTGCATTTTGGTTGGAAGAAGTTCAATTCCTCGGTCACATAGTGAACAAAGAAGGTATTAAGGTGGATCCGGCAAAGATAGAAACTGTTGAAAAGTGGGAAACCCCGAAAACTCCGAAACACATACGCCAGTTTTTAGGACTAGCTGGTTACTACAGAAGGTTCATCCAAGACTTTTCCAGAATAGCAAAACCCTTGACTGCATTAACGCATAAAGGGAAGAAATTTGAATGGAATGATGTACAAGAGAAAGCGTTTCAATTATTGAAGAAAAAGCTAACTACGGCACCTATATTGTCATTGCCTGAAGGGAATGATGATTTTGTGATTTATTGTGATGCATCAAAGCAAGGTCTCGGTTGTGTATTAATGCAACGAACGAAGGTGATTGCTTATGCATCTAGACAATTGAAGATTCACGAACAAAATTATACGACGCATGATTTGGAATTAGGCGCGGTTGTTTTTGCATTAAAGACTTGGAGGCACTACTTATATGGGGTCAAAAGTATTATATATACCGACCACAAAAGTCTTCAACACATATTTAATCAGAAACAACTGAATATGAGGCAGCGTAGGTGGATTGAATTATTGAATGATTACGACTTTGAGATTCGTTACCACCCGGGGAAGGCAAATGTGGTAGCCGATGCCTTGAGCAGGAAGGACAGAGAACCCATTCGAGTAAAATCTATGAATATAATGATTCATAATAACATTACTACTCAAATAAAGGAGGCGCAACAAGGAGTTTTAAAAGAGGGAAATTTAAAGGATGAAATACCCAAAGGATCGGAGAAGCATCTTAATATTCGGGAAGACGGAACCCGGTATAGGGCTGAAAGGATTTGGGTACCAAAATTTGGAGATATGAGAGAAATGGTACTTAGAGAAGCTCATAAAACCAGATACTCAATACATCCTGGAACGGGGAAGATGTACAAGGATCTCAAGAAACATTTTTGGTGGCCGGGTATGAAAGCCGATGTTGCTAAATACGTAGGAGAATGTTTGACGTGTTCTAAGGTCAAAGCTGAGCATCAGAAACCATCAGGTCTACTTCAACAACCCGAAATCCCAGAATGGAAATGGGAAAACATTACCATGGATTTCATCACTAAATTGCCAAGGACTGCAAGTGGTTTTGATACTATTTGGGTAATAGTTGACCGTCTCACCAAATCAGCACACTTCTTGCCAATAAGAGAAGATGACAAGATGGAGAAATTAGCACGACTGTATTTGAAGGAAGTCATCTCCAGACATGGAATACCAATCTCTATTATCTCTGATAGGGATGGCAGATTTATTTCAAGATTCTGGCAAACATTACAGCAAGCATTAGGAACTCGTCTAGACATGAGTACTGCCTATCATCCACAAACTGATGGACAGAGCGAAAGGACGATACAAACGCTTGAAGACATGCTACGAGCATGTGTTATTGATTTCGGAAACAGTTGGGATCGACATCTACCGTTAGCAGAATTTTCCTACAACAACAGCTACCATTCAAGCATTGAGATGGCGCCGTTTGAAGCACTTTATGGTAGAAAGTGCAGGTCTCCGATTTGTTGGAGTGAAGTGGGGGATAGACAGATTACGGGTCCGAAGATTATACAAGAAACTACCGAGAAGATCATCCAAATTCAACAACGGTTGAAAACCGCCCAAAGTCGACAAAAGAGCTACGCTGACATTAAAAGAAAAGATATAGAATTTGAAATTGGAGAGATGGTCATGCTTAAAGTTGCACCTTGGAAAGGCGTTGTTCGATTTGGTAAACGAGGGAAATTAAATCCAAGGTATATTGGACCATTCAAGATTATTGATCGTGTCGGAACAGTAGCTTACCGACTAGAATTACCTCAACAACTCGCGGCTGTACATAACACTTTCCACGTCTCGAATTTGAAGAAATGTTTTGCTAAAGAAGATCTCACTATTCCGTTAGATGAAATCCAAATCAACGAAAAACTTCAATTCATCGAAGAACCCGTCGAAATAATGGATCGTGAGGTTAAAAGACTTAAGCAAAACAAGATACCAATTGTTAAGGTTCGATGGAATACTCGTAGAGGACCCGAGTTCACCTGGGAGCGTGAAGATCAGATGAAGAAGAAATACCCGCATCTATTTCCAGAAGATTCGTCAACACCTTCAACAGCTTAAAATTTCGGGACGAAATTTATTTAACGGGTAGGTACTGTAGTGACCCGAACTTTTCCATGTTTATATATATTAACTGAGATTGATATTTATATGATTAAATGTTTCCAACATGTTAAGCAATCAAATGTTTATATATATTAACTGAGATTAAATGTTTCCAACATGACCCGTTAAATAAATGTTTTGCTACAGTACCTACCCGTTAAACATGGAAAAGTTCGGGTCACTACAGTACCTACCCGTTAAATAAATTTCGTCCCGAAATTTTAAGCTGTTGAAGGTGTTGACGAATCTTCTGGAAATAGATGCGGGTATTTCTTCTTCATCTGATCTTCACGCTCCCAGGTGAACTCGGGTCCTCTACGAGCATTCCATCGAACCTTAACAATTGGTATCTTGTTTTACTTAAGTCTTTTAACCTCACGATCTATTATTTCGACGGGTTCTTCGATGAATTGAAGTTTTTCGTTAATTTGGATTTCATCTAACGGAATAGTGAGATCTTCTTTAGCAAAACATTTCTTCAAATTCGAGACATGGAAAGTGTTATGTACAGCCGCGAGTTGTTGAGGTAACTCAAGTCGGTAAGCTACTGGTCCGACACGATCAATAATCTTGAATGGTCCAATATACCTTGGATTTAATTTCCCTCGTTTACCAAATCGAACAACGCCTTTCCAAGGTGCAACTTTAAGCATGACCATCTCTCCAATTTCAAATTCTATATCTTTTCTTTTAATGTCAGCGTAGCTCTTTTGTCGACTTTGGGCAGTTTTCAACCGTTGTTGAATTTGGATGATCTTCTCGGTAGTTTCTTGTATAATCTCTGGACCCGTAATCTGTCTATCCCCCACTTCACTCCAACAAATCGGAGACCTGCACTTTCTACCATAAAGTGCTTCAAACGGCGCCATCTCAATGCTTGAATGGTAGCTGTTGTTGTAGAAAAATTCTGCTAACGGTAGATGTCGATCCCAACTGTTTCCAAAATCAATAACACATGCTCGTAGCATGTCTTCAAGCGTTTGTATCGTCCTTTCGCTCTGCCCATCAGTTTGTGGATGATAGGCAGTACTCATGTCTAGACGAGTTCCTAATGCTTGCTGTAATGTCTGCCAGAATCTTGAAATAAATCTGCCATCCCTATCAGAGATAATAGAGATTGGTATTCCATGTCTGGAGATGACTTCCTTCAAATACAGTCATGCTAACTTCTCCATCTTGTCATCTTCTCTTATTGGCAGGAAGTGTGCTGATTTGGTGAGACGATCAACTATTACCCAAATAGTATCAAAACCACTTGCAGTCCTTGGCAATTTAGTGATGAAATCCATGGTAATGTTTTCCCATTTCCATTCCGGGATTTCGGGTTGTTGAAGTAGACCTGATGGTTTCTGATGCTCAGCTTTGACCTTAGAACACGTCAAACATTCTCCTACGTATTTAGCAACATCGGCTTTCATACCCGGCCACCAAAAATGTTTCTTGAGATCCTTGTACATCTTCCCCGTTCCAGGATGTATTGAGTATCTGGTTTTATGAGCTTCTCTAAGTACCATTTCTCTCATATCTCCAAATTTTGGTACCCAAATCCTTTCAGCCCTATACCGGGTTCCGTCTTCCCGAATATTAAGATGCTTCTCCGATCCTTTGGGTATTTCATCCTTTAAATTTCCCTCTTTTAAAATTCCTTGTTGCGCCTCCTTTATTTGAGTAGTAAGGTTATTATGAATCATTATATTCATAGATTTTACTCGAATGGGTTCTCGGTCCTTCCTGCTCAAGGCATCGGCTACCACATTTGCCTTCCCCGGGTGGTAACGAATCTCAAAGTCGTAATCATTCAATAATTCAATCCACCTACGCTGCCTCATATTTAGTTGTTTCTGATTAAATATGTGTTGAAGACTTTTGTGGTCGGTATATATAATACTTTTGACCCCATATAAGTAGTGCCTCCAAGTCTTTAATACAAAAACAACCGCGCCCAATTCCAAATCATGCGTCGTATAATTTTGTTCGTGAATCTTCAATTGTCTAGACGCATAAGCAATCACCTTCGTTCATTGCATTAATACACAACCGAGACCTTGCTTTGATGCGTCACAATAAATCACAAAATCATCATTCCCTTCAGGCAATGACAATATAGGTGCCGTAGTTAGCTTTTTCTTCAATAACTGAAACGCTTTCTCTTGTTCATCATTCCATTCAAATTTCTTCCCTTTATGCGTTAATGCAGTCAAGGGTTTTGCTATTCTGGAAAAGTCTTGGATGAACCTTCTGTAGTAACCAGCTAGTCCTAAAAATTGGCGTATGTGTTTCGGAGTTTTCGGGGTTTCCCACTTTTCAACAGTTTCTATCTTTGCCGGATCCACCTTAATACCTTCTTTGTTCACTATGTGACCGAGGAATTGAACTTCTTCCAACCAAAATGCACACTTTGAAAACTTAGCGTACAATTCTTCCTTCCTCAATACTTCTAACACCTTTCTCAAATGTTCACCGTGTTCTTGGTCATTCTTTGAGTAAATAAGTATGTCATCAATGAAAACAATGACAAACTTGTCAAGGTATGGTCCACACACTCGGTTCATAAGGTCCATGAACACAGCTGGTGCATTAGTTAAACCAAACAGCATGACCATAAACTCGTAATGGCCGTAACGTGTTCTGAAAGCAGTCTTTGGAATATCATCTTCTTTCACCCGCATTTGATGATACCCGGAACGTAAGTCAATCTTTGAATAAACAGACGAGCCTTGTAGTTGATCAAATAAGTCGTCGATTCTCGGTAGTGGGTAGCGGTTCTTGATGGTAAGTTTGTTCAACTCTCGGTAGTTGATACACAACCTGAATGTACCATCTTTCTTCTTGACAAACAAAACAGGAGCTCCCCACGGTGATGTGCTTGGTCGAATGAAACCACGCTCTAAAAGTTCTTGTAATTGGCTTTGCAGTTCTTTCATCTCGCTGGGTGCGAGTCTTTAAGGAGCACGAGCTATTGGTGCAGCTCCTGGTACAAGATCTATTTGAAATTCAACGGATCGATGTGGGGGTAATCCCGGTAATTCTTTCGGAAATACATCGGGAAATTCTTTTGCAATGGGAACATCATTGATGCTCTTTTCTTCAGTTTGTACTTTCTCGACGTGTGTTAGAACAGCATAGCAACCTTTTCTTATTAGTTTTTGTGCCTTCAAATTACTAATAAGATGTAGCTTCGTGTTGCCCTTTTCTCCGTACACCATTAAGGGTTTTCCTTTTTCTCGTATAATGCGAATTGCATTTTTGTAACAAACGATCTCTGCTTTCACTTCTTTCAACCAGTCCATACCGATTATCACATCAAAACTCCCTAACTCTACTGGTATCAAATCAATCTTAAATGTTTCGCTAACCAGTTTAATTTCTCGATTCCGACATATATTATCTGCTGAAATTAATTTACCATTTGCTAATTCGAGTAAAAATTTACTATCCAAAGGCGTCAATGGACAACTTAATTTAGCACAAAAATCTCTACTCATATAGCTTCTATCCGCACCCGAATCAAATAAAACGTAAGCAGATTTATTGTCAATAAGAAACGTACCCGTAACAAGCTCCGGGTCTTCCTGTGCCTCTGCCACATTAATATTGAAAACTCTTCCGCGGCCTTGTCCATTCGTGTTCTCCTGGTTCGGGCAATTTCTAATAATGTGGCCCGGTTTTCCACATTTATAACAAACTACGTTGGCATAACTTGCTCCGACACTACTTGCTCCGCCATTACTCATTCCGACACCATTTGTTCCTTTCGTTCTATTAACCCCTGGTCCGTAGACCTCACACTTCGCAGCGCTATGACCATTTCTTTTACACTTGTTGCAAAATTTGGTGCAGAACCCCGAGTGATACTTTTCACACCTTTGGCATAGCTGCTTCTGATTGTTGTTATTGTTGCGGTTATTATTGTTGTTGGGATGATTGTTGTAGTTGCCATTGTTGTTGTTGTTGTTGGGCCGTTTGTTGTAGTTGCGATTGATGTTGCGATTATTAGGATAATTATTGCGATTATTGTTGTAATTGCTGTTGTTGTTGTATTGGTGATTCTTATCACCGTTTTCCTCCCACTTTCTTTTAACTTGCTTCACATTGGCCTCTCAGCAGTCGGTTCTTTAATTCTTTCTTCAATCTGGTTCACTAGTTTGTGAGCCATTCTACATGCCTGTTGTATGGAGGCGGGCTCGTGTGAACTTATATCTTCTTGGATTCTTTCCGGTAATCCTTTCACAAACGCGTCGATCTTCTCTTCCTCATCTTCGAATGCTCCTGGACACAATAGGCACAATTCTGTGAATCGCCTTTCGTACGTGGTAATATCAAATCCTTGGGTTCGTAACCCTCTAAGTTCTGTCTTGAGCTTATTGACCTCAGTTCTGGGACGGTACTTCTCGTTCATCAAGTGCTTGAATGCTGACCACGGTAGTGCGTACGCATCGTCTTGTCCCACTTGCTCTAGATAGGTATTCCACCATGTTAACGCAGAACCTGTGAAGGTATGCATAGCGTACTTCACTTTGTCCTCTTCAGTACACTTACTTATGGCAAACACCGATTCGACCTTCTCGGTCCACCGTTTCAATCCGATCGGTCCTTCGGTTCCATCAAATTCCAAAGGTTTGCAGGCAATGAATTCTTTGTAGGTGCATCCTACACGATTTCCTGTACTGCTAGATCCAAGGTTATTGTTGGTATGTAGCGCAGCCTGTACTGCGGCTATGTTTGAAGCTAGAAAAGTACGGAATTCCTCTTCATTCATATTCACGGTGTGTCGAGTAGTCGGTGCCATTTCCTTCAAAATAGTCAAATGGAACAAGTTAATCATACAGAATATTAAGAGTAGTTAATAGTATTTCGTAGCTTAATATGAACTCATTTATAAAAGCTTTTTCTTCATATTAGCGTTTTATAATTTTAAATTCGGGTAGTACCTACCCGTTAAGTTCATACTTAGTAGCTAATATACAATTCAACTACTACAATTCTATATGAAAAACTGATTATAATAATATTTCGCGTTCAAACTTTTATACAATATTTTACAAACTTACAATACCGCTTATTTTACATAAAGCATGAAATATAGCACACAATAACTTTGATACAAGATAGTTGTGAAGATAATTCTAGCTAGTACACAAGTCGTTCAGCAAAGGCAATAAAGACACGTAATTCATACGTCCAGAAACAAGTCATGCATTCTGGTTTTACTAGGATTACTTCCCATCCTTGGTCTTGTGGAACATAACCGTTATGGCCGTTGATAAGACAGCGTGTTGTAACGTCATCAAAGGGACGAGGGTTACGTAATGTCCAACAGTCCCGTAACAATCTAAAAACCTCATTTCTTACCCCAATTACCGACTCCGTCACTTGTGGAAACGTTTTGTTTAATAGTTGTAGCCCGATGTTCTTGTTCTCACTTTGGTGAGAAGCGAACATTACTAATCCGTAAGCATAACATGCTTCTTTATGTTGCATGTTAGCCGCTTTTTCTAAATCATGAAGTCCAATATTCAGATATATTGAGTCAAAATAATTTCTTAACCCGTTGCGTAAAATAGCATTAGGGTTCCCCGCAATATATGTGTCAAAGTAAACACATCGTAACTTATGGGTTTCCCAATGTGATATCCCCCATCTTTCAAACGAAAGTCTCTTATAAACCAAGACATTCTTGGAACGTTCTTCGAATGTCTTACAAACTGATCTCGCCTTAAATAGTTGTGCCGAGGAATTCTGACCGACTCTAGACAAGATTTCATCAATCATGTCTCCGGGTAGGTCTCTTAAAATATTGGGTTGTCTATCCATTTTGTGTTTATAGACTGTAAAATAGACAAGAGTTAGATTCATAAAAAAAATACTTATTAATACAAGCAATTTTTACATATATCATAAAGCATAAGCACACTATATTACATATATTACACCACACGAATACAACTATCTTATTCCGACTCGCTCATTTCTTCTTCTTCGGTTTTGGTTCGTTTTGCCAAGTTTCTAGGGATATATGATGTTCCCCTAATACGAGCCGTCGTTATCCACATTGGTTTAGAAAAACCTGGTGGTTTAGAGGTTCCCGGGTCATTGTTACAACTTAAGGACTTCGGGGGTTGACGATACATATAAAGTTCATCGGGTTGAAATTAGATTTCTCTATTTTTATGCCCTTTCCCTTATTATTTTCTTTTGCCTTTTTAAATTCAGTTGGGGTAATTTCTATAACATCATCGGAATTCTCGTCGGAATCCGATTCATTGGAGAATTTGTAATCCTCCCAATATTTTGCTTCCTTGGCGGAAACACCATTGACCATAATTAACCTTGGTCGGTTGGTTGAGGATTTTCTTTTACTTAACCGTTTTATTATTTCCCCCACCGGTTCTATTTCTTCATCCGGTTCCGATTCTTCTTCCGGTTCCGACTCTTCTTCCGGTTCCTCTTCGGGA
Source organism: Rutidosis leptorrhynchoides (assembly GCF_046630445.1). Lineage (NCBI taxonomy): Eukaryota > Viridiplantae > Streptophyta > Magnoliopsida > Asterales > Asteraceae > Rutidosis > Rutidosis leptorrhynchoides. The sequence goes on along the minus strand of NC_092337.1, from coordinate 46,666,911 downwards.
ACTTGTGAATCAGTCCACGAATCATTCCAATTTACATTTGACTCTTCATTATTATTAGGTGAGTCAATGGGACTTGTTCTAGAGGTAGACATCTATCACATAATATCAAACACGTTAAGAGATTAATATATCACATAATATTCATATGTTAAAAATATATAGTTTCCAACAAAAATGGTAAGCAATCATTTTTAAAGAAAACACGGTCGAAGTCCAGACTCACTAATGCATCCTAACAAACTCGATAAGACACACTAATGCAAATTTTCTGGTTCTCTAAGACCAACGCTCGGATACCAACTGAAATGTCCCGTTCTTATTGATTAAAAACGTTCCATATTAATTGATTTCGTTGCGAGGTTTTGACCTCTATATGAGACGTTTTTCAAAGACTGCATTCATTTTAAAACAAACCATAACCTTTATTTCATCAATAAAGGTTTAAAAAGATTTACGTAGATTATCAAATAATGATAATCTAAAATATCCTGTTTACACACGACCATTACATAATGGTTTACAATACAAATATGTTACAACAAAAATAAGTTTCTTGAATGCAGTTTTTACACAACATCATACAAACATGGACTCCAAATCTCGTCCTTATTTAAGTATGCGACAGCGGAAGCTCTTAATAATCACCTGAGAATAAACATGCTTAAAATGTCAACAAAAATGTTGGTGAGTTATAGGTTTAACCTATATATATCAAATAATAATAATAGACCACAAGATTTCATATTTCAATACACATCCCATACATAGAGATAAAAGTCATTCATATGGTGAACACCTGGTAACCGACAATAACAAGATGCATATATAAGAATATCCCCATCATTCCGGGACACCCTTCGGATATGATATAAATTTCGAAGTACTAAAGCATCCGGTACTTTGGATGGGGTTTGTTAGGCCCAATAGATCTATCTTTAGGATTCGCGTCAATTAGGGTGTCTGTTCCCTAATTCTTAGATTACCAGACTTAATAAAAAGGGGCATATTCGATTTCGATAATTCAACCATAGAATGTAGTTTCACGTACTTGTGTCTATTTTGTAAATCATTTATAAAACCTGCATGTATTCTCATCCCAAAAATATTAGATTTTAAAAGTGGGACTATAACTCACTTTCACAGATTTTTACTTCGTCGGAAAGTAAGACTTGGCCACTGGTTGATTCACGAACCTATAACAATATATACATATATATCAAAGTATGTTCAAAATATATTTACAACACTTTTAATATATTTTGATGTTTTAAGTTTATTAAGTCAGCTGTCCTCGTTAGTAACTGATAATGCTAAAAACGAACATATATTTCATAGCATTATTCCTCAAGAAAGACAAGCTTTTAGTTGCAATTGTTCTATTTAGAAGTGATATTCGTTTAAATAATAAAAGGTGAAGACAAAAGACAGATTCGACGAATTGAAGACGCAAACGACCAAAAAGCTCAAAAGTACAAAAGACAATCAAAAAGGTTCCAATTATTGATAAGAAACGTCTCGAAATTACAAGAGTACAAGATTCAAAACGCAAAGTACAAGATATTAAATTGTACGCAAGGACGTTCGAAAATCCGGAACCGGGACCAGAGTCAACTCTTAACGCTCGACGCAACGGACTAAAAATTACAAGTTAACTATGCATATAAATATAATATAATATATAATTAATTATATTAATTATATATATATTATATTTATAAATAAAAAACCGTCGGCAGAGAAAGACTCCAAGGACTGAGCTGTAAATTCATCCTCCGCGACTCGCGGAGTTTGAAGAGGATTTTACCGCGAGTCGCGGAGCCCCAAATTTCAACTTTTCCTATAAAAGCAACCGAATTCTGATCGCAATTGATAATCTATTTCTCTCTTCTCTCATATATACGTAAAATATATATATATATAATTTATATTTTAATTTTAATTTTAATTATAATTCTAATAATAAGGGTATGTTAGCGAATATTGTAAGGGTGTAAGTCAAAATTCTGTCCGTGTAACGCTACGCTATTTTTAAATCATTGTAAGTTATGTTCAACCTTTTTAGATTAATGTCTCGTAGCTAAGTTATTATTATGCTTATTTAAAACGAAGTATTCATGATGTTGGGCTAATTACTAAAATTGGGTAATTGGGCTTTGTACCATAATTGGGGTTTGGACAAAAGAACGACACTTGTAGAAATTAGACTATGGGCTATTAATGGGCTTTATATTTGTTTAACTAAATGAAAGTTTGTTAATGTTAATATAAAGATTTACAATTGGGCGTCCCTATAAATTACCATATATACTCGATCGGACACGATGGGCGGGGTATTTATATGTACGAATAATCGTTCATTTAACCGGACACGGGAATGGATTAATAGCCACTAGAATAATTAAAACAGGGGTGAAATTACATTCAAGGGTAATTGGTGTAATTGTTAACAAAGTAGTAAAACCTTGGTTTACACGCAGTCGATAACCTGGTGTATTCATTAAACAAAGTATTAAAACCTTGTTACAATTCGAATCCCCAATTAGTTGGAATATTTAACTTCGGGTATAATAATAATTTGACGAGGACACTCGCACTTTATATTTATGACTGATGGACTGTTATGGACAAAAACCAGACGGACATATTAAATAATCCAGGACAAAGGACAATTAACCCATGGGCATAAAACTAAAATCAACACGTCAAACATCATGATTACGGAAGTTTAAATAAGCATAATTCTTTTATTTCATATTTAATTTCCTTTATTTTATATTTAATTGCACTTCTAATTATCGCACTTTTATTTATTGTTATTTAATCGCACTTTTAATTATCGTACTTTTTAATTATCGCAAGTTTATTTTATCGCACTTTTATTATTCGCAATTTCATTATCGTTATTTACTTTACGCTTTAATTTAAGTCTTGTATTTATTTTATATTTTACATTAGGTTTTAACTGCGACTAAAGTCTTAAAATCGACAAACCGGTCATTAAACGGTAAAAACCCCCCTTTATAATAATAATATTACTTATATATATGTTTGTATTTTTATAAAAGTAAACTAATATAGCGTTGAGCTTTGTTTAAAGATTTCCCTGTGGAACGAACCGGACTTACTAAAAACTACACTACTTTACGATTAGGTACACTGCCTATAAGTGTTGTAGCAAGGTTTAAGTATATCCATTCTATAAATAAATAAATATCTTGTGTAAAATTGTATCGTATTTAATAGTGTTTTCTGCTAAAATTAATAACTATTTTATATACACCTCGCATAACATCAAGTATTTTTGGCGCCGCCGCCGGGGACACTCTTAAACTCCGGAAGCGCAACGCTAATATAAATATAAAAAAAAAAAAAGATTTTTAGTTAACTTTTATTAAAATTCATTTTTATAAAAATACGTTTTAATTATTCAAAAATATAAAAAGAAAAACAAAAATATAAGTATTTTTAAAATTTTGTTAAATATTTAAGTTTTATAAGTTTCTTTATTTCTATTTTAGTTTATAAAAATATAAGTTTTATTAACTATCTTTTATTTATAGAAAAAAATTAAAAACAGGAAATAAAAAAAAAATAAATAAAGAAAAAACGCGTCGAATTTAAAGCTGTCATCTGAATTTTTGAACTCCGCGACTCGCGGGGTTTGATGCATTAATTACCGCGACTCGCGGAGGGTACCTGACACACGGACAGAAGCCCTAATTCAGCATTAATTACGGGTTTTAATTAATTATTATTATTATTTAACCCTAATTATTATTATTATTATTATTAGTTTTATTTTAAGATTTACTTTTTATTTAATTTATGTATTTAGTATTAATTAGTTTTATTAAATTGTAAAATTAGTAGTTTTATTAAATAAAAAAATATAAAAATAATATTTTTATAAAAATTGTACTTTTTACAACTTTTTGTATATTTTTATATTTTGTTCCTTTTTAATCGTTGTAGCGTAACTTTTGTATTTTTAGCTCATATTTAATTTTAAACTTAGTTTTTGCTATAGTTATTTTTACTCCTAGATTTTTAGGCTTTGCCGTAGAATTCCTTAAGTGTTTTTTTTTCTTTAGACTAAGATTTAGGTACTTTAGAATTTTGCGACGCCTTTTTAAGTTTTAGTTTCTTTTTAAGTTATTTCCATTTGGGATTTAGTTTTTCCTGTAAGCTTTAATAATTTTAGACACCTTTTACTATGTATCAATTATCATTCCAATTAGTAATTTCAATTTGCGATTATAATTTTAAGTTAGTTGTAGTAATAAGGTTAGGTTAGTCAAGTATTTTTAAGTTTTTATAAGTTTCTTTTATTTTTTCCGTCACCTTTTATTTTTCAACCATTTTTTCTTTTTCGACCTTTTGCGACGAACTCTTTTTCTCTCTTATTTCTCGCTATTCTAGTTTTTAGGACATAGATTTTTTCTACTTCTTATCTAAATTTCTTAAAATTACGAAAATTTATTTTAAGTGGTTAAATTGATAGACATCAAAATTTTCTGGTTCGTAGTAATAGTTGGATTTGTACGTGGACCGGGTTATTGGAGCCAAACAGTCCTCAATTATATTGAGACCAAACGAATCCTGCCCCTCTGCTGCATCTTTTGGCTATTCAAAACGTGGGCAAAATCAGAAAAGTCTATTGGTTGGATAACTTATTATAATTTTTCTTTCCTTTTTAAAACTAATAGGATATTCAGTGAATGCACCGAGCAAGACGTTCATCACCTTTTGTACGTTCACCACTTGTAACTAGATCAAGACATTTAGCAAATATAACCGCCGTTGATTTTTCTTTAGAATCGTCATCCAGTAGACCAAGTACTTCAGTTCAAATTTCCGATAATCCATTTTTTGAACCCGACCTCACAATTGAGAATCCGGAGAATATTCAGGAACGGTTCGTAGATCCTGAACCACTAAACTTTCCTCCGGAGCCACCAATCATTCAAACAGAGATTGTTGAGGAACGAACCATTAAATCAGAATCATCTAGTAATACCGATTCAACAAATTCAATTATGGAGAATCTGGAACCTTTAAGTATGGAAGACCGAATGAGAGCTAAACGCACTGGCCAAGGTCACGCAATTACTCATCTAGACATTAACGCGCCAGATTATGAAATCAAAGGACAAATTCTACACATGGTGACTAATCAATGCCAATTTAGTGGTACGCCGAAGGAAGATCCAAATGAACATCTACGTACCTTTAATAGGATCTGCACACTATTTAAAATCCGAGAAGTGGAAGATGAACAGATATATCTCATGTTATTTCCCTGGACTTTAAAGGGAGAAGCCAAAGATTGGTTGGAATCGTTACCTGAAGGGGCGATCGATACATGGGACGTTTTAGTTGACAAATTTCTTAAACAATTCTTTCCTGCATCTAAAGCCGTAAGACTTCAAGCAGAAATTGTTACGTTCACACAGAAACTAAATGAAACTCTATATGAGGCGTGGACAAGATATGGAAAGTTGTTAAGAGGATGTCCGCAACATGGTTTAGACACCTGTCAAATAGTACAAATATTCTACCAAGGATGCGACATCACTACAAGGAAAGACATAGATATAGCAGCTGGTGGTTCTATTATGAAGAAAACCGAAACTGATGCTTACAAAATTATTGATAACACTGCTTCCCACTCACATGAGTGGCACCAAGAAAAAGATATCGTTAGATCATCTAAAGCAGCTAGAGCCGATTCTAGCCATGACTTAGATTCCATTTCCGCAAAGATAGATGTTGTGGAGAGACGAATGGAAAAGATGACTAAAGATATTCACTCAATACGAATTAGTTGTGAGCAGTGTGGAGGACCACATTTGACAAAAGATTGTCTCAGTATTGAATTAACAATGGAACAAAGAGAGAATATTTCATACATAAACCAAAGGCCTGGAAATAATTATCAGAATAATTATCAACCGCCAAGACCGATTTACAATCAAAACCAGAATTATAACCGAAATATTCCATACAACAACCAACAAGGTCCTAGCAATCAACAAGTATCAAATAATACTTATAATCAGCAAAGACCGAATTTTCAAAACAAACCACCACAACAAACCGATGATAAAAAGCCGAATTTAGAAGATATGATGACGAAGCTAGTTGAAACTCAAACACAGTTTTTCACATCTCAAAAACAAACTAATGAACAAAATGCTCAAGCATTTAGAAATCAACAAGCTTCTATTCAAAATCTGGAACAAGAAGTAAGTAACCTAGCAAGATTAATAGGTGAAAGAAAACCGGGAAGTCTACCTAGTGATACAAATGCTAACCCCCGGAATGAAACAGCTAAAGCTATTACCACAAGAAGTGGTACAACACTTAAACCACCTGAAATACCTGTAACTTCTGATGAAACTATTCCTACTCCACAAGAACCACAACCTGATCAAGATAAGGAAAAAGAACCGGTAGTTGAAAAGGTTAATGAAGATAACACAGTTAAGGATAAACCTTATGTTAAACCATACCAACCACCACTTCCTTACCCGAGTAAAATGAAGAAAGAAAAACTTGAAGCCGAGCAATCCAAATTTTTGGATATGTTTAAACAGATAAATGTAAATCTTCCTTTCATTGATGTGATTTCAGGAATGCCAAGATATGCTAAATTCTTGAAAGATCTAATCTCAAATAGAAAGAAAATGGAAGAACTCTCGGCTGTTACTATGAATGCTAATTGTTCAGCAGTGCTGTTGAATAAGATACCAGAAAAATTATCTGATCCAGGAAGTTTCACAATTCCATGTTTTCTGGGTAGTCTTAGTTCAATAGAAGCATTGGCAGACTTAGGTGCTAGTATAAATCTAATGCCGTATTCACTATACGCTAAACTAGACCTTGGAGAATTAAAACCAACCAGAATACGCATACAACTAGCCGATAGATCAATAAAATATCCTAGAGGGATAATGGAGAACATGTTAGTTAAAGTTGGTACTTTAGTATTTCCAGTAGATTTTGTTGTTTTGGACATGGAAGAAGATTCTCAAGTTCCTCTCATATTAGGAAGACCATTCTTAAACACGGCTAAAGCAATGATAGACGTGTTCGGTAAGAAACTGACCCTAAGTATAGAGGATGAGAGTGTTACCTTTTCAGTTGATAGAGAAATGCAACAACCACAATCTGCAGATGATACATGTTATTATATTCAAACTATAGATGCACATGCAGAATTATTAGAAGAATTTCCAGAATTACAAGGAACAGGAGAATGTTCTTTAGGAGAAGGTAATGAACCAATTGATGAAGCTGAAATGTTAGCTACACTAATAGCTAATGGATATGAACCAACAACAGAAGAAATTCAAATGCTAAAAGAAGAAGACAGATATCGATATAAATCATCGATAGAAGAACCTCCGAAATTAGAGTTAAAGCCACTTCCAAACCATTTGGAATACGCTTATTTACATGGTGAATCTGAATTACCTATAATAATATCGTCTTCTCTTACTGAAAATGAGAAATCACAACTCATTTCTGTGTTGAAAGCTCATAAACCAGCCATTGCATGGAAGATTCATGATATTAAAGGAATAAGTCCTTCGTATTGCACACATAAAATCCTTATGGAAGAAGGTCATAAAACGTATGTGCAACGCCAACGAAGACTAAATCCTAATATGCAAGATGTAGTTAAGAAAGAGATTATTAAACTGCTAGATGCAGGTTTGATATATCCAATTTCTGATAGTCCATGGGTAAGCCCAGTTCAATGCGTACCTAAGAAGGGTGGCATGACTGTCATTACAAATGAGAAAAATGAGCTTATTCCTACTAGGACTGTAACAGGATGGCGTGAATGTATTGATTATAGAAAATTAAATGACGCCACCAGAAAAGATCACTTTCCCTTACCTTTCATAGATCAAATGTTGGAAAGATTAGCCGGAAATAGTTACTATTGTTTTCTAGATGGATTTTCCGAATATTTTCAAATTCCAATAGCACCCGAGGATCAAGAGAAAACAACATTCACGTGCCCTTATGGTACTTTTGCTTACAAACGCATGCCATTTGGACTTTGCAACGCCCCTGCAACCTTTCAAAGGTGTATGATGGCGATTTTTCACGACATGATAGAAGAATGCATGGAAGTATTCATGGATGACTTTTCAGTCTTCGGTGATACATTTAAATCATGTCTAGTTAGTCTGGAACGAATGCTAATTAGATGCGAAAAATCAAATCTAGTACTTAATTGGGAGAAATGCCATTTCATGGTTAAAGAAGGCATCGTTCTTGGACATAAAATTTCAAAAGAAGGAATTGAAGTGGATAGAGCTAAAGTAGATGTAATTGCTAAACTTCCACATCCCACAAATGTTAGAGGAGTTAGGAGTTTTCTAGGGCATGCCGGTTTTTACCGACGTTTCATAAAAGATTTTTCTAAAATTGCCACTCCTATGAATAAACTCCTAGAAAAGGATGCGCCATTCATCTTTTCAGATGAGTGTATCAAATCTTTTAATATTCTTAAAGAGAAACTCACTAATGCGCCGATCATGATAACACCAAATTGGAATCTACCATTTGAACTAATGTGCGATGCAAGTGATTTTGCAATGGGAGCCGTTTTAGGACAAAGGATTGAAAAACGATTTCAACCTATATATTATGCTAGTAAGACATTACAAGGAGCACAAAAAAACTATACAACTACTGAAAAAGAACTCCTTGCTATTGTCTTTGCTTTTGACAAATTTCGATCATATCTCGTTCTAGCAAAAACGGTGGTCTATACCGACCATTCTGCTCTTAGATACCTATTTTCAAAACAAGATGCTAAACCAAGATTAATCCGTTGGATCTTACTCTTACAAGAGTTTGATATTGAAATCCGAGATAAAAGAGGAGCAGAAAATCTCGCCGCTGATCATCTTTCTCGTCTTGAAAATCCTGAGTTAGAAGTTCTAAATGAATCGGCCATACAAGACAACTTTCCTGATGAATATCTATTGAAGATAGATTATAAAGAAATCCCATGGTTTGCAGACTATGCAAACTACTTAGTTTGTGGATTCCTTGAAAAAGGATTATCGTACCTAAGACGAAAGAAATTCTTCAGTGATATAAAACACTATTTCTGGGAAGATCCACATCTGTTTAAAAGTTGTCCCGATAGAATAATACGCCGATGTGTATTTGGAGATGAAGCTAGTAAAATTTTAAACCATTGTCACACAGGACCAACAGGAGGGCATTATGGGCCTCAACTAACAGCAAGAAAAGTTTATAAAGCTGGATTCTATTGGCCTACAATTTACAAAGACGCACACCTTCTTTGCAAATCCTGTGATGCATGTCAAAGGGCCGGAAAAATAAGTCAACGTGATGAAATGCCACAAAATGTCATCCAAGTATGTGAAGTATTTGACATTTGGGGTATTGACTTTATGGGTCCATTTCCAAAATCTCATAATAATCTATATATACTCGTAGCCATTGATTATGTATCTAAATGGGCGGAAGCACAAGCTCTCCCAACTAACGATGCACGAGTAGTAGTCAACTTTTTAAAACGTCTTTTTGCAAGGTTTGGAACACCGAAAGATTTAATAAGTGATCGGGGTACTCATTTCTGTAATAATCAACTTGAGAAAGTTCTTAAAAGATATGGAGTAACTCATAAAATCTCCACCGCATATCATCCACAAACAAGTGGACAAGTTGAAAATACCAACCGAGCTTTAAAACGTATTCTAGAGAAAACCGTAGGATCAAATCCGAAGGAATGGTCCATTAAATTGGAGGATGCACTCTGGGCTTTTAGAACAGCCTACAAAACTCCAATTGGAACCACACCTTTTAGACTTGTTTATGGAAAAGCATGTCATCTTCCAGTAGAAATTGAACACAAAGCATTTTGGGCTTTGAAGACATGTAATCTTGATTTACATGAAGCCGGACGTCTACGATTAAGTCAACTAAACGAATTAGAAGAATTAAGACATGAAGCATACGAAAATTCGTTAATCTATAAAGAAAGAACGAAGAAATGGCATGATAAAAGAATCAGAAGTTCAAAAGAATTTAAAGAAGGAGACATAGTTCTTCTTTTCAATTCACGATTCAAGCTATTTCCTGGAAAATTGAAATCAAGATGGTCTGGACCATTCATAGTCAAAAGAGTTTTCCCATACGGAACGATAGAATTAATAAATTCAAATGGGATTGAATTTAAAGTTAATGGTCACAGAGTTAAACATTACATACATGGTCCGATGGAAGTCGACAATGAAGTTAATCACAATTTCGACACCACAGCTAACTAAGTGTGGGGAGAATCAAGTCTTTAAAGGATAATATGTATTTCTGTTAGAGTTAGATTGTCTGTTTTCGTGTAGTTCTCGAAAATGGAACCCGAATGGTCTTTCCCTAGCAGACCCTAAAGAACTAGTCTTCTCCCCCCATTCTGAATTTTTATTTTTTTTAGGTTTTTACAAAATGAAGACTGACTGTGAACTAAACCATGGTCTAATGCTACACGCTTTGATCACTAAACGTAATAATGACATACTACCAAGTGAATTAGTATCAGTAATCAGAGAAAGAATGGACGGAGTTAGAAAAGAATCCAGATGCGAAGATAATAAGTTACAATTTGGTAAAGGAAAATCAAAATCTGCAGCGAAAAGAAGAGCACGACACCTAGAATGATGTCACAAATGCGGAAAATGGTCACATGGAGGTAAATGTTCAAATAATCAAACCTATTCAAATACCGAATTTGTTACTTTATGTAGAGACGGACCGTTCATATGTTTAGAAGAAAAGACACTGAATGCTCGAGGTTACGCCTATGTAGCTATGGAAAACCAATTAAACCGACTATCTTATGAATGTGATAGATCATATAACTAAGAAATCTATTTCACAGGTATGTCTGTACAGTTTTTATTTTTATTTTTATTTTTAACCTTTTGATAATAAACGCTAATTTGTTCGCTAAAAAGTATTAAATTGGTATTAAATAAAATTAGGTTTGGCGACCGAAATTATTGATATCATTCAAAAATTTATTACATCACTGCGAAATTTAACGTTTATTCTTAAGGTATAAATATCTTTAAACAATCAACCCAAAATATTTCAAAAATTCGTCATGAGTTAAATTAGGTCTTGGAACCGAAATTACTTTACCGAAAAGAGGGGCGCATATTTTTGATAATATTTGATTGATTAAAGTGGGATAAAAAGACAAAAAGATTTTTAATTTTATTTTTACCATGTTTTTAAAATTAATATTTAAATCTTAAATTAATATTGTAAACTTTATAAAAACAATATATTTAAAATTGTAAATATTTGAAAAATTAATATAAGTTTAGTATGAATTTATAAATTTTTAAATTAAGTTTGGTGTGAATTTTTAATTTTTAAAATATTAATTTTTAATTTTATGCATTTTAAATTTTAAGTTTGGTGTGAATTTTTAATAATAATTTTGAATTTTATATTTAAGTTGTGTGAATTTAAAAACCAAAATTTACTTTATCTCATTAAGTTAAGAATATGATTTTTAAAATTCGTCGTAAGTTGAAGACTAGGTCTTTGAACCGAAATTTCTTTACCCGAGGGAGGGACGAGAACTTTTATTATCATTATTTTTAATCTTATTGAATTAGAGTATGCCAAAAACATTGAAAAAACCCAAAAATCTTAGCTTTTAAAACAATCGCTACTAAAAGACAAATTTTAAAATTTTGTCGAGGGACGGACTAGGACATCGATCCGAAACGACCTCGTCCTAAATAACAAGGGAAACAAAATTTTAAAATTAATTACTTAATTGTTTTAATAAGTTATTGATTATAAAAAAAAAAAAAAAATATAACAAACTCCGCGACTCGCGGAGTTTGAAGGGTTATTCACCGTGACTCGCGGAGGGACCAATTTACAGAAAAAAAATATACCCGCAGAACAGATCAGTCCCCAACCCAAACCAAAAACATACTGCGAATTCTGCACGAAAAAACCCCGAAAATACACCCAAAAACACCCCAAAAATCCCAAATTTTAACCGTTAATCACCAAATTTTTTGCTAAAATCATGTTGAGAAGGATGCTATCTAAGAATTACTCAAGAAAAACGGTAAATTTCTACACCTAAACACCATTTAATTCGAAATTTGATGTTCTTGAGCAATTTTTTCCCCAATTTGATTTTGATGCTTTTTAGTGTAATTAGACTTAAATTGTTTATGTATTATGCTTGTATAACCTAGATTGATGCTGTTTAACATGATTAGAAGCCTTAAACTTCAAATTTTGAGTAATCTAGGGTTTGTGTTCTTGAGCAAATTTGGGGCTTTTTGATATAAACAGGTTATGGCCGATTTTTGTCATGAATTGTTGCTAAAATAAGTAGTGTAACATGTTTAGGTAGTTAAATGATCCAAACTTTGAGCCTAAACATGATTTTGAGAATTAAAGTGGACTTTTTCAAGTCTAAAATTCATGAACTTGATTTTTGAAAGATAATGCCATTTGAGACTTGTTTAATTGCAAGTAATGATTATTTTGACATGTTATTTGAGTTGAATGCTTATGAACTTGGCGAAAATTTTCGTATATGCTTATTTGAAAAAGTGTAGATTTGATAAAAATGTGAAAATAAGCTTAAGTTTGATATAAATTGATAATGTCATTGTAATTATTTTGATTGATGATTTTGCTGACACTAATGCATATTTGAATGCACAAAAATTGTGTTTGATGTGTTTTGCAGAATGAAAGGGGTGAATCTTCATCCCAAGCCCGCAATGCTCCTGCTGAGAATTTGGAACAACAGGAGGTGGATAACTACTACAAGCAGGATATACCTCATCCAGTCATGACCTTTTCTGATATGCATTTGGAAGAGTTACACCCGAACCTGAGATTTGACAGACTTTGGATAGATTATCCAAAATATCAACGGGGTTTGCATACTCTTCATTCTAAGGTTGTTGAGGTACCAAGGGTCATAGAATGGGGACCCTTAGAAGCTGTAGAATTGGCCGGGCCAATTAGGGAATTACTTGTACAGAGGTATGGTAATTCTTCTTTTAATGACTGGGTATGTTTATTCACCATACGTAGACCTGTATATAAAGTATGGTGTGAAGAATTGTTATGTAGTATAGAGTTGAATGATCGGGTAGCTAGTTTAACCGATCGTTCTTTTATTAGATTTTTGTTAGGCGGTTCGATGCGCCACATGTCTTTACTGGACATGGCTCAGGCTTTACGTATATATACGCCTGAGGAGTTAGCGTGTGCTGATTGTAGAGGATTGATACTAAACGGTAGAAAGATAGATGAAAATTTTGATACACACGGTGTGTGGAGTCAAATGACAAGCCATCACCGTTTCAAAGGGGGAAATTACTCTTATTTGGATATAGATAGAGCCGAATTAAGAGTGATACATAGGTTTTTAGCTAATTCGATTACACAAAGGGGTAAGAACAAGGAAAAAGTAAATGAACAAGATTTGTTTTACCATATGTGTATTCGAGACCCACAAAGCGCTGTAAGTATACCATATTGTGTGGGTTATTATTTATCAGCTTTGGTTCGGGGGATGCGACCACATAGCATAATAGGAGGTGGTATTTTTATTACTTTGATTGGTGAATATCTCGGTGTGGATATAAGTCGGGGGGGATTATTACTAGAAGAGCCGGAACCCCGCGATACTATAGGTTTAAATGTATACCATGGTGCGAAAGTTTTAAAGAGGCGAAATAACGCCGCAGTACGATACCATGGTAGACATCCACAGGTGGAGAGAAACCAGCAGCAAGGTAATGTAGGAGGGGGGAATGAGATGCAAGAAATGCATAGGTTTATAGCTTCTCAGGAATACGAAAATGCTAGACAGAGAGCATTTGAAGATTGGCAAGTTCATCAGAACCAAATCATAGCTCATTGCCAACATATAGGTAGAAACTATATTCCTACACCGAAACCCATCTTCCCTCCTTGGTCTATAGAGATGCAGCCACCATATCCTACGTATGACCCTGCCGAAGCATTCTATAGCACTTATGGTTATGCCTGGAACCCCTATTGGTACCAATATCATCCTTAGTTTACTTATTATTTTTTTTTATTTTGTAATTTGTAATTATTGATACATTTAATACTTTTGTTAATATTGTAATCATTTTTATAATTATCTAACTTTTATTCTTAGATTTTAATAATTTTTGAATGTGGGGTAATATACCAAACTTCAAAAATATGTATATATGTTTGCAGTTTATCTTATGTACACAACAGGGTAAAACAACGCATTTTCAAAGACTGGCATTAAGTTCAGCAAAAGCAACTAATTTTGACGACAAGATGCAAAATATATGTGAAATAACAATAAGACGGAATGAACAAATGATGTGCACCATTTATCATTCCGCAAACAAACGCCAATATATTTGGAAACTTTGGTAAAATTTAATCATTTTCACACAAATCACCCTCAATAATTTAAATTGTTACTGATTTCTTGCAAATGAGGGCATTGCAAGATCTTAAGTGTGGGAAGGGGTTAAATTCTTTCGGATTTTAAAAATTTTTGATTTAAACACTTTGTTACCATTAAAAATACTAGTAACGCAGTAGTTGTATTAGAATCTAGTGCTCTCCGATAACAAGGAACAGCCCTAGTCTTATATACTGACTACCCACTTCTAGTAAAATTTTTCAAAATTTTCAATTAAATGAATTCAAAATCATGTTTATACATATTTATGAACGATAAAACTAGGTTTTAACACCGAAATTATTGTTACCTCGGAAAGGACATAAATTAAGAAACAAACTAAAATGTTAAAATTCATTTAAAATGGAATAGAGGACGATAAAAAGGAAATAAAAGGCAAGTGTGGGAAATTTACCAAGTTATCTTAAACATATGTCACATATATCTGTAACAAATAACTGAAAATACTTTTGCTTTGGACTAAATTAAACTGTTTTTACCCGATGAAAGAAAAGAAGAGATGGATCTACATGATGAATCAATTCCATCATTAAAAGGAAGTAAAGTCTTCCGAAAAAGACACGCGCTTCATGATTTAGGTCATGAAGTTGTCGTTCAGACCAGCTGTAGGTTGACGAAAAATCTAGAAAAGTCATCACTAAAATCAGCAGGAAATCCACGGACCTCAGCATTAAACAGGGTCGCCAAGTGGTCAGATTTATCCTAACCATGAGAAGGATTTATCTCGTACAATGGGGGGGCACCATGCAAATTAGCTGGACAAGACTAATGAATCAGATCCCCAGAAAGGATAATCTCCTTAAAGATTAAAAATCAGCTTTTAAGACTGATATTACTCAATCCTAGAGATTGACCTTAAAGATTGAGAATTCAAACTCATGGAATTCAATGATATCTAAACTCGAGTTTGAACGAGAAAATATTTTGATCAAAATTATAAACCGATTTGTTTTCTGAAAACCCTATTTTCAATGCGTTCATTACCATTGAACGTAAAATCCTAGGAATTCACCTGGAATTCATTAGGTCACCTGAACTAAATCGGGTGTCAACCGTAAGAACGGTGGTTGCATAGCATGGTCAAAGACAGGACCTTGTGCCATACCGAAAAATTATAAGGGTGAGCTTTACTATTGCTCCTACCAAGGATAGTAATTGCGTCCGACACGTTATAGACCATAACTAAAAGCATGTCAGGGGACATTGCCTTAACAGTTGCTTGTTCAACGCTTTCCTTTACAACCGGACAGTAGTTTACCGAAAGGTAATATACGGGACAAGTAAACTGGACGTGTTGCTTTCCAAATACAAGGTTAGCAAGTGGGTGACACAAAACCGCAAGTTTTGAGCTAAAATTTTCAAATCTGAAACCCACCAAACCCACACAAATATTTTGCAAACACCGGTAAAGGGTTATTCCGGAAAACTTATCTAGGGTAAAAACTAGATTTAATTTTCAAAAGATCAAATGTTTTCATAAAGATCCAATTTCCTTAATGGATCTAAATTTTTATAGTCATGTGGGACTGTAAACCATATCGTTACTACCATTGTTTATACCGCCGTATAGAAATCACTGATGTACAAAGTGTGAAGAATAAAGAAGTGATTCTAGTATTTCAAGACGATACTGCTTGAGGACAAGCAACGCTCAAGTGTGGGAATATTTGATAATGCTAAAAACGAACATATATTTCATAGCATTATTCCTCAAGAAAGACAAGCTTTTAGTTGCAATTGTTCTATTTACAAGTGATATTCGTTTAAATAATAAAAGGTGAAGACAAAAGACAGATTCGACGAATTGAAGACGCAAACGACCAAAAAGCTCAAAAGTACAAAAGACAATCAAAAAGGTTCCAATTATTGATAAGAAACGTCTCGAAATTACAAGAGTACAAGATTCAAAACGCAAAGTACAAGATATTAAATTGTACGCAAGGACGTTCGAAAATCCGGAACCGGGACCAGAGTCAACTCTTAACGCTCGACGCAACGGACTAATAATTACAAGTTAACTATGCATATAAATATAATATAATATATAATTAATTATATTAATTATATATATATTATATTTATAAATAAAAAACCGTCGGCAGAGAAAGACTCCAAGGACTGAGCTGTAAATTCATCCTCCACGACTCGCGGAGTTTGAAGAGGATTTTACCGCGAGTCGCGGAGCCCCAAATTTCAACTTTTCCTATAAAAGAAACCGAATTCTGATCGCAATTGATAATCTATTTCTCTCTTCTCTCATATATACGTAAAATATATATATATATATATAATTTATATTTTAATTTTAATTTTAATTATAATTCTAATAATAAGGGTATGTTAGCGAATATTGTAAGGGTGTAAGTCGAAATTCTGTCCGTGTAACGCTACGCTATTTTTAAATCATTGAAAGTTATGTTCAACCTTTTTACATTAATGTCTCGTAGCTAAGTTATTATTATGCTTATTTAAAATGAAGTAATCATGATGTTGGGCTAATTACTAAAATTGGGTAATTGGGCTTTGTACCATAATTGGGGTTTGGACAAAAGAACGACACTTGTAGAAATTAGACTATGGGCTATTAATGGGCTTTATATTTGTTTAACTAAATGAAAGTTTGTTAATGTTAATATAAAGATTTACAATTGGGCGTCCCTATAAATTACCATATACACTCGATCGGACACGATGGGCGGGGTATTTATATGTACGAATAATCGTTCATTTAACCGGATACGGGAATGGATTAATAGCCACTAGAATAATTAAAACAGGGGTGAAATTACATTCAAGGGTAATTGGTGTAATTGTTAACAAAGTAGTAAAACCTTGGTTTACACGCAGTCGATAACCTGGTGTATTCATTAAACAAAGTATTAAAACCTTGTTACAATTCGAATCCCCAATTAGTTGGAATATTTAACTTCGGGTATAATAATAATTTGACGAGGACACTCGCACTTTATATTTATGACTGATGGACTGTTATGGACAAAAACCAGACGGACATATTAAATAATCCAGGACAAAGGACAATTAACCCATGGGCATAAAACTAAAATCAACACGTCAAACATCATGATTACGGAAGTTTAAATAAGCATAATTCTTTTATTTCATATTTAATTTCCTTTATTTTATATTTAATTGCACTTCTAATTATCGCACTTTTATTTATTGTTATTTAATCGCACTTTTAATTATCGTACTTTTTAATTATCGCAAGTTTATTTTATCGCACTTTTATTATTCGCAATTTCAGTATCGTTATTTACTTTACGCTTTAATTTAAGTCTTGTATTTATTTTATATTTTACATTAGGTTTTAACTGCGACTAAAGTCTTAAAATCGACAAACCGGTCATTAAACGGTAAAAACCCCCCTTTATAATAATAATATTACTTATATATATGTTTGTATTTTTATAAAAGTAAACTAATATAGCGTTGAGCTTTGTTTAAAGATTTCCCTGTGGAACGAACCGGACTTACTAAAAACTACACTACTTTACGATTAGGTACACTGCCTATAAGTGTTGTAGCAAGGTTTAAGTATATCCATTCTATAAATAAATAAATATCTTGTGTAAAATTGTATCGTATTTAATAGTGTTTTCTGCTAAAATTAATAACTATTTTATATACACCTCGCATAACATCAGTAACCTACAACTAGTTGTCTACAGTTAGATGTACAGAAATAAATCGATAAATATTATCTTGAATCAATCCATGACCCAGTGTATACGTATCTCAGTATTGATCACAACTCAAACTATATATATTTTGGAATCAACCTCAACCCTGTATAGCTAACTCCAACATTCACATATAGAGTGTCTATGGTTGTTCCGAAATATATATAGATGTGTCGACATGATAGGTCGAAACATTGTATACGTGTCTATGGTATCTCAAGATTACATAATATACAATACAAGTTGATTAAGTTATGGTTGGAATAGATTTGTTACCAATTTTCACGTAGCTAAAATGAGAAAAATTATCCAATCTTGTTTTACCCATAACTTCTTCATTTTAAATCCGTTTTGAGTGAATCAAATTGCTATGGTTTCATATTGAACTCTATTTTATGAATCTAAACAGAAAAAGTATAGGTTTATAGTCGGAAAAATAAGTTACAAGTCATTTTTGTAAAGGTAGTCATTTCAGTCGAAAGAACGACGTCTAGATGACCATTTTAGAAAACATACTTCCACTTTGAGTTTAACCATAATTTTTGGATATAGTTTCATGTTCATAATAAAAATCATTTTCTCAGAATAAAAACTTTTAAATCAAATTTTATCATAGTTTTTAATTAACTAACCCAAAACAGCCCGCGATGTTACTACGACGGCGTAAATCCGGTTTTACGGTGTTTTTCGTGTCTCCAGGTTTTAAATCATTAAGTTAGCATATCATATAGATTTAGAACATGTGTTTAGTTGATTTTAAAAGTCAAGTTAGAAGGATTAACTTTTATTTGCGAACAAGTTTAGAATTAACTAAACTATGTTCTAGTGATTACAAGTGTAAACCTTCGAATAAGATAGCTTTATATGTATGAATCGAATGATGTTATGAACATCATTACTACCTTAAGTTCCTTGGATAAACCTACTGGAAAAGAGAAAAATGGATCTAGCTTCAACGGATCCTTGGATGGCTCGAAGTTCTTGAAGCAGAATCATGACACGAAAACAAGTTCAAGTAAGATCATCACTTGAAATAAGATTGTTATAGTTATAGAAATTGAACCAAAGTTTGAATATGATTATTACCTTGTATTAGAATGATAACCTACTGTAAGAAACAAAGATTTCTTGAGGTTGGATGATCACCTTACAAGATTGGAAGTGAGCTAGCAAACTTGAAAGTATTCTTGATTTTATGAAACTAGAACTTTTGGAATTTATGAAGAACACTTAGAACTTGAAGATAGAACTTGAGAGAGATCAATTAGATGAAGAAAATTGAAGAATGAAAGTGTTTGTAGGTGTTTTTGGTCGTTGGTGTATGGATTAGATATAAAGGATATGTAATTTTGTTTTCATGTAAATAAGTCATGAATGATTACTCATATTTTTGTAATTTTATGAGATATTTCATGCTAGTTGCCAAATGATGGTTCCCACATGTGTTAGGTGACTCACATGAGCTGCTAAGAGCTGATCATTGGAGTGTATATACCAATAGTACATACATCTAAAAGCTATGTATTATACGAGTACGAATACGGGTGCATACGAGTAGAATTGTTGATGAAACTGAACGAGGATGTAATTGTAAGCATTTTTGTTAAGTAGAAGTATTTTGATAAGTGTATTGAAGTCTTTCAAAAGTGTATAAATACATATTAAAACACTACATGTATATACATTTTAACTGAGTCGTTAAGTCATCGTTAGTCGTTACATGTAAGTGTTGTTTTGAAACCTTTAGGTTAACGATCTTGTTAAATGTTGTTAACTCAAGGTTTATAATATCAAATTAGATTTTAAATTATTATATTATCATGATATTATCATGTATGAATATCTCTTAATATGATATATATACATTAAATGTCTTTACAACGATAATCGTTACATATATGTCTCGTTTCAAAATCATTAAGTTAGTAGTCTTGTTTTTACATATGTAGTTCATTGTTAATATACTTAATGATATGTTTACTTATCATAATATCATGTTAACTATATATATAACCATATATATGTCATCATATAGTTTTTACAAGTTTTAACGTTCGTGAATCACCGGTCAACTTGGGTGGTCAATTGTCTATATGAAACATATTTCAATTAATCAAGTCTTAACAAGTTTGATTGCTTAACATGTTGGAAACATTTAATCATGTAAATATCAATCTCAATTAATATATATAAACATGGAAAAGTTCGGGTCACTACAATTGTAGTCTTGTTTCGGGTATTCGGGATGGATAGTCGGGTATAGGGACGAGAATTCGAGTTTACGGGCCGAGTATATTTATTTGGGTCCTTTTTAGGTATACATGCCTGGTAATCGGGTCTATGCCTAAAACCATCCCCAGATCCAAACCCGCAAAAAATTAAAAAACATCCCCATACCCGGCCCAAGACCCATATACCCGGCCCTAACCGATTCAAAAATATCGTGTTTCGGGTTTCCCCGTCGATACGTGTTTTCCTGTTGGGTATGGGTTTTTTACCCAACCCAAATCTCATGCGTCTAACTATTCATTACCCTTAGAAGGCGAAGGAGTCTTCTAAATCAGGGTCGTTTAAGCTCAAAGATTTTGATGAAGACTTGGATTACGGAGAATTCATTCGAAATTTGTTTTTGACCTCCTAAGATTACAACAAATTGGTCGCGGGCAAAGGAACATCAAATTTAGACTTTGTAAAAATTTTGGCGTATCGAGGTGTCATTCCTCTATCGTCATGTACTTTGATTGGCGGTTGATCCTCAAACGTTCTTTCCTTCAAGATTGAAAATAGTTCCGAAAAGAATATTGGTCAGGAGATTCTTGATGATAAGATGATTAAGGTCGATTCTTACTTTAGTTACTTAGTGCATTTTAGTTGGCCTCGTGGACTAGACGTTTGCTTGTTGTTGCTTACTCTTTTTTCGTATTAGTTTCTGGTTTCTGGTTTTTATATTAATGTAGATAAAACTCGGTATATATTTTTTGGTTAGTCGCTTTTAGGTACAAGTTTCATCGGATCATTTGTTGTATTTTTCGGTTGAAGGCATTTTTTTCTTTCTAAAAACGTTTTCGATTAAATAAGTTTTTGAAAAAGAAAGTTATACACTACTCTTGTACCGCTTAAAGTAAGTAATAAGTTTTTTTTGAGTTAAAACTATGAATACTATTAAAATATAGGAATTCTTCATCGAAAGAGGAAGGTTTTGGATTCGTGTGGTTGTGGTTATGACTCTATCACAAAGTTCCACGATTGTTTCTTACATTAACTCAAAAAAGATACAGTCAGACAACAATTATTTGATTATAAAATAAAATTTTCTAAATATAGCCCTAAGAGCTATACTTAAACTTTTAGGACATGCATTAAATATTGTAACTTATTGAAAATCACCCCACTGACTTGCTAATAACCATCTTCCTACACTTTTTGTACTACTAATTAAGCACACAATTTTTTCTTAAGCATAGCCCTTAGGGCTATGTTTAGAAAAAAATCCTTATAAAATTTAGGCTACATTTAGTTCGTATAATATATATTCTATAGTATCTAATAAATTTTTATAATGATGATGTCATAATTTAAAGTTAATCAAGCTTGAAAAAATCAAAAATAGATAGAAAAAATTCTAAACACTAATGATGATGTCATTAAAATAATTTATTTTATTTAATAAATTAAAATATTAACATGTTAATTGTGTAATATATGAAGCATTATGTACAACCTTTTTATAAAACACCCACTTGACAATACGTACAATATTTAAAGCATTATATACGACCTTATGATAAACACCCCCTGACCATATGTCCAATATAGAAACATTATGTACAACCTTATGATAAAACACCTCATGACCATATGTACAAACTTTAAAACAAATTATACAATCTCTTACAAAACACTCCATAAAAACATGTACAAACTTTCAAACATATTGTACAACCTTCATATAATAATTGTATTTTAATTTTTAAAAAAAATTTCAAGAGGTATTTGTTATTACTAATAATTGTTATTAAAAATATAAATACTCAATTTTTAAGAAAACTTTATTATTATTATTATTTATAATAATAATAATATGTTGTAAATTTAGTAGTTAAATATGGATAGTAATTAGTCAAATATGGATAGTAAAATTTGTACTATATATATGTGCATAATGTAAGTTACAAAAACACACATATACATTAAATACATCACACCTCTCTTCAACCTCTTTCTCTCCTATATCTTCTACAACACATCTCTCTTTTATTGGTTCTTTCAATTTGAATATATTGAACCAGACCACTAAAGGTAGTTATAAGCCTACTGAAATATAACACGTTATCTGTAGTGATCCGAACTTTTCCATGTTTATATATATTAATTGAGATTGATATTTACATGATTAAATGTTTCCAACATGTTAATCAATCAAACTTGTTAAGACTTGATTAATTGAAATATGTTTCATATAGACAATTGACCACCCAAGTTGACCGGTGATTCACGAACGTTAAAACTTGTAAAAACTATATGATGACATATATATGGATATATATATAGTTAACATAATACTATGATAAGTAAACATATCATTAAGTATATTAACAATGAACTACATATGTAAAAACAAGACTACTAACTTAATGATTTTTAAATGAGACATATATGTAACGATTATCGTTGTAAAGACATTTAATGTATATATATCATATTAAGAGATATTCATACATGATAATATCATGATAATATAATAATTTAAAATCTCATTTGATATTATAAATATTGGGTTAACAACATTTAACAAGATCGTTAACCTAAAGGTTTCAAAACAACACTTACATGTAACGACTAACGATGACTTAACGACTCAGTTAAAATGTATATACATGTAGTGTTTTAATATGTATTTATACACTTTTAAAAGACTTCAATACACTTATCAAAATACTTATACTTAACAAAAATGCTTACAATTACATCCTCGTTCAGTTTCATCAACAATTCTACTCGTATGCACCCTTATTCGTACTCGTACAATACACAGCTTTTAGATGTATGTACTATTGGTATATACACTCCAATGATCAGCTCTTATCAGCCCATGTGAGTCACCTAACACATGTGGGAACCATCATTTGGCAACTAGCATGAAATATCTCATAAAATTACAAAAATATGAGTAATCATTCATGACTTATTTACATGAAAACAAAATTACATATCCTTTATATCTAATCCATACACCAACGACCAAAAACACCTACAAACACTTTCATTCTTCAATTTTCTTCATCTAATTGATCTCTCTCAAGTTCTATCTTCAAGTTCTAAGTGTTCTTCATATATTCTACAAGTTCTAGTTACATAAAATCAAGAATACTTTCAAGTTTGCTAGCTCACTTCCAATCTTGCAAGGTGATCATCCAACCTCAAGAAATCTTTATTTCTTACAGTAGATTATCATCCTAATACAAGGTAATAATCATATTCAAACTTTGGTTCAATTTCTATAACTATAACAATCTTATTTCAAGTGATGATCTTACTTGAACTTGTTTTCGTGTCATGATTCTGCTTCAAGAACTTCGAGCCATCCAAGGATCCGTTGAAGCTAGATCCATTTTTCTCTTTTCCAGTAGGTTTATCTAAGGAACTTAAGGTAGTAATGATGTTCATAACATCATTCGATTCATACATATAAAGCTATCTTATTCGAAGGTTTAAACTTGTAATCACTAGAACATAGTTTAGTTAATTCTAAACTTGTTCGCAAACAAAAGTTAATCCTTCTAACTTGACTTTTAAAATCAACTAAACACATTTTCTATATCTATATGATATGCTAACTTAATGATTTAAAACCTGAAAACACGAAAAACACCGTAAAATCGGATTTACGCCGTCGTAGTAACACCGCGGGCTGTTTTGGGTTAGTTAATTAAAAACTATGATAAACTTTGATTTAAAAGTTGTTATTCTGAGAAAATGATTGTTATTATGAACATGAAATTATATCCGATGATGTTATAGAAATTACCCCAACTGAATTTAAAAAGGCAAAAGAAAATAATAAGGGAAAGGGCATAAAAATAAAGAAATCTAATTCCAACCCCGATGAACTTTATATGTATCGTCAACCCCCGAAGTCCTTAAGTTGTAACAATGACCCGGGAACCTCTAAACCACCAGGTTTTTCTAAACCAATGTGGAAAACGACGGCTCGTATTAGGGGAACATCATATATCCCTAGAAACTTGGCAAAACGAACCAAAACCGAAGAAGAAGAAACAAGCGAGTCGGAATAAGATAGTTGTATTCGTGTGGTGTAATATATGTAATATAGTGTGCTTATGCTTTATGATATATGTAAAAATTGCTTGTATTAATAAGTATTTTTTTATGAATCTAACTCTTGTCTATTTTACAGTATAAAAACACAAAATGGATAGACAACCCAATATTTTAAGAGACCTACCCGGAGACATGATTGATGAAATCCTGTCTAGAGTCGGTCAGAATTCCTCGGCACAACTATTTAAGGCGAGATCAGTTTGTAAGACATTCGAAGAACGTTCCAAGAATGTCTTGGTTTATAAGAGACTTTCATTTGAAAGATGGGGGATATCACATTGGGAAACCCATAAGTTACGATGTGTTTACTTTGACGCATATATTGCGGGGAACCCAAATGCTATTTTACGCAACGGGTTAAGAAATTATTTTGACTCAATGTATCCGAATATTGGACTTCGTGATTTAGAAAAAGCGGCTAACATGCAACATAAAGAAGCATGTTATGCTTACAGATTAGTAATGTTCGCTTCTCACCAAAGTGAGAACAAGAACATCGGGCTACAACTATTAAACAAAACGTTCCCACAAGTGACGGAGTCGGTAATTGGGGTAAGAAATGAGGTTTTTAGATTGTTACGGGACTGTTGGACATTACGTAACCCTCGTCCCTTTGACGACGTTACAACACGCTGTCTTATCAACGGCCGTAACAGTTATGTTCCACAAGACCAAGGATGGGAAGTAATCCTAGTAAAACCAGAATGCATGACTTGTTTCTGGACGTATGAATTACGTGTCTTTATTGCCTTTGCTGAATGACTTGTGTACTAGCTAGAATTATCTTCACAACCATCTTGTATCAAATTTATTGTGTGCTATATTTCATGCTATATGTAAAATAAGCGGTATTGTAAGTTTGTAAAATATTGTGTAAAAGTTTGAACGCGAAATATTATTATAATTAGTTTTTCATATAGAATTGTAGTAGTTGAATTGTATATTAGCTACTAAGTATGAACTTAACGGGTAGGTACTACCCGAATTTAAACTTATAAAACGCTAATATGAAGAAAAAGCTTTTATAAACGAGTTCATATTATGCTACGAAATACTATTAACTACTCTTAATATTCTGTATGATTAACTTGTTACGATTTGACTATTTTGAAGGAAATGGCACCGACTACTCGACACACCGTGAATATGAATGAAGAGGAATTCCGTACTTTTCTAGCTTCAAACATAGCCGCAGTACAGGCTGCGCTACATACCAACAATAACCTTGAATCTAGCAGTACAGGAAATCGTGTAGGATGCACCTACAAAGAATTCACTGCCTGCAAACCTTTGGAATTTGATGGACCGAAGGACCGATCGGATTGAAACGGTGGACCGAGAAGGTCGAATTCGTGTTTGCCATAAGTAAGTGTACTGAAGAGGACAAAGTGAAGTACGCTACGCATACCTTCACAGGTTCTGCGTTAACATGGTGGAATACCTATCTAGAGCAAGTGGGACAAGACGATGCGTACGTACTACCGTGGTCAACATTCAAGCACTTGATGAACGAGAAGTACCGTCCCAGAACCGAGGTCAATAAGCTCAAGACAGAACTTAGAGGGTTACGAACCCAAGGATTTGATATTACCACGTACGAAAGACGATTCACAGAATTGTGCCTATTGTGTCCGGGAGCATTCGAAGATGAGGAAGAGAAGATCGACGCATTTGTGAAAGGATTACCAGAAAGAATCCAAGAAGATATAAATTCACACGAGCCCGCCTCCATACAACAGGCATGTAGAATGGCTCACAAACTAGTGAACCAGATTGAAGAAAGAATTAAAGAACAGACTGCTGAAGAGGCCAATGTGAAGCAAGTCAAAAGAAAGTGGGAGGAAAACGGTGATAAGAATCACCAATACAACAACAACAGCAATTACAACAATAATCGCAACAATTATCCCAACAATCGCAACATCAATCGCAACTACAACAAACGGCCCAACAACAACAACAACAACAACAACAACAACAACAACAGCAGCAACTACAACAATCATCCCAACAACAATAATATCCGCAACAACAACAACAATCAGAAGCAGCTATGCCAAAGGTGTGAAAAGTATCACTCGGGGTTCTGCACCAAATTTTGCAACAAGTGTAAAAGAAATGGTCATAGCGCGGCGAAGTGTGAGGTCTACGGACCAGGGGTTAATAGAACGAAAGGAACAAATGGTGTTGGAATGAGTAATGGCGGAGCAAGTAGTGTCGGAGCAAGTTATGCCAATGTAGTTTGTTATAAATGTGGAAAACCGGGCCACATTATTAGAAATTGCCCGAACCAGGAGAACACGAATGGACAAGGCCACGGAAGAGTTTTCAATATTAATGCGGCAGAGGCACAGGAAGACCCGGAGCTTGTTACGGGTACGTTTCTTATTGACAATAAATCTGCTTACGTTTTATTTGATTCGGGTGCGGATAGAAGCTATATGAGTAGAGAATTTTGTGCTAAATTAAGTTGTCCATTGACGCCTTTGGATAGTAAATTTTTACTCGAATTAGCAAACGGTAAATTAATTTCAGCAGATAATATATGTCGGAATCGAGAAATTAAACTGGTTAGCGAAACATTTAAGATTGATTTGATACCAGTAGAGTTAGGGAGTTTTGATGTGATAATCGGTATGGACTGGTTGAAAGAAGTGAAAGCAGAGATCATTTGTTACAAAAATGTAATTCGCATTATACGAGAAAAAGGAAAACCCTTAATGGTGTACGGAGAAAAGGGCAACACGAAGCTACATCTTATTAGTAATTTGAAGGCACAAAAACTAATAAGAAAAGGTTGCTATGCTGTTCTAGCACACGTCGAGAAAGTACAAACTGAAGAAAAGAGCATCAATGATGTTCCCATTGCAAAAGAATTTCCCGATGTATTTCCGAAAGAATTAACGGGATTACCCCCACATCGATCCGTTGAATTTCAAATAGATCTTGTACCAGGAGCTGCACCAATAGCTCGTGCTCCTTACAGACTCGCACCCAGCGAGATGAAAGAACTGCAAAGCCAATTACAAGAACTTTTAGAGCGTGGTTTCATTCGACCAAGCACATCACCGTGGGGAGCTCCTGTTTTGTTTGTCAAGAAGAAAGATGGTACATTTAGGTTATGTATCAACTACCGAGAGTTGAACAAACTTACCATCAAGAACCGCTACCCACTACCGAGAATCGACGACTTATTTGATCAACTACAAGGCTCGTCTGTTTATTCAAAGATTGACTTACGTTCCGGGTATCATCAAATGCGGGTGAAAGAAGATGATATTCCAAAGACTGCTTTCAGAACACGTTACGGTCATTACGAGTTTATGGTCATGCCATTTGGTTTAACTAATGCACCAGCTGTGTTCATGGACCTTATGAACCGAGTGTGTGGACCATACCTTGACAAGTTTGTCATTGTTTTCATTGATGACATACTTATTTACTCAAAGAATGACCAAGAACACGATGAACATTTGAGAAAGGTGTTAGAAGTATTGAGGAAGGAAGAATTGTACGCTAAGTTTTCAAAGTGTGCATTTTGGTTGGAAAAAGTTCAATTCCTCGGTCACATAGTGAACAAAGAAGGTATTAAGGTGGATCCGGCAAAGATAGAAACTGTTGAAAAGTGGGAAACCCCGAAAACTCTGAAACACATACGCCAGTTTTTAGGACTAGCTGGTTACTACAGAAGGTTCATCCAAGACTTTTCCAGAATAGCAAAACCCTTGACTGCATTAACGCATAAAGGGAAGAAATTTGAATGGAATGATGAACAAGAGAAAGCATTTCAGTTATTGAAGAAAAAGCTAACTACGGCACCTATATTGTCATTGCCTGAAGGGAATGATGATTTTGTGATTTATTGTGACGCATCAAAGCAAGGTCTCGGTTGTGTATTAATGCAACGAACGAAGGTGATTGCTTATGCGTCTAGACAATTGAAGATTCACGAACAAAATTATACGACGCATGATTTGGAATTAGGCGCGGTTGTTTTTGCATTAAAGACTTGGAGGCACTACTTATATGGGGTCAAAAGTATTATATATACCGACCACAAAAGTCTTCAACACATATTTAATCAGAAACAACTGAATATGAGGCAGCGTAGGTGGATTGAATTATTGAATGATTACGAATTTGAGATTCGTTACCACCCGGGGAAGGCAAATGTGGTAGCCGATGCCTTGAGCAGGAAGGACAGAGAACTCATTCGAGTAAAATCTATGAATATAATGATTCATAATAACCTTACTACTCAAATAAAGGAGGCGCAACAAGGAGTTTTAAAAGAGGGAAATTTAAAGGATGAAATACCCAAAGGATCGGAGAAGCATCTTAATATTCGAGAAGACGGAACCCGGTATAGGGCTGAAAGGATTTGGGTACCAAAATTTGGAGATATGAGAGAAATGGTACTTAGAGAAGCTCATAAAACTAGATACTCAATACATCCTGGAACGGGGAAGATGTACAAGGATCTCAAGAAACATTTTTGGTGGCCGGGTATGAAAGCCGATGTTGCTAAATATGTAGGAGAATGTTTGACGTGTTCTAAGGTCAAAGCTGAGCATCAGAAACCATCAGGTCTACTTCAACAATCCGAAATCCCGGAATGGAAATGGGAAAACATTACCATGGATTTCATCACTAAATTGCCAAGGACTGCAAGTGGTTTTGATACTATTTGGGTAATAGTTGATCGTCTCACCAAATCAGCACACTTCCTGCCAATAAGAGAAGATGACAAGATGGAGAAGTTAGCACGACTGTATTTGAAGGAAGTCATCTCCAGCCATGGAATACCAATCTCTATTATCTCTGATAGGGATGGCAGATTTATTTCAAGATTTTGGCAGACATTACAGCAAGCATTAGGAACTCGTCTAGACATGAGTACTGCCTATCATCCACAAACTGATGGGCAGAGCGAAAGGACGATACAAACGCTTGAAGACATGCTACGAGCATGTGTTATTGATTTCGGAAACAGTTGGGATTGACATCTACCGTTAGCAGAATTTTCCTACAACAACAGCTACCATTCAAGCATTGAGATGGCGCCGTTTGAAGCACTTTATGGTAGAAAGTGCAGGTCTCCGATTTGTTGGAGTGAAGTGGGGGATAGACAGATTACGGGTCCAGAGATTATACAAGAAACTACCGAGAAGATCATCCAAATTCAACAACGATTGAAAACCACCCAAAGTCGACAAAAGAGCTACGCTGACATTAAAAGAAAAGATATAGAATTTGAAACTGAAGAGATGGTCATGCTTAAAGTTGCACCTTGGAAAGGCGTTGTTCGATTTGGTAAACGAGGGAAATTAAATCCAAGGTATATTGGACCATTCAAGATTATTGATCGTGTCGGACCAGTAGCTTACCGACTTGAGTTACCTCAACAACTCGCGGCTGTACATAACACTTTCCACGTCTCGAATTTGAAGAAATGTTTTGCTAAAGAAGATCTCACTATTCCGTTAGATGAAATCCAAATCAATGAAAAACTTCAATTCATCAAAGAACCCGTCGAAATAATGGATCGTGAGGTTAAAAGACTTAAGCAAAACAAGATACCAATTGTTAAGGTTCGATGGAATGCTCGTAGAGGACCCGAGTTCACCTGGGAGCATGAAGATCAGATGAAGAAGAAATACCCGCATCTATTTCCAGAAGATTCGTCAACACCTTCAACAGCTTAAAATTTTGGGACGAAATTTATTTAACGGGTAGGTACTGTAGTGACCCGAACTTTTCTATGTTTATATATATATTAATTGAGATTGATATTTACATGACTAAATGTTTACAATGTGTTAAGCAATCAAACTTATTTTTCCGACTATAAACCTATACTTTTTCTGTTTAGATTCATAAAATAGAGTTCAATATGAAACCATAGCAATTTGATTCACTCAAAACGGATTTAAAATGAAGAAGTTATGGGTAAAACAAAATTGGATAATTTTTCTCATTTTAGCTACGTGAAAATTGGTAACAAATCTATTACAACCATAACTTAATCAACTTGTATTGTATATTATGTAATCTTGAGATACCATAGACACGTATACAATGTTTCGACCTATCATGTCGACACATCTATATATATTTCGGAACAACCATAGACACTCTATATGTAAATGTTGGAGTTAGCTATACAGGGTTGAGGTTGATTCCAAAAAATATATATTTTGAGTTGTGATTAATACTGAGATACGTATACACTGGGTCGTGGATTGATTCAAGATAATATTTATCGATTTATTTCTATACATCTAACTGTGGACAACTAGTTATAGGTTACTAACGAGGACAGCTGACTTAATAAACTTAAAACATCAAAATATATTAAAAGTGTTGTAAATATATTTTGAACATACTTTGATATATATGTATATATTGTTATAGGTTCGTGAATCAACCAGTAGCCAAGTCTTACTTCCCGACGAAGTAAAAATCTGTGAAAGTGAGTTATAGTCCCACTTTTAAAATCTAATATTTTTGGGATGAGAATACATGCAGGTTTTATAAATGATTTACAAAATAGACACAAGTACGTGAAACTACATTCTATGGTTGAATTATTGAAATCGAATATGCCCTTTTTTATTAAGTCTGGTAATCTAAGAATTAGGGAACAGACACCCTAATTGACGCGAATCCTAAAGATAGATCTATTGGGCCTAACAAACCCCATCCAAAGTACCGGATGCTTTAGTACTTCGAAATTTATATCATATCCGAAGGGTGTCCCGGAATGATGGGGATATTCTTATATATGCATCTTGTTAATGTCGGTTACCAGGTGTTCACCATATGAATGATTTTTATCTCTATGTATGGGATGTGTATTGAAATATGAAATTTGTGGTCTATTATTATGATTTGATATATATAGGTTAAACCTATAACTCACCAACATTTTTGTTGACGTTTTAAGCATGTTTATTCTCAGGTGATTATTAAGAGCTTCCGCTGTCGCATACTTAAATAAGGACGAGATTTGGAGTCCATGCTTGTATGATATTGTGTAAAAACTGCATTCAAGAAACTTATTTTGTTGTAACATATTTGTATTATAAACCATTATGTAATGGTCGTGTGTAAACATGATATTTTAGATTATCATTATTTGATAATCTACGTAAAGCTTTTTAAACCTTTATTGATGAAATAAAGGTTATGGTTTGTTTTAAAATGAATGCAGTCTTTGAAAAACGTCTCATATAGAGGTCAAAACCTCGCAACGAAATCAATTAATATGGAACATTTTTAATCAATAAGAACGGGACATTTCATTATCGGCACGAAGTGCTCCGTATAATCAAGGTTTATCTAAGCAAGCACACGTCACTAATCAAGGTAAGAAATTATGTAACTTTTATTAACTTCACTAACATTTATATTTATGTTATTTAAGTTATATATGGTCGGTTATACCGCCTGAATTATATTTCTGTAATCTAACTTTTATTAACTTCACTAACATTTATATTTATGTTATTTAAGTTATATATGGTCAGTTATACCGCCTGAATTATATTTCTGTAATCTAACTTTTATTAACTTCACTAACATTTATATTTATGTTATTTAAGTTATATATGGTCGGTTATACCGCCTGAATTATATTTTCTGTAATCTAACTCTTATTAACTTCACTAACATTTATATTTATGTTAATAAGACCTCATGATTGTACGCAACACGTCATTTGACAACACGGTACTTTATGTACGCAACACATCATTTGACAACACGGTACCATGGGTCGAGATTAATTCCGATCAATACGAATACGATGGGGTCTTTATATGTTATCTAACATTTATGATTACTTATGCAATTAATCATTATTTATTTCATTCATACTAATGTTTATTCTTAAAAGTAAATCATAAAAGTTAAAATAAGAAAAGTAGTTTGTATTTTTATTAAAAGTAAATCTTAAAAGTTAAAATAAGAAAAAGTAGTTTGTATTTTTATTAAAAGTAAATCTTAAAAGTTAAAATAAGAAAAAGTAGTTTGTATTTTTATTAAAAGTAAATCTTAAAAGTTAAAATAAGAAGAAAAAAAAATCTTGTCCTTTATATTACTCATACGCGTTTTGATATAGTGACTTTATTCGTTAACATCAACTAACGACGTTACAACGGTCATACATAACGATTGTTAACGTCAACTGACGACGTTACAACAACTATATTTTTCAAATATAAAATAAACATCTCCGTTTTCACATTTTCACAAATCAATCTTCATTTTTCAGATTACTACTCTCAAAAAGTTTTTGTAAAAATGATTCACACAAGGATGATTTTTCCTATTGTATTAGTCATATTAACTATCATCATTGTTACTAATATACCACCGGGTGAACCTATATTCTATCTTGCTCTTGTGGTTTTATTATTTGTAATCATACCATTATTCTGTTGTTTGCTACTTATGAATTTAAAATGATTCTAATTTCTTTTTATTATTTGTCTATGAATAGATGTTGATTATGATTATGATTTATGTTATTCATCTTTTTGATAATAGAAAATGTCGAATTTGAAAAGGCTTAAATTTGCTCATTTAGAACAAGTGGGAACAACTACTTAACATGGGTTATGAATGTAGAAAAACATCTCGAATCAAACGATATTTTAGAAACCCTGAATGAAAATAACAATTATTCCGAACAAGAGAAAGCAATAGTAAGTATTTTTCTTAGCAAACATATTGACGAGTCCTTAGAATCTACATATTATATGATCGAAAATCCAAGTGTATTATGGAAAATACTCAAAGATAGATACGATATTAATTATCAAAAAAAAATAAAAATAATAACGGTGATCCATGAAAGAATAAAATTAAAGATATTAGTAGACGCTCTTATAAGAATTCCGGAGATTCTTATTAATGATCTGGTAACGTGGATCATCAGTCTAGTATTTCTTGAATACATGAACATCTTGTTTAGCTCTACAAATAAGTCCTAAAAGAAAAGAAAACGAGAGTGAATCTGTTGACAAATCTTGATTAAATTAACCCTGAGCTACCTTGAGACTTGAATGGTTTGAATTTTCTAAGATGCCTAGTTTTTTTTTATGTATCACTCATAAATAAATGGTTTTAGACCATAACGCATATGTTTTATTAAGTGTTATCTTTTATGTACTTCAGATTATAACTTGTTTGCAGGTAATATAATTTGATTATCTTGCTGAAATATAACTCATTATTTGCTTATCTTATTTGAAGTTTTAGTATGAATCCTGCTGAAATACAACATCAATTAAATGATAAAGACCTATGTATTGCAGATAGTAGTAACATACACACTATGATCAAATCTAAGAAATATTTCATTGATTTAAATCAAATGAAGGAATTATAAATACTATATCAGCTCTTGCAAACTTGATATAAGGAACGAAAAAGGTAAAATTTCATATTACCAAATGGTACGAATTTTTTGGTAAACAATGTCTTGTTTTCTCTCAAATCAAAGAGAAATTTGTTAAGTTTCTCTGATATATATCATAATGGATATGATTATCAGTCAATGATAATCGAAAATGAGAAATATCTATGTAGCACCGAAAAGCGCATAGGATTAAAAGCGCATATGATAAAAAGCGCATATGATGAAAAGCGCAGCGCATAGGATTAAAAGCGCATATGATAAAAAGCGCATATGATGAAAAGCGCAGCGCATATAATTAAAAGCGCATATAATGAAAAGCGCATATGACGAAAAGCGCAGCGCATATGATTAAAAGCGCATATGGTGAAAATGATATATGATGAAAAGCACATAT
Organism: Rutidosis leptorrhynchoides; assembly: GCF_046630445.1. Classification (NCBI taxonomy): domain Eukaryota; kingdom Viridiplantae; phylum Streptophyta; class Magnoliopsida; order Asterales; family Asteraceae; genus Rutidosis; species Rutidosis leptorrhynchoides. The sequence goes on along the minus strand of NC_092337.1, from coordinate 46,632,514 downwards.
GGTGATTAATGAAAATCACATATGGTGATTAATGAAAAGCACATATAGTGATTAATGAAAAGCACATATAGTGATTAACGAAAAACACATATGGTGATTAATGAAAAGCACATATGGCGATTAATGAAAAGCACATTGAGAAATAATCACCAATGTTTCTTGAAAGAATTTAAGGGTATATATATGGACCAATTCATCCATCATGTGGACCATTTTTCTAATAGACGCATCTAACGCATGGTCTCATGTTTGTGCGTTATCAAGCCGTAATATGGCATTTGCAAAGTTTCTTGCACAAATTATTAAATTAAGAACACATTATTCTAATTACACCATTAAAAGGATGAGACTTGATAATGCTGGTGAGTTAACATCTCAAGCTTTTAATGATTATTATATGTCTACAAGGATTGTTGTTGAACATCCAGTTGCTCATGTGCATACACAAAATTGGTTTAGCTGAATCAATAGATAAACGCTTACAGCTAATAACTAGACAATTAGAAATGAGTACAAAACTCTCAATATTTATATGGGGACATGTAAATTTACATGATGTGTGATGTCAAAGCTAAGGTATACGAAATAGTTTATACTTTACTAGGAAAAACTATTAAATACGATACAATTTTACACAAGATATTTATTTATTTATAGAATGGATATACTTAAACCTTGCTACAACACTTATAGGCAGTGTACCTAATCGTACAGTAGTGTAGTTTTTAGTAAGTCCGGTTCGTTCCACAGGGAAATCTTTAAACAAAGCGTAACGCTATATTAGTTTACTTTTATAAAAATACAAACATATATATAAGTAATATTATTATTATAAAGGGGGGTTTTTACCGTTTAATGACCGGTTTGTCGATTTTAAAACTTTAGTCGCAGTTAAAACCTAATGTAAAATATTAAATAAATAAAAGACTTAATTTAAAGCGTAAAGTAAATAACGATAATGAAATTGCGAATAATAAAAGTGCGATAAAATAAACTTGCGATAATTAAAAAGTACGATAATTAAAAATGCAATTAAATATAATAACAATAAAAATGCGATAATTAGAAGTGCAATTAAATATAAAATAAAGGAAATTAAATATGAAATAAAAGAATTATGCTTATTTAAACTTTCGTAATCATGATGTTTGACGTGTTGATTTTAGTTTTATGCCCATGGGTTAATTGTCCTTTGTCCTGGATTATTTAATATGTCCGTCTGGTTTTTGTCCATAACAGTCCATCAGTCATAAATATAAAGTGCGAGTGTCCTCGTCAAATTATTATTATACCCGAAGTTAAATATTCCAACTAATTGGGGATTCGAGTTGTAACAAGGTTTTAATACTTTGTTTAATGAATACACCAGGTTATCAACTGCGTGTAAACCAAGGTTTTACTACTTTGTTAACAATTACACCAATTACCCTTGAATGTAATTTCACCCCTGTTTTAATAATTCTAGTGGCTATTAATCCATTCCCGTGTCCGGTTAAATGAACGATTATTCGTACATATAAATACCCCGCCCATCGTGTCCGATCGAGTGTGTATGGTAATTTATAGGGACGCCCAATTGTAAATCTTTATATTAACATTAACAAACTATCATTTAGTTAAACAAATATAAAGCCCATTAATAGCCCATAGTCTAATTTCCACAAGTGTCGTTCTTTTGTCCAAACCCCAATTATGGTACAAAGCCCAATTACCCAATTTTAGTAATTAGCCCAACATCATGATTACTTCGTTTTAAATAAGCATAATAATAACTTAGCTACGAGACATTAATATAAAAAGGTTGAACATAACTTACAATGATTAAAAATAGCGTAGCGTTACACGGACAGAATTTTGACTTACACCCTTACAACATTCGCTAACATACCCTTATTATTAGAATTAAAATTAAAATTAAAATATAAATTATATATATATATATATATATATATATATATCGTTTACGTATGATAAGAAGAAAAAAAAGATTATAAATTGCGATCAGAATTCGGTTGCTTTTATAGGAAAAGTCGAATTTTGGGGCTCCGCGACTCGCGGTGAAAACCTCTTCAAACTCCGCGAGTCGCGGAGGTTACTTTTACAGCTCAGAGGAGTTTGGCTCTTTGTTTACCGACGGTTTATAATATATATATAATATATATATAATTAATATAATTAATTATATATTATATTATATTTATATGCATAGTTAACTTGTAATTTTTAGTCCGTTGCGTCGAGCGTTAAGAGTTGACTCTGGTCCCGGTTCCGGATTTTCGAACGTCCTTGCGTACAATTTTATATTTTGTACTTTGCGTTTTGAATCTTGTACTCTTGTGATTTCGAGACGTTTCTTATCAATAATTGGAACCTCTTTGATTGTCTTTTGTTCTTTTGAGCTTTTTGGTCGTTTGCGTCTTCAATTCGTCGAATCTGTCTTTTGTCTTCACCTTTTATTATTTAAACGAATATCACTTGTAAATAGAACAATTGCAACTAAAAGCTTGTCTTTCTTGAGGAATAATGCTATGAAATATATGTTCGTTTTTAGCATTATCAAATATTCCCACACTTGAGCGTTGCTTGTCCTCAAGCAATATCGTCTTGAAATACAAGAATCACTTCTTTATTCTTCACACTTTGTACATCAGTGATTTCTATACGGTGATATAAACAATGGTAGTAACGATATGGTTTACAGTCCCACATGACTATAAAAATTTAGATCCATTAAGGAAATTGGATCTTTATGAAAACATTTGATCTTTTGAAATCTAGTTTTTACCCTAGATAAGTTTTCCGGAATAACCCTTTACCGGTGTTTGCAAAATATTTTTGTGGGTTTGGTGGGTTTCAGATTTGAAAATTTTAGCTCAAAACTTGCGGTTTTGTGTCACCCACTTGCTAACCTTGTATTTGGAAAGCAACACGTCCAGTTTACTTGTCCCGTATATTACCTTTCGGTAAACTACCGTCCGGTTGAAAGGAAAGCGTTGAACAAGCAACTGTTAAGGCAATGTCCCCTGACATGCTTTTAATTATGGTCTGTAACGTGTCAGACGCAATTACTATCCTTGGTAGGAGCAATAGTAAAGCTCACCCTCATAATTTTTCGGTATGGCACAAGGTCCTGTCTTTGACCATGCTATGCAACCACCGTTCTTACGGTTGACACCCGATTTAGTTCAGGTGACCTAATGAATTTCAGGTGAATTCCTAGGATTTTACGTTCAATGGTAATGAACGCATTGAAAATAGGGTTTTCAGAAAACAAATCGGTTTTAATTTTGATCAAAATATTTTCTCGTTCAAGCTCGAGTTTAGATATCATTGAATTCCATGAGTTTGTAATTCTCAATTTTAAAGTCAATCTCAAGGATTGAGTGATATCAGTCTTAAAAGCTGATTTTTAATCTTTAAGGAGATTATCCTTTCTGGGGATCTGATTCATTAGTCTTATCAAGTTAATTTGCACGGCGCCCTCCCCATTTTACGAGATAAATCCTTCTCATGGTTAGGATAAATCTGACCACTTGGCGACCCTGTTTAATGCTGAGGTCCGTGGATTTCCTGCTGATTTTAGTGATGACTTTTCTAGATTTTTCGTCAACCTACAGCTGGTCTGGACGACAACTTCATGACCTAAATCAAGAAGCGCGTGTCTTTTTCGGAAGATTTTACTTCCTTTTAATGATGGAATTGATTCATCATCTAGATCTATCTCTTCTTTTCTTTCATCGGGTAAAAACAGTTTAGTTTAGTCCAAAGCAAAAGTATTTTCAGTTATTTGTTACAGATATATGTGACATATGTTTAAGATAACTTGGTAAATTTTCCCACACTTGGCTTTTATTTTCCTTTTTATCGTCCTCTATTCCATTTTAAATGAATTTTAACATTTTGGTTTGTTTCTTAATTTATGTCCTTTCCGAGGTAACAATAATTTCGGTGTTAAAACCTAGTTTTATCGTTCATAAATATGTATAAACATGATTTTGAATTCATTTAATTGAAAATTTTGAAAAATTTTACTAGAATTGGGTAGTCAGTATATAAGACTAGGGCTGTTCTTTTTTATCAGAGAGCACTAGATTCTAATACAACTACTGCTTTACTAGTATTTTTAATGGTAACCAAGTGTATAAAGTAAAAAATTTTAAAATCCGAAAGAATTTAACCCCTTCCCACACTTAAGATCTTGCAATGCCCTCATTTGCAAGAAATCAGTAACAATTTAAATTATTGAGGGTGATTTGTGTGAAAATGATTAAATTTTACCAAAGTTTCCAAATATATTGGCGTTTGTTTGCTGAATGATAAATGGTGCACATCATTTGTTCATTCCGTCTTGGTGTTATTTCACATATATTTTGCATCTTGTCGTCAAAATTAGTTGCTTTTGCTGAACTTAATGCCAGTCTTTGAAAATGCGTTGTTTTACCCTGTTGTGTACATAAGATAAACTGCAAACATATATACATATTTTTGAAGTTTGGTATATTACCCCACATTCAAAAATTATTAAAATCTAAGAATAAAAGTTAGAAAATTATAAAAATGATTACAATATTAACAAAAGTATTAAACGTATCAATAATTACAAATTACAAAAAAAAAATAATAATAAGTAAACTAAGGATGATATTGGTACCAATAGGGGTTCCAGGCATAACCATAAGTGCTATAGAATGCTTCGGCAGGGTCATACGTAGGATATGGTGGCTGCATCTCTATAGACCAAGGAGGGAAGATGGGTTTCGGTGTAGGAATATAGTTTCCACCTATATGTTGGCAATGAGCTATGATTTGGTTCTGATGAACTTGCCAATCTTCAAATGCTCTCTGTCTAGCATTTTCGTATTCCTGAGAAGCTATAAACCTATGCATTTCTTGCATCTCATTCCCCCCTCCTACATTACCTTGTTGTTGGTTTCTCTCCACCTGTGGATGTCTACCATGGTATCGTACTGCGGCGTTATTTCGTCTTTTCAAAACTTTCGCACCATGGTATACATTTAAACCTATAGTATCGCGGGGTTCCGGTTCTTCTACTAATAATCCCCCCCGACTTATATCCACACCGAGATATTCACCAATCAAAGTAATAAAAATACCACCTCCTATTATGCTATGTGGTCGCATCCCCCGAACTATAGCTGATAAATAATAACCCACACAATACGGTATACTTACAGCGCTTTGTGGGTCTCGAATACACATATGGTAAAACAAATCTTGTTCATTTACCTTTTCCTTGTTTTTACCCCTTTGTGTAATCGAATTAGCTAAAAACCTATGTATCACTCTTAATTCGGCTCTATCTATATCCAAATAAGAGTAATTTCCCCCTTTGAAATGGTGATGGCTTGTCATTTGACTCCACACACCGTGTGTATCAAAATTTTCATCTATTTTTCTACCGTTTAGTATCAATCCTCTACAATCGGCAGACGCTAACTCCTCAGGCGTATATATACGTAAAGCCTGAGCCATGTCCAGTAAAGACATGTGGCGCATCGAACCGCCTAACAAAAATCTAATAAAAGAACGATCGGTTAAACTAGCTACCCGATCATTCAACTCTATACTACATAACAATTCTTCACACCATACTTTATATACAGGTCTACGTATGGTGAATAAATGTACCCAGTCATTAAAAGAAGAATTACCATACCTCTGTACAAGTAATTCCCTAATTGGCCCGGCCAATTCTACAGCTTCTAAGGGTCCCCATTCTATGACCCTTGGTACCTCAACAACCTTAGAATGAAGAGTATGCAAACCCCTTTGATATTTTGGATAATCTATCCAAAGTCTGTCAAATCTCAGGTTCGGGTGCAACTCTTCCAAGTGCATATCGGAAAAGGTCATGACTGGATGAGGTATATCCTGCTTGTAGTAGTTATCCACCTCCTGTTGTTCCAAATTCTCAGCAGGAGCATTGCGGGCTTGAGATGAAGATTCACCCCTTTCAGTCTGCAAAACACATCAAACACAAATTTTGTGCATCCAAATATGCATTAGTGTCAGCAAAATTATCAATTAAAATAATTACAATGACATTATCAATTTATATCAAACTTAAGCTCATTTTCATATTTTCATCAAATCTACACTTTTTCAAATAAGCATATACGAAAATGTTCGCCAAGATCATAAACATTCAACTCAAATAACATGTCAAAATAATCATTACTAGCAATTAAACAAGTCTCAAATGGCATTATCTTTCAAAAATCAAGTTCATGAATTTTAGACTTGAAAAAGTCCACTTTAATTCTCAAAATCATGTTTAGGCTCAAAGTTTGGATCATTTAACTACCTAGACATGTTACACTACTCAATTTAGCAACAATTCATGACAAAAATTGGCCATAACCTGTTTATATCAAAAAGCCCCAAATTTGCTCAAGAACACAAACCCTAGATTACTCAAAATTTGAAGTTTAAGGCTTCTAATCATGTTAAACAGCATCAATCTAGGTTATACAAGCATAATACATAAACAATTTAAGCCTAATTACACTAAAAAGTATCAAAATCAAATTGGGGAAAAAAATTGCTCAAGAACATCAAATTTCGAATTAAATGGTGTTTAGGTGTAGAAATTTACCGTTTTTCTTGAGTAATTCTTAGATAGCATCCTTCTCAACATGATTTTAGCAAAAGATTTGGTGATTAACGGTTAAAAATTGTGATTTTGGGGGTTTTTTCTCGGGTATTTTCGGAGTATTTCGCAGCTATTTTCTGTTTTGGGTGTGTGAAACTGAGCTGTTGTAGCTCTTTATTTTTTTTTCTGTAATCCGACTCCTCCGCGAGTCGCGGAGATTAACCCTCCAAACTCCGCGAGTCGCGGAGTTTGGTATTTTTTTTTTTTTTTTTTTTATAATCATTAACTTATTAAAACAATTAAGTAATTAATTTTAAAATTTTGTTTCCCTTGTTATTTAGGACGAGGTCGTTTCGGATCGATGTCCTAGTCCGTCCTTCGACAAAATTTTAAAATTTGTCTTTTTGTAGCGATTGTTTTAAAAGCTAAGATTTTTGGGTTTTTTCAATGTTTTTGGCATACTCTAATTCAATAAGATTAAAAATAATGATAATAAAAGTTCTCGTCCCTCCCTCGGGTAAAGCAATTTCGGTTCAAAGACCTAGTCTTCAACTTACGACGAATTTTAAAAATCATATTCTTAACTTAATGAGATAAAGTAAATTTTTGTTTTTAAATTCACACAACTTAAATATAAAATTCAAAATTAATATTAAAAATTCACACCAAACTTAAAATTTGAAATGCATAAAATTAAAAATTCATATTTTAAAAATTAAAATTTCACACCAAATTTAATTTAAAAATTCATATTATAAATTCACACCAAACTTATATTAATTTTTTTTTAAATATTTACAATTTTAAATATATTGTTTTTACAAAGTTTACAATATTAATTTAAGATTTAAATATTAATTTTAAAAACATTGTAAAAATAAAATTAAAAATCTTTTTGTCTTTTTATCCCACTTTAATCAATCAAATATTATCAAAAATATGCGCCCCTCTTTTCGGTAAAGTAATTTCGGTTCCAAGACCTAATTTAACTCATGACGAATTTTTGAAATATTTTGGGTTGATTGTTTAAAGATATTTATACCTTAAGAATAAACGTTAAATTTCGCAGTGATGTAATAAATTTTTGAATGATATCAATAATTTCGGTCGCCAAACCTAATTTTATTCAATACCAATTTAATACTTTTTAGCGAACAAATTAGCGTTTATTATCAAAAGGTTAAAAATAAAAATAAAAATAAAAACTGTACAGACATACCTGTGAAATAGATTTCTTAGTTATATGATCTATCCCATTCATAAGATAGTCGGTTTAATTGGTTTTCCATGGCTACATAGGCGTAACCTCGAGCATTCAGTATCTTTTCTTCTAAACATATGAACGGTCCGTCTCTGCATAAAGTAACAAATTCGGTATTTGAATAGGTTTGATTATTGGAACATTTACCTCCATGTGACCATTTTCCGCATTTGTGACATCGTTCTAGGTGTCGTGCTCTTCTTTTCGCTGCGGATTTTGATTTTCCTTTACCAAATTGTAACTTATTATCTTCGCATCTGGATTCTTTTCTAACTCCGTCCATTCTTTCTCTGATTACTGATACTATTTCACTCGGTAGTATGTCATTATTTCTTTTAGTGATCAAAGCGTGTAGCATTAGACCATGGTTTAGTTCACAGGCAGTCTTCATTTTGTAAAAACCTAAAAAAAAATAAAAATTCAGAATGGGGGGAGAAGACTAGTTCTTTAGGGTCTGCTAGGGAAAGACCATTCGGGTTTCATTTTCGAGAACTACACGAAAACAGACAATCTAACTCTAACAGAAATACATATTATCCTTTAAAGACTTGATTCTCCCCACACTTAGTTAGCTGTGGTGTCAAAATTGTGATTAACTTCGTTGTCGACTTCCATCGGACCATGTATGTAATGTTTAACTCTGTGACCATTAACTTTAAATTCAATCCCATTTGAATTTATTAATTCTATCGTTCCGTATGGGAAAACTCTTTTGACTATGAATGGTCCAGACCATCTTGATTTCAATTTTCCAGGAAATAGCTTGAATCGTGAATTGAAAAGAAGAACTCTGTCTCCTTCTTTAAATTCTTTTGAACTTCTGATTCTTTTATCATGCCATTTCTTCGTTCTTTCTTTATAGATTAACGAATTTTCGTATGCTTCATGTCTTAATTCTTCTAATTCATTTAGTTGACTTAATCGTAGACGTCCGGCTTCATGTAAATCAAGATTACATGTCTTCAAAGCCCAAAATGCTTTGTGTTCAATTTCTACTGGAAGATGACATGCTTTTCCATAAATAAGTATAAAAGGTGTGGTTCCAATTGGAGTTTTGTAGGCTGTTCTAAAAGCCCAGAGTGCATCCTCCAATTTAATGGACCATTCCTTCGGATTTGATCCTACGGTTTTCTCTAGAATACGTTTTAAAGCTCGGTTGGTATTTTCAACTTGTCCACTTGTTTGTGGATGATATGCGGTGGAGATTTTATGAGTTACTCCATATCTTTTAAGAACTTTCTCAAGTTGATTATTACAGAAATGAGTACCCCGATCACTTATTAAAGCTTTCGGTGTTCCAAACCTTGCAAAAAGACGTTTTAAAAAGTTGACTACAACTCGTGCATCGTTAGTTGGGAGAGCTTGTGCTTCCGCCCATTTAGATACATAATCAATAGCTACGAGTATATATAGATTATTATTAGATTTTGGAAATGGACCCATAAAGTCAATACCCCAAATGTCAAATACTTCACATACTTGGATGACATTTTGTGGCATTTCATCACGTTGACTTATTTTTCCGGCCCTTTGACATGCATCACAGGATTTGCAAAGAAGGTGTGCGTCTTTGTAAATTGTAGGCCAATAGAATCCAGCTTCATAAACTTTTCTTGCTGTTAGTTGAGGCCCATAATGCCCTCCTGTTGGTCCTGTGTGACAATGGTTTAAAATTTTACTAGCTTCATCTCCAAATACACATCGGCGTATTATTCCATCGGGACAACTTTTAAATAGATGTGGATCTTCCCAAAAATAGTGTTTTATATCACTGAAGAATTTCTTTCGTCTTTGGTACGATAATCCTTTTTCAATGAATCCACAAACTAAGTAGTTTGCATAGTCTGCAAACCATGGGATTTCTTTATAATCTATCTTCAATAGATATTCATCAGGAAAGTTGTCTTGTATGGCTGATTCATTTAGAACTTCTAATTCGGGATTTTCAAGACGAGAAAGATGATCAGCGGCGAGATTTTCTGCTCCTCTTTTATCTCGAATTTCAATATCAAACTCTTGTAAGAGTAAGATCCAACGGATTAATCTTGGTTTAGCATCTTGTTTTGAAAATAGGTATCTAAGAGCAGAATGGTCGGTATAGACCACCGTTTTTGCTAGAACGAGATATGATCGAAATTTGTCAAAAGCAAAGACAATAGCAAGGAGTTCTTTTTCAGTAGTTGTATAGTTCGTTTGTGCTCCTTGTAATGTCTTACTAGCATAATATATAGGTTGAAATCATTTTTCAATCCTTTGTCCTAAAACGGCTCCCATTGCAAAATCACTTGCATCGCACATTAGTTCAAATGGTAGATTCCAATTTGGTGTTATCATGATCGGCGCATTAGTGAGTTTCTCTTTAAGAATATTAAAAGATTTGATACACTCATCTGAAAAGATGAATGGCGCATCCTTTTCTAGGAGTTTATTCATAGGAGTGGCAATTTTAGAAAAATCTTTTATGAAACGTCGGTAAAAACCGGCATGCCCTAGAAAACTCCTAACTCCTCTAACATTGGTGGGATGTGGAAGTTTAGCAATTACATCTACTTTAGCTCTATCCACTTCAATTCCTTCTTTTGAAATTTTATGTCCAAGAACGATGCCTTCTTTAACCATGAAATGGCATTTCTCCCAATTAAGTACTAGATTTGATTTTTCGCATCTAATTAGCATTCGTTCCAGATTAACTAGACATGATTTAAATGTATCACCGAAGACTGAAAAGTCATCCATGAATACTTCCATGCATTCTTCTATCATGTCGTGAAAAATCGCCATCATACACCTTTGAAAGGTTGCAGGGGCGTTGCAAAGTCCAAATGGCATGCGTTTGTAAGCAAAAGTACCATAAGGGCACGTGAATGTGGTTTTCTCTTGGTCCTCGGGTGCTATTGGAATTTGAAAATATCCGGAAAATCCATCTAGAAAACAATAGTAACTATTTCCGGCTAATCTTTCCAACATTTGATCTATGAAAGGTAAGGGAAAGTGATCTTTTCTGGTGGCGTCATTTAATTTTCTATAATCAATACATACACGCCATCCTGTTACAGTCCTAGTAGGAATAAGCTCATTTTTCTCATTTGTAATGACAGTCATGCCACCCTTCTTAGGTACGCATTGAACTGGGCTTACCCATGGACTATCAGAAATTGGATATATCAAACCTGCATCTAGCAGTTTAATAATCTCTTTCTTAACTACATCTTGCATATTAGGATTTAGTCTTCGTTGGCATTGCACATACGTTTTATGACCTTCTTCCATAAGGATTTTATGTGTGCAATACGAAGGACTTATTCCTTTAATATCATGAATCTTCCATGCAATGGCTGGTTTATGAGCTTTCAACACAGAAATGAGTTGTGATTTCTCATTTTCAGTAAGAGAAGACGATATTATTACAGGTAATTCAGATTCACCATGTAAATAAGCGTATTCCAAATGGTTTGGAAGTGGCTTTAACTCTAATTTCGGAGGTTCTTCTATCGATGATTTATATCGATATCTGTCTTCTTCTTTTAGCATTTGAATTTCTTCTGTTGTTGGTTCATATCCATTAGCTATTAGTTTAGCTAACATTTCAGCTTCATCAATTGGTTCATTACCTTCTCCTAAAGAACATTCTCCTGTTCCTTGTAATTCTGGAAATTCTTCTAATAATTCTGCATGTGCATCTATAGTTTGAATATAATAACATGTATCATCTGCAGATTGTGGTTGTTGCATTGCTCTATCAACTGAAAAGGTAACACTCTCATCCTCTATACTTAGGGTCAGTTTCTTACCGAACACGTCTATCATTGCTTTAGCCGTGTTTAAGAATGGTCTTCCTAATATGAGAGGAACTTGAGAATCTTCTTCCATGTCCAAAACAACAAAATCTACTGGAAATACTAAAGTACCAACTTTAACTAGCATGTTCTCCATTATCCCTCTAGGATATTTTATTGATCTATCGGCTAGTTGTATGCTTATTCTTGTTGGTTTCAATTCTCCAAGGTCTAGTTTAGCGTATAGTGAATACGGCATTAGATTTATACTAGCACCTAAGTCTGCCAATGCTTCTATTGAACTAAGACTACCCAGAAAATATGGAATTGTGAAACTTCCTGGATCAGATAGTTTTTCTGGTATCTTATTCAACAGCACTGCTGAACAATTAGCATTCATAGTAACAGCCGAGAGTTCTTCCATTTTCTTTCTATTTGAGATTAGATCTTTCAAGAATTTAGCATATCTTGGCATTCCTGAAATCACATCAATGAAAGGAAGATTTACATTTATCTGTTTAAACATATCCAAGAATTTGGATTGCTCGGCTTCAAGTTTTTCTTTCTTCATTTTACTCGGGTAAGGAAGTGGTGGTTGGTATGGTTTAACATAAGGTTTATCCTTAACTGTGTTATCTTCATTAACTTTTTCAACTACCGGTTCTTTTTCCTTATCTTGATCAGGTTGTGGTTCTTGTGGAGTAGGAATAGTTTCATCAGAAGTTACAGGTATTTCAGGTGGTTTAAGTGTTGTACCACTTCTTGTGGTAATAGCTTTAGCTGTTTCATTCCGGGGGTTAGCATTTGTATCGCTCGGTAAACTTCCCGGTTTTCTTTCACCTATTAACCTTGCTAGGTTACTTACTTCTTGTTCCAGATTTTGAATAGAAGCTTGTTGATTTCTAAATGCTTGAGCATTTTGTTCATTGGTTTGTTTCTGAGATGTGAAAAACTGTGTTTGAGTTTCAACTAGCTTCGTCATCATATCTTCTAAATTCGGATTTTTATCATCGGTTTGTTGTGGTGGTTTGTTTTGAAAATTAGGTCTTTGCTGATTGTAAGTATTATTGGATACTTGTTGATTGCTAGGACCTTGTTGGTTGTTGTATGGAATATTTCGGTTATAATTCTGGTTTTGATTGTAAATCGGTCTTGGCGGTTGATAATTATTCTGATAATTATTTCCAGGCCTTTGGTTTATGTATGAAATATTCTCTCTTTGTTCCATTGTTAATTCAATACTGAGACAATCTTTTGTCAAATGTGGTCCTCCACACTGCTCACAACTAATTCGTATTGAGTGAATATCTTTAGTCATCTTTTCCATTCGTCTCTCCACAACATCTATCTTTGCGGAAATGGAATCTAAGTCATGGCTAGAATCGGCTCTAGCTGCTTTAGATGATCTAACGATATCTTTTTCTTGGTGCCACTCATGTGAGTGGGAAGCAGTGTTATCAATAATTTTGTAAGCATCAGTTTCGGTTTTCTTCATAATAGAACCACCAGCTGCTATATCTATGTCTTTTCTTGTAGTGATGTCGCATCCTTGGTAGAATATTTGTACTATTTGACAGGTGTCTAAACCATGTTGCGGACATCCTCTTAACAACTTTCCATATCTTGTCCACGCCTCATATAGAGTTTCATTTGGTTTCTGTGTGAACGTAACAATTTCTGCTTGAAGTCTTACGGCTTTAGATGCAGGAAAGAATTGTTTAAGAAATTTTTCAACTAAAACGTCCCATGTATCGATCGCCCCTTCAGGTAACGATTCCAACCAATCTTTGGCTTCTCCCTTTAAAGTCCAGGGAAATAACATGAGATATATCTGTTCATCCTCCACTTCTCGGATTTTAAATAGTGTGCAGATCCTATTAAAGGTACGTAGATGTTCATTTGGATCTTCCTTCGGCGCACCACTAAATTGGCATTGATTAGTCACCATGTGTAGAATTTGTCCTTTGATTTCATAATCTGGCGCATTAATGTCTGGATGAGTAATTGCGTGACCTTGGCCAGTGCATTTAGCTCTCATTCGGTCTTCCATACTTAAAGGTTCCAGATTCTCCATAATTGAATTTGTTGAATCGGTATCACTAGATGATTCTGATTTAATGGTTCGTTCCTCAACAATCTCTGTTTGAATGATTAGTGGTTTCGGAGGAAGGTTTAGTGGTTCAGGATCTACGAACCGTTCCTGAATATTTTCCAGATTCTCAATTGTGATGTTGGGTTCAAAAAATGGATTATCGGAAATTTGAACTGAAGTACTTGGTCGACTGGATGACGATTCTAAAGAAAAATCAACGGCGGTTATATTTGCTAAATGTCTTGATCTAGTTACAGGTGGTGAACGTACAAAAGGTGATGAACGTCTTGCTCGGTGCATTCACTGAATATCCTATTAGTTTTAAAAAGGAAAGAAAAATTATAATAAGTTATCTAATCAATAGACTTTTCTGATTTTGCCCACGTTTCGAATAGCCAAAAGATGCAGCAGAGGGGCAGGATTCGTTTGGTCTCAATATAATTGAGGACTGTTTGGCTCCAATAACCCGGTCCACGTACAAATTCAACTATTACTACGAACCAGAAAATTTTGATGTCTATTAATTTAACCACTTAAAATAAATTTTCGTAATTTTAAGAAATTTAGATAAGAAGTAGAATAAAAATCTATGTCCTAAAACTAGAATAGTGAGAAATAAGAAAGAAAAAGAGTTCGTCGAAAAAGGTCGAAAAAGAAAAAATGGTTGAAAAATAAAAGGTGACGGAAAAATGAAAGAAACTTATCAAAACTTAAAAATACTTGACTAACCTAACCTTATTACTACAACTAACTTAAAATTATAATCGCAAATTGAGATTACTAATTGGAATGATAATTGATACATAGTAAAAGGTGTCTAAAAATATTAAAGCTTTCAGGAAAAACTAAATCCCAAATGGAAATAACTTAAAAAGAAACTAAAACTTAAAAAGGCGTCGCAAAATTCTAAAGCACCTAAATCTTAGTCTAAAGAAAAAGCACTTAAGGAATTCTACGGCAAAGCCTAAAAATCTAGGAGTAAAAATGACTATGGCAAAAACTAAGTTTAAAATTAAATATGAGCTAAAAATACAAATATTACGCTAAAATGATTAAAAAGGGACAAAATATAAAAATATACAAAAAGTTGTAAAAAGTACAATTTTTATAAAAATATTATTTTTATATTATTTATTTAATAAAACTATTAATTTTACAATTTAATTAAACTAATTAATACTAAATACATAAATTAAATAAAAAGTAAAAGTTAAAATAAAACTAATAATAATAATAATAATTATTAGGGTTAAATAATAATAATAATTAATTAATACCCGTAATTAATGCTCGATTAGGGTTTTTTTGTCGCCTGTCAGAAAGTCTCCGCGAGTCGCGGCAATTAAAGCATCAAACCCCGCGAGTCGCGGGGTTCCAGAATTCAGCTGACAGGTTTAAATATTCGACGCGTTTTTTCTTTATTTATTTTTTTTTATTTTCTGTTTTCTGTTTTTAAATAAATAAAAGATATTAAAATAAAACTTATATTTTTATAAACTAAAATAAAAATAAAGAAACTTATAAAACTTAAATATTTAACAAAATCTTAAAAATACTTATATTTTTGTTTTTCTTTTTATATTTTCGAATATTTAAAACGTATTTTTACAAAAGCGAATTTTAATAAAAGTAAACAAAAAATCCTTTTTTTTATATTAGCGTTGCGCTTCCGGCATTTAAGAGTGTTCCCCGGCAGCGGCGCCAAAAAATACTTGATGTCAAAGCTAAGGTATACGAAATAGTTTATATTTTACTAGGAAAAACTATTAAATACGATACAATTTTACACAAGATATTTATTTATTTATAGAATGGATATACTTAAACCTTGCTACAACACTTATAGGCAGTGTACCTAATCGTACAGTAGTGTAGTTTTTAGTAAGTCCGGTTCGTTCCACAGGGAAATCTTTAAACAAAGCGTAACGCTATATTAGTTTACTTTTATAAAAATACAAACATATATATAAGTAATATTATTATTATAAAGGGGGGTTTTTACCGTTTAATGACCGGTTTGTCGATTTTAAAACTTTAGTCGCAGTTAAAACCTAATGTAAAATATTAAATAAATAAAAGACTTAATTTAAAGCGTAAAGTAAATAACGATAATGAAATTGCGAATAATAAAAGTGCGATAAAATAAACTTGCGATAATTAAAAAGTACGATAATTAAAAATGCAATTAAATATAATAACAATAAAAATGCGATAATTAGAAGTGCAATTAAATATAAAATAAAGGAAATTAAATATGAAATAAAAGAATTATGCTTATTTAAACTTCCGTAATCATGATGTTTGACGTGTTGATTTTAGTTTTATGCCCATGGGTTAATTGTCCTTTGTCCTGGATTATTTAATATTTCCGTCTGGTTTTTGTCCATAACAGTCCATCAGTCATAAATATAAAGTGCGAGTGTCCTCGTCAAATTATTATTATACCCGAAGTTAAATATTCCAACTAATTGGGGATTCGAGTTGTAACAAGGTTTTAATACTTTGTTTAATGAATACACCAGGTTATCAACTGCGTGTAAACCAAGGTTTTACTACTTTGTTAACAATTACACCAATTACCCTTGAATGTAATTTCACCCCTGTTTTAATAATTCTAGTGGCTATTAATCCATTCCCGTGTCCGGTTAAATGAACGATTATTCGTACATATAAATACCCCGCCCATCGTGTCCGATCGAGTGTGTATGGTAATTTATAGGGACACCCAATTGTAAATCTTTATATTAACATTAACAAACTATCATTTAGTTAAACAAATATAAAGCCCATTAATAGCCCATAGTCTAATTTCCACAAGTGTCGTTCTTTTGTCCAAACCCCAATTATGGTACAAAGCCCAATTACCCAATTTTAGTAATTAGCCCAACATCATGATTACTTCGTTTTAAATAAGCATAATAATAACTTAGCTACGAGACATTAATATAAAAAGGTTGAACATAACTTACAATGATTAAAAATAGCGTAGCGTTACACGGACAGAATTTCGACTTACACCCTTACAACATTCGCTAACATACCCTTATTATTAGAATTAAAATTAAAATTAAAATATAAATTATATATATATATATATCGTTTACGTATGATAAGAAGAAAAAAAAGATTATAAATTGCGATCAGAATTCGGTTGCTTTTATAGGAAAAGTCGAATTTTGGGGCTCCGCGACTCGCGGTGAAAACCTCTTCAAACTCCGCGAGTCGCGGAGGTTACTTTTACAGCTCAGAGGAGTTTGGCTCTTTGTTTACCGACGGTTTATAATATATATATAATATATATATAATTAATATAATTAATTATATATTATATTATATTTATATGCATAGTTAACTTGTAATTTTTAGTCCGTTGCGTCGAGCGTTAAGAGTTGACTCTGGTCCCGGTTCCGGATTTTTGAACGTCCTTGCGTACAATTTTATATTTTGTACTTTGCGTTTTGAATCTTGTACTCTTGTGATTTCGAGACGTTTCTTATCAATAATTGGAACCTCTTTGATTGTCTTTTGTTCTTTTGAGCTTTTTGGTCGTTTGCGTCTTCAATTCGTCGAATCTGTCTTTTGTCTTCACCTTTTATTATTTAAACGAATATCACTTGTAAATAGAACAATTGCAACTAAAAGCTTGTCTTTCTTGAGGAATAATGCTATGAAATATATGTTCATTTTTAGCATTATCAATGTGACATTAATTTGCATTAAATCAAGTGCAAGTTATAAATATTCTCCATTACCAACTTAATTTTGGTGGAGACCAAATATTTTCCATCTTAGAACATTTGGTTGTGCAGTGTATTTTTAATTGAACAACCACAACAAATGGTTCCTCAAAGAATGATTGAAATATATGTTAGATATGAAACATCTTCAATCATAAGATATATTGAACCCATGACGGGTGATGTTTTTACAGCAAGTTTTGTCGATTGTCACTTTAATGAAACATTGTTCCCTATATTAGGGGGAGAAATGAAATATAAATAAAATGATGTTTCATGGTGTGAACATCAATTAAGGAATATTGATCATCGCACAAAAGAATGTGAAAAGAAAGTTCAAATATAATGCATATGCAAGAACTTGCAAATTAATTACTTTATGCATTTAAAGATACAAAAAATAAGTGACTAAATCATATATACCAGCAGTAAATGCTTCAGCTAGAATTGAAATTACAAAAGCTGGCAATAATGTCACTCATGAGTCTTTGCTACGGCAGAAATGTGGGAGACCAATTGGTTCCAAAGATAAAAATCCTCGAAAAAGAAAATCAGCTGATAATGAGGTAAAAGAAAGTGTTCAAGAAGAACCACAAATCAATACTCCTTCTGCAGAGGATATTGATAAATGTAAATACATAAATTGCAATAAATTATGCAATATTATGAAACTGAAATGAAATGAAAAATCTTGATGAGATATTTTCATATAATGTTACAATGACATTATGAATAAAGATGATGATCTGGAACCAAAATCTGTCATTGAATATCAAACTAGACGTGATTAAACTCAACGGAAAGGAGCAATACGAGCTGAATTAGAATTGCTCAATAAAAGAAAAGTTTTTGGATCAATCGTTATCACTTTTAAAGATGTGAAACAATGGGATACAAATGAATTTTTATCCGAAAAGAAATGTGCAAGTGAAGTTACAAGGCAAAACTAGACTTGTAACTCAAGATTTCCCACAAAGACCAGAAATGAATTAGGAGAAAAACTTATCCTCCTATAATGAATACAATTACTTATTAGATACTTAATCAACCTGGTAGTTATTTAAATGCATCTCATGGATATTGTTACTACTTATCTGTATGGATCACTTAATAGTGATATATATATGAATATACCTGAAGGGTTAAGGTATCATAAGCATCTAATGCAAAACCCAAGGGAATATATTCCATTAAATCACAAAGATTTCTAAATGGGTTTATACAATCGGGACGTATGTGGTATAATCGATTAAATTACTACTTGATAAGAAAAGGGTATACATATAAACTTATTTGCACGTGTGTTTTATAAAAACAATGTTCGGATATGTGATCATAGCTGTTTATATGAATTATCTTAAATAAAGAAATCTATGAAGCCATTCAACTTCTAAAGAAAGATTTTAAAATAAAAAAAAATCAAGTATTACGTTGATTTACATATTGAGCATATAACTAAAGACTTACTTATACATCAAACAACTTATACCGAAAAGATTTTAAAATATTTTAATATGGACAAGACAAAAACCATTAAGTACTCATATGGTTGTTAGATTTTAATATTGATACTAATCTATTTCATCCTCTAGAAGATCATGAAGATCTTCTTGGTTCAGAAGTTCCATATTTTAGTGCAATTGGGGCTCTTATGTATCTTACAAATTATACAAGATCTGACATTTCTTTTGCAGTTAATTTGTTGACAAGGTTCAGCTCAGCCCCTACCAAAAGACATTGGAATGGGATCAAACAAATAGTTTGATACCTTCGGGGAACTACTGATTTATAATTATTTTATTCTAACAACTCGAAACAAGATTTTGTTTGGTTATACAGATGCAGATTATTTATCTGATCTACATAAAGCTAAATCTCAAACTAGATATGTATTCCTAAATGGAGGCACCGCAATATCATGACGTTCTCAAAACAAACACTTGTTGCAACATCATCAAATCATGCCGAAGTGATTGCATTACATGAAGCTACTCGGGAATGATTTTAGTTAAGATCAATGATACAAATCATTATTGATTCTTGTGGACTAGAACGCTATAAAAGCCCAACAACTATCTATGAAGATAATACAGCTTACATAGTACAAATGAAAGAAGAGTATCAAAAATGACAGAACAAAACATAAATGCTGACGAGGGGCTAAAGCTATAAACGGTCTTAACGGTCAGAATGGTATATTGGTAAGGCTCAGAAAAAGACTGAAAGGGAATAGGAATTGAAACAACAGTTTGAGCAAACCATGAAGGAGACTGTAGACAAATCACATGGGTCAAACTTGTACATAAAAGATTTAGATGATACAGTTTCAGATGAAAACCTCAGATTCTTATCATATACTCAAGATCTCGTAAAAGATAACCAGATTAAAATGAGATACGTTCAATCAACAACTCTGCTAATCTTTATACCAAAGCACCGTCAATCGCTGTTTTCAAAACATACGTTCACAATATTGGCATGAGGCAAGTTCAAAAGATGTGACGACTCAGCGTTGTCTACTTGAGGGGGAGTCAACTCTATGCTGCACTCTTTTTCCCTTAGCTAAAGTTTTATCCCACTGGGTTTTCTTTAGCAAGGTTTTTAACGAGGCAGTATTAATTGCTCTTTAAAAAAAATTACCATCCAAGGGGGAGTGTTGTAAATTTAGTAGTTAAATATGGATAGTAATTAGTCAAATATGGATAGTAAAATTTGTACTATATATATGTGCATAATGTAAGTTACAAAAACACGCATATACATTAAATACATCACACCTCTCTTCAACCTCTTTCTCTCATATATCTTCTACAACACATCTCTCTTTTATTGGTTCTTTCAATTTGAATATATTGAACCAGGCCACTAAAGGTAGTTATAAGCCTACTGAAATATAACATAATAATTATTATTATATTATTTTTATTATTCAAATATGGATTCTATTTACGGAATTAATTACATTACATATGCATGCGAAATACATGTAAAATGTTGTATTGTAGGATTTTATGATAAGGAAAATAGTAATTAGATGAAAACTGGAAGATGGTGGTTGAAGAATAAATGTAGTTCATTTATTCCGACGTAATTTAATTACATCAATATGTTTGTAAAAACAACGATAAGTTTCTTAGTCAGAATCTGTCATTCTACGGGTTATTAAACTAAATGACTTTAACTTTTACATTCACTTAATTACCTAAAATGTATCATTAAATTGTTTCATTTAAACAAACTGATAATTTCACGAATCATTTCACTAGTTTTTATTAAATATTTAAAAGGCGTCAGTTGAATTGGATATTCCTTTGGATGAATAAGTTCCTGAATCCAATCCAACTAGCTATTATTTACGGAATAAAAGTAAGATTTAATATCGAATCTCATCAAATTCATCTAACTATGTTTTCGAGGAGAATTTGTTTATGTAAGTGAGTATATATAATATAAAAATGGACTTTACCTTGCTATCTATCTAACTAGTACGGAGCAGCCCGCACGATGCGGCGGGGACTTTCGGCCTGCATGTTCGTATTTAACGTAGCGTTTTGTATGTACAGATAGGGAAACGGACCATGTGTTAAGACCCGTTAGAAGCGATTAGAATCAAAAGTACTTGATTCAAACACCAAAAACTGATTATTGCTACCAGTTTCATATATCACATTCAAACACCCCCAAGATGAAAATGAACTGTAAGCTAAAGATAATGCTCGTAACATCATAATTGCCCCAAAGATATCCATTAGAAAACCGATAAGCCATGACTTATTAGAAACTTCCAAAGTTTGGAACTTCAAAAAGTATTCTTCAAGTAGAAAAAATTATTTGTAAAGAGTTTTGGTACTAAGTGGTAACTACTTAATAAATAACATTGCTAAAAGGGAAGCAACAATCCGATTGCACTAAATTTGATACATGATTGGAGTAAATTAAACCCATCAAACCATTGTGATACAAAAACCATATAACCATGTCACCAGATATCAATTAGGTCCCATTGAGTATGATTTAAGTTTAAAAATACATATTCAAAAGAAAAGGCAGAGGGATAGAAATTAAAGCAAAAAATATGAAGAAATTAAGGGATCAATAGATTTATCATGCAATTCAAAAATATCCTGATGTAGCAACAATATAGACAAAGTAAAGAAGTGAACATACAACTGAGAAAAAATAATTGTGGCGATCGCTCCAAATCCATATGGACGAATACGCCATTCATCGATTTCATTGCGAGGTATTTGACCTCTATATGATACGTTTTATAAACATTGCATTCTTTGGAAAAGGTATACCATAATGAATATTTAAATCCAACGTTTTTGACATCTGATGATTTCTACATATAGACAATCACCGTAAATAATAGTTTACAATAATACTTCCGTTGACAATGCAGTCAAAATAGATACATGATAATGGTTTTGTGAATGCAACGTTTTCTTGAATAAAGCATGTATGACTCCATGCACAAAGCTTGTCTAACATATAAGCAAACAACGGAAGACTTCTAGGGAACCTGAGAATAAACATGCTAACAAGTGTCAACACAAAGGTTGGTGAGTTCATAGTTTTAATATATCGTATAATCTGTATATAAAGGTGGATCACAAGATTTCAGTTGTTTCATCCAGAAACGTTTATCAAAATATTCTACGAAATTGAGCACCCTGGTAACTAAACTTAACGTATATATAATTTATACCCTTTGTATAATCATCTTAATAATACACGCAAACCAACGTGTACGCTTCTCAAATAGCATACGTCCGTTAAAAGGCTAGCGCTCTAGCTCGGACGGGGATATCAAGCCCTATGGATCCATATACTACTACTCGCGCCCACCAGTTCTTATATCTGTCAGTTACTAGTTACCAAAGCTAAGGGATTTTCGGTTTAAACTCAGTGTAGAATTTAGTATGTACTTGTATCCATTGCGTTTAAAATAAATTGCATGTATTCTCAGCCCAAAAATATAGATTGCAAAAGCAATTAAAAAGGGAGCAAATGAAACTCACCTTAGTAGCACATAAAGTCGTTCACCGAAATGTGACCGAAACTCGGAATACCAAATAACCGTAGATCTCAACGTATCAATATTGTGATTCAATATTGCAGGAAAGTACGTAGACGCAACGGAGATGATAAACACTAGTTTGACTTACGAGTAATACCCCCGAATAATACCCATCACCTCCTTAGCTGTAACTCATAATTTCCTTAGCTTAAACCCGTTCGAAAAGCTTGTTTTGAAAATAACTCGCTCATGACCTCGTCGTAGTATTTTATGTATAATACTACTAATAATAATACTCCTAACCATAAGATTAATAATAATATTAATCTTAATAATAATAATAATAATAATAATAATAATAATAATAATAATAATAATAATAATAATAATAATAATAATAATAATAATAATATGAATAACAGAGGGAGTAATATAGATGTAAGTGTGTGTGTCGAGCCAGTGAAACGAATTCAATTTATAGACATCTCCTGAAATCACACTCCATGCGATCGCATGGAGTTTATATGTTAATCTAATGTGATCGCATGAGATCGAATTACAGCTCACAATCGTTTGTTTTTATTCTTGTCGACATATTATTTAATTATATATAATATATTTAATTTATATAATTAATTATATATTATATTAAATTCATGTGCATAGTTGACTTGTAATTTTCGTTCCGATGACTCGTACGTTGTCACTCGACTTATGTCCCGGTTCCGGTTTCTCGAACGCATTTTTGTACGCTTAGAAAACTAGCACTTTTCGTTACGCGACGTGTACCTTTATCAAAAATTAAACTTAATCATTGATAAACTATGTCACTCGAAGTGTAGCTTTAATCAATTAAGTGTTTTGGTTATTTGCTTCTATAAATCATCGTCTCGTAGTATATACATATACATATATACATTTTTTATTTTGAAATAGTGTTTTACTATAGCAAAGGTTTTTTTACTGTAGCAAATAGTGATTTTCGAAAACACTGTAGCATTTTGGGTACTGTAGCAATTCGAAAATACTGTAGCAAATTAGTGTTTTACTTGTTCATCTTAAACGTTTTAGTTCACTCATCTAAATATCAATCGAATCAACAAACGAATGTTACTATCGTTTACTAAATAACTTGAAATTATATATATATGTATATATCTTTATTTAATATACATAAATCAGTTTTTAAATACACATTGCAAGTTATTTATAATTAATTTTAATAATTAATATTCCAACTTATTGTATTGTATATATATATATATATATATATATATATATATATATATATATATATATCTATTTACAAATAGATGTTCGTGAATCGTCGGTCAATAGTCAAAGGTTAACTGAATATATAACATTAGTTCAGAAATTTTGAGAATCAATATTACAGACTTTGCTTATCGTGTCGGAAACATTAAATCATTTAAAGATAAAGTTTAAATTTGGTCATAAATTTTCGGGTTGTCACAATAATATTGTATTAAACAAACATTAAAATGCTAAGCGCATGAACTTATAAAAGTATTGTGCCTAGTATTTTGTTCTTCATATTACACACAAACAACCAAATTTAATGTTTGTTTTCTTTTTTGAAAATGATGCAAAACTTAAAAATAAGGGTAAAACACACAAAGAGAAATAATGTAAGCTAGTATTATTTCAAAGCAAGTAGAAAACATATCAACATTCAACAATACATAGCCATTTCTCTAGGAAGAGCTTGATCATTACTACATTTTAGGAACTTCAGACATATAATGTTGCAAATAGTCAAACCTAGCAATTATTTAATGACCTTTTAGTAAAATGCAAGCATATGTTGGTGAATGGTGACTAAATGTACCTTCACTATGTTCCTTGTAGGACCGCTTGCCAAGACAGTACCAAAACAGTACCAAATCTGCAGTAGCGAATTTGCAGTACCAAATTCTCAGTAAAGGATATAGCAACAGACTAACGAATGTATATGCATAGATAACATAATACGACCGGATCGATAATGGTTAAATGGTTTATCTCATGATATACGTGCCGTTGGTGTTGTGATCTGGACATTCCAAGTATGGCAGGTTTCACTTAGCCTTCTTTTGCATGTGGGGCAACCATAGTAGAACCATTCTATGCTTGCTATGATTTCGCCAATTGTTCCCACACATGTGATGTAACGACCCTGTATTAGCAGTTTTTTTTGGATTTTGTTACTAATCAGGTTAGTTAATCCATTGAAACTGTGTTAAAGTTTAATATGTTTATTCATTCATTACCTTGTATGTTGTGTTTTGCTGCAACGGGTTCCTGTAGTGTTGGTTGCAGGTTATAGGTTGTAGTAGTGGCAGCTGTTCAACCATGTTTTTGTACCTTATATCATTGGTAGTGTTACATGCTCAACCTGTGATGTCCGAAAAATTTCGACACATTTAACCCAATTCTCTATATGATTTAATATTTTCGTCATGATAAGCAACACATTTTGACAAGTTTTATAACTTTTGTAATTGAGTTTTATATAACTGTTGACCACCCTGTTTGTCTAACGATTCACGAACGTCATAACTTGTGATAATTATATATACGGAAACATGCGAATAATATTTATATACAAAATGATAATAATTTACTATTGAATGATGCAATTTCAAATTAAAATTTTTACGTATATGATCGTTTTATTTTTGTGATGTATATTTTTTAATTTATAAAAAGAAACACAATTAAATCAAAGATGTACAAGCTGTAAAGCACAATGTACAACAATGTAACTTAAATAGTTGAATCGAAATATGAATAGTAAATGAAACGAAATTAATTAATTTACTATTTACATGAAAGCGACATGATAGAAATTATTAATTATAAGTTACATAAAATACCCCTGAAGTATTTAATAAATACGACTTTTAAAATATTAAAATTCATTAATTCGATTGAATTAAATGAATTCAGTAATTTACGACACAGAATGATCAGCAGACTAGTATGTACACTCTACATAGAATGTATATAGTAATTTTATAAATAAATGGACCTTTTTACAACTAGTTTTATAAAGCCTAAGACTAAAATAAATATATGTATTCAATTATAAAAAGTGGAATTCTTTTTATTTATACTTTTACCCGTCAATTATTAGCAACAGAGTACGAAATACCGGTCCGTGAAAACTGTCGGTAGAAATGACAAAACATGGGCGACTTTTAAATCCCACGTTTGATTATCTTTAATTATTATATTTACTCTATAAATTGATCGAATTCTGGCATGATTGAATTCATTCATTCTCTATCAATTACTCCATATGTAATTATATTTATATTTATATTATTATTATTATTATTATTATTATTATTATTATTATTATTATTATTATTATTATTATTATTATTATTATTATTATTATTATATTATTAGTATTACCTATATTATTATTAATATTATTAGTATTATTATACATAAAATATTACGACGAGGTCATGAGCGAGTTATTTTTAAAATTGCTTTTTGAGCGGGATAGAGCTAAGGAAATTATGTGTTATAGCTAAGGAGGTTATGTGTATTGCTTGGGGGTTTTGATCGTGAATCAAAGGCTAACCTTTCATTTGTCATCTTCATTGCGTCTGCATACTTTTCCTACAATATTGAACCACAATATTGATATGTGAGTTTATAGATCCCTTTTTAATTGCTTTTGCAATCTATATTTTTGGGCTGAGAATACATGCACTTTATTTTAAAAACAATGGACACATATACATACATAATTCTACACTGAGTTTGAACCAAAAATCCCTTAGCTTTGGTAACAAGTAACTGCCAGTTATAAGAACTGGTGGGCACTAGTAGTTGTATATGGATCTATAGGGCTTGACATTCCCGTCTGTTCCAGGTATAGAAACCCTAGCCTGAACTATAAAACAGACGTATGCTATTCGAGTTTAGTACACGTTGGTTTGTGTGTATTGTACATGTTGGTTGCATGTATGTTAAAACAGGGGTACTTATTATATATACGTTAAGTTTGGTTACCAAGGTGCTCAATTTCGTAGAATATTTTGATAAACGTTTCTGGATAAAACAACTGAAATCTTGTGATCCACCTTTATATATAGATTATGCGCAACATTTAAAACTATGAACTCACCAACCTTTGTGTTGACACTTTTAAGCATGTTTATTCTTAGGTTCCTAGAAGTCTTTCGCTG
This sequence comes from Rutidosis leptorrhynchoides, assembly GCF_046630445.1. Taxonomy (NCBI): domain Eukaryota; kingdom Viridiplantae; phylum Streptophyta; class Magnoliopsida; order Asterales; family Asteraceae; genus Rutidosis; species Rutidosis leptorrhynchoides. Next base: position 46,605,807 of record NC_092337.1, on the reverse strand, counting down.
TTTGCTTATACATTATACAAGCTATGTGCATGGAGTCATACATGCTTTATTCGAAAAAACTTTGCATTCACAAAATCACCATGTAACTTATTTTGACTGTATTGTCAACGGATGTAGTATTGTAAACTATTGATTACAGTGATTATCTATACGTAGAAATCATCAGATGTCGAAAATCTTGGATTTATATATTCATTTATGGTGTGCCTTTTCAAAAGAATGCAATGTTTACAAAACGTATCATATAGAGGTCAAAACCTCATTATGAAATCAATGAATACCGTACCGCGTTAATAGCGATTTTGACGGGTCGTTACTGTTGGTATCAGGGCTTGAGGTCATAGGGAACCAGAATTTGCATTAGTGTGTTTAACTGGTAATTGTTAGGATGCATTAGTGAGTCTGGATTATGACCGTATCTGTTTTTGCCGATTTTTGCTTATCATTTCTTGTCGAAAATTACATACTTATCATTCTTAAGTCTAGACACATTTTCCTGCATTTATTGCATAGATAGTGTACAGACGAATTCATATATTAGCATATATGTTACTGTAAACTTTGCCTGACATCTTCCAAAGATTCCTCCGTAATTTATGGAATTTTGGTATTATATATACATATGTAAATTATGTGTTGAAGAATACCAGTCTAAGTCCTATAATCTATTTCATATCAAAAATCATTTCCCTGATTATACAAGATGGATCCCGCATCTTGTTCAAATTCCTCAGATTCTGATAGCTCTTCCGATATGGATTTCTATCTAAGCTCCGAAAGTAGCGTAACCGGAATGGATCAACCAATTAGCCATCATCTATTCTGGATGAATTGGGGATGGGTTTGTAATCTACTTAATCATTGGAGATAAGAATAAGGTGATCCCTTTCATCCACCACATTTCCCTCTGAGCGAAGAACCTGAAGCACTTACCGGCGAACCAATCAGTAACACCATTTTCACCCTCATTTCCAGAATAGCTCGCAACGATTACGTAATATCTACTATTCTAAATCTTATTCATCCGCTCGTCCGAACCGCAATCATCCCGGTGTAATAGAAGAAGTCAACGAGCGTCGCGCTCGAGTAGTGGCTTTGGAGAGTATGATGCGCAACTTGTAGGCATCGCAAGTAACACCGACATCAACAGTACCACCATCATCAACACCAACAGTACCATTACCACCACCAACAACAATGTCCACATCACATGCCTTAACATCACAATCTGTACCTCGAACATCAACGTCATACGCACTGTAGATACCAAAGAGTACCAACAACAATAAATGATGAAGTATTGATTCATAATTTCATTGGAGAAATATTCTACGACGATTATGTAATATCTAAAGTTTTAGAGATTACTTATTCTAGTTCTAAATCTGACGAGTGAATGGATAGAGATGATAGAAGGGAGAGTAGAAACCCTGGCAAGAATGATGCGTAGTTTACAAGCTAGACTTGTTATACAAGCGTCACCAGAAGTACCACCAGCATCACCATCAGTATCACCAACACCAGCAACACCTGTAACACCACAAGCTCCACCAGCTCCATAACCACCTAGGATATCGACACCACAATCACCAATAGATATATTGAAATAACGAGTTATGGAGTATCAACTCATTATTTTCAAGGAATTTATATATTATATATATATATATATATATATATATATATATATATATATATATGAATTTTAGAAGCCATAATATATCTTTTTGTACTAAGCTATTACGTATGAATTTTTAAAGGGTAAGTACTACTCGGTTAATTCATATTACTAATATGCTATGATGTACATCCTTAGTTAACGACTTAACCATCATTAACTATAATCTCTGTTTCAACTCAATAATTTCATTTCATAATAAACCAAGTGTATTATTCATTTACATGTTTGATTTTACACTTTCATTTTTGATGTACTCGAAACTTTTCAGAAAACATCATTCGTACCTTACGAAATTCACAAGAATTCCACGAGCGCCAACATCCTTCACCGAGGAATATTAATAAGAATAAATAATAAAGTATTGATTGCATTAGTGAACTACTCTACGAAGATTATGTAATCTCTAATGTTTCAGAGATTATTCATTTCTACTTCCAGCCGAAAATCAAACGAGTTTAATAGAATATTAACTCATTAAATCTGTATTACATCTGAAGAAAATATACATTCATATATTTTCATAAAGATTGTAATAAAGATTCTTTTTGTACAAACTATTAATTGTGAAAATAGTTTAACGGGTAGGTAATTGATAATGCTAAAAACGAACATATATTTCATAGCATTATTCCTCAAGAAAGACAAGCTTTTAGTTGCAATTGTTCTATTTACAAGTGATATTCGTTTAAATAATAAAAGGTGAAGACAAAAGACAGATTCGACGAATTGAAGACGCAAACGACCAAAAAGCTCAAAAGAACAAAAGACAATCAAAGAGGTTCCAATTATTGATAAGAAACGTCTCAAAATTACAAGAGTACAAGATTCAAAACGCAAAGTACAAAATATAAAATTGTACGCAAGGACGTTCGAAAATCCGGAACCGGGACCAGAGTCAACTCTTAACGCTCGACGCAACGGACTAAAAATTACAAGTTAACTATGTATATAAATATAATATAATATATAATTAATTATATTAATTATATATATATATTATATATATATTATAAAACCGTCGGCAGAGAAACTCCAAGGGTGTGAGCTGTAAATACATTCTCCGCGACTCGCGGAGTTTGAAGAGGATTTTGCCGCGAGTCGCGGAGCCCCAAATTTCAACTCTGCCTATAAAGCAAACCGAATTCTGATCAAAAATTCATATCTTTTTCTTCTCTTATCATACGTAAAATTTATATATATAATTTATATTTTAATTTTAATTTTAATTCTAATAATAAGGGTATGTTAGCGAATGTTGTAAGGGTGTAAGTCGAAATTCTGTCCGTGTAACGCTACGCTATTTTTAATCATTGTAAGTTATGTTCAACCTTTTTATATTAATGTCTCGTAGCTAAGTTATTATTATGCTTATTTAAAACGAAGTAATCATAATGTTGGGCTAATTACTAAAATTGGGTAATTGAGCTTTGTACCATAATTGGGGTTTGGACAAAAGAACGACACTTGTGGAAATTAGACTATGGGCTATTAATGGGCTTTATATTTGTTTAACTAAATGAAAGTTTGTTAATGTTAATATAAAGATTTACAATTGGGCGTCCCTATAAATTACCATATACACTCAATCGGACACGATGGGCGGGGTATTTATATGTACGAATAATCGTTCATTTAACCGGACACGGGAATGGATTAATAGCCACTAGAATAATTAAAACAGGGGTGAAATTACATTCAAGGGTAATTGGTGTAATTGTTAACAAAGTAGTAAAACCTTGGTTTACACGCAGTCGATAACCTGGTGTATTCATTAAACAAAGTATTAAAACCTTGTTACAATTCGAATCCCCAATTAGTTGGAATATTTAACTTCGGGTATAAGGATAATTTGACGAGGACACTCGCTCTTTATATTTATGACTGATGGACTGTTATGGACAAAAACCAGACGGACATATTAAATAATCCAGGACAAAGGACAATTAACCCATGGGCATAAAACTAAAATCAACACGTCAAACATCATGATTACGGAAGTTTAAATAAGCATAATTCTTTTATTTCATATTTAATTTCCTTTATTTTATATTTAATTGCACTTCTAATTATCGCACTTTTATTTATTGTTATTTAATCGCACTTTTAATTATCGTACTTTTTAATTATCGCAATTTTATTTTATCGCACTTTTATTATTCGAAATTTCATTATCGTTATTTACTTTACGCTTTAAATTAAGTCTTTTATTTATTTAATATTTTACATTAGGTTTTAACTGCGACTAAAGTTTTAAAATCGACAAACCGGTCATTAAACGGTAAAAACCCCCCTTTATAATAATAATATTACTTATATATATATTTGTATTTTTATAAAAGTAAACTAATATAGCGTTGAGCTTTGTTTAAAGATTTCCCTGTGGAACGAACCGGACTTACTAAAAACTACACTACTGTACGATTAGGTACACTGCCTATAAGTGTTGGAGCAAGGTTTAAGTATATCCATTCTATAAATAAATAAATATCTTGTGTAAAATTGTATCGTATTTAATAGTTTTTCCTAGTAAAATATAAACTATTTTATATACACCTCGCATAACATCAAGTATTTTTGGCGCCGCTGCCGGGGACTTATCTTAAAAGCCGGAAGCGCAACGCTAATATAAAAAAAAAAAAAAAAAATTTTAGTTAACTTTTATTAAAATTCGCTTTTGTAAAAATACGTTTTAATTATTCAAAAATATAAAAAGGAAAACAAAAATATAAGTATTTTTTTTTAAGATTTTGTTAAATATTTAAGTTTTATAAGTTTCTTTATTTTTATTTTAGTTTATAATAATATAAGTTTAATTTTAATATCTTTTATTTATATAAAAATTAAAAACAGAAAATAAAATAAATAAATAAATAAAGAAAAACGCGTTGAAGATAAAACCTGTCAGCTGAAATTCTGAACCCCGCGACTCGCGGGGTTTTCTTTATAAATTACCGCAACTCGCGGAGGCTACCTGACACACGGACAAAAACCCTAAACCAGCATTAATTACGAATTATTATTAATTATTAATAATATAAACCCTAATTATGTATTATTATTATTATTAGTTTTATTTTAACTTTTACTTTTTATTTATTTTATATTTTGTTTAATTAGTTTTATTAAAATTGTAAAATTAATAGTTTAATAAAATAAATAATATAAAAATAATATTTTTATAAAAATTGTACTTTTTACAACTTTTTGTATATTTTTATATTTTGTCCCTTTTTAATCATTTTAGCGTAATATTTGTATTTTTAGCTCATATTTAATTTTAAACTTAGTTTTTGCTATAGTTATTTTTACTCCTAGATTTTTAGGCTTTGCCGTAAACTCTCTTAAGTGCTTATTCCTTAGATTAAGTATTAGGTGCTTTAGAATTTTACGACGCCTTTTTAAGTTTTAGTTTCTTTTTAAGTTATTTCCATTTGGGATTTAGTTTTTCCTGTAAGCTTTAATATTTTTAGACGACTTTTACTATGTATCAATTATCATTCCAATTAGTAATTTCAATTTGCGATTATAATTTTAAGTTAGTTGTAGTAATAAGGTTAGGTTAGTCAAGTATTTTTAAGTTTTTATAAGTTTCTTTTATTTTTCCGTCACCTTTTATTTTTCAACCATTTTTTCTTTTTCAACCTTTTTCGACGAACTCTTTTTCTCTCTTATTTCTCGCTATTCTAGTTTTAGGACATAGATTTTTATTCTACTTCTTATCTAAATTTCTTAAAATTACGAAAATTTATTTTGAGTGGTTAAATTGATAGACATCAAAATTTTCTGGTTCGTAGTAATAGTTGGATTTGTACGTGGACCGGGTTATTGGAGCCAAACAGTCCTCAATTATATTGAGACCAAACGAATCCTGCCCCTCTGCTGCATATTTTGGCTATTCGAAACGTGGGCAAAATCAGAAAAGTCTATTAATTGGATAACTTATTATAATTTTTCTTTCCTTTTAAAAACTAATAGGATATTCAGTGAATGCACCGAGCAAGACGTTCATCACCTTTTGTACGTTCACCACCTGTAACTAGATCAAGACATTTAGCAAATATAACCGCCGTTGATTTTTCTTTAGAATCGTCATCTAGTCAACCAAGTACTTCAGTTCAAATTTCCGATAATCCATTTTTTGAACCCAACCTCACAATTGAGAATCCAGAGAATATTCAGGAACGGTTCGTAGATCCTGAACCATTAAACTTTCCTCCGGAACCACCAATCATTCAAACAGAGATTGTTGAGGAACGAACCATTAAATTAGAATCATCTAGTGATACCGATTCAACAAATTCAATTATGGAGAATCTGGAACCTTTAAGTATGGAAGACCGAATAAGAGCTAAACGCACTGGCCAAGGTCACGCAATTACTCATCCAGACATTAATGCGCCAGATTATGAAATCAAAGGACAAATTCTACACATGGTGACTAATCAATGCCAATTTAGTGGTGCGCCGAAGGAAGATCCAAATGAACATTTACTTACCTTTAATAGGATCTGCACACTATTTAAAATACGAGAAGTGGAGGATGAACAGATATATCTCATGTTATTTCCCTGGACTTTAAAGGGAGAAGCCAAAGATTGGTTGGAATTGTTACCTGAAGGGGCGATCGATACATGGGACGTTTTAATTGACAAATTTCTTAAACAATTCTTTCCTGCATCTAAAGCCGTAAGACTTCAAGCAGAAATTGTTACGTTCACACAGAAGCCAAATGAAACTCTATATGAGGCGTGTACTAGATATGGAAAGTTGTTAAGAGGATGTCCGCAACATGGTTTAGACACCTGTCAAATAGTACAAATATTCTACCAAGGATGCGACATCACTACAAGGAAAGATATAGATATAGCAGCTGGTGGTTCGATTATGAAGAAAACCGAAACTGATGCTTACAAAATTATTGATAATACTGCTTCCCACTCACATGAGTGGCACCAAGAAAAAGATATCATTAGATCATCTAAAGCAGCTAGAGCCGATTCTAGCCATGACTTAGATTCCATTTCCGCAAAGATAGATGCTGTGGAGAGACGAATGGAAAAGATGACTAAAGATATTCACTCAATACGAATTAGTTGTGAGCAGTGTGGAGGACCACATTTGACAAAAGATTGTCTCAGTATTGAATTAACAATGGAACAAAGAGAGAATATTTCATACATAAACCAAAGGCCTGGAAATAATTATCAGAATAATTATCAACCGCCAAGACCGATTTACAATCAGAACCAGAATTATAACCGAAATATTCCATACAACAACCAACAAGGTCCTAGCAATCAACAAGTATCCAATAATACTTATAATCAGCAAAGACCGAATTTTCAAAACAAACCACCACAACAAACCGATGATAAAAAGCCGAATTTAGAAGATATGATGACGAAGCTAGTTGAAACTCAAACGCAGTTTTTCACATCTCAAAAACAAACCAATGAACAAAATGCTCAAGCATTTAGAAATCAACAAGCTTCTATTCAAAATCTGGAACAAGAAGTAAGTAACCTAGCAAGGTTAATAGGTGAAAGAAAACCGGGAAGTCTACCTAGTGATACAAATGCTAACCCCCGGAATGAAACAGCTAAAGCCATTACCACAAGAAGTGGTACAACACTTAAACCACCTGAAATACCTGTAACTTCTGATGAAACTATTCCTACTCCACAAGAACCACAACCTGATCAAGATAAGGAAAAAGAACCGGTAGTTGAAAAGATTAATGAAGATAACACAGTTAAGGATAAACCTTATGTTAAACCATACCAACCACCACTTCCTTACCCGAGTAAAATGAAGAAAGAGAAACTTGAAGCCGAGCAATCCAAATTCTTGGATATGTTTAAACAGATAAATGTAAATCTTCCTTTCATTGATGTGATTTCAGGAATGCCAAGATATGCTAAATTCTTGAAAGATCTAATCTCAAATAGAAAGAAAATGGAAGAACTCTCGGCTGTTACTATGAATGCTAATTGTTCAGCAGTGCTGTTGAATAAGATACCAGAAAAACTATCTGATCCAGGAAGTTTCACAATTCCATGTTTTCTGGGTAGTCTTAGTTCAATAGAAGCATTGGCAGACTTAGGTGCTAGTATAAATCTAATGCCGTATTCACTATACGCTAAACTAGACCTTGGAGAATTGAAACCAACCAGAATAAGCTTACAACTAGCTGATAGATCAATAAAATATCCTAGAGGGATAATGGAGAACATGCTAGTTAAAGTTGGTACTTTAGTATTTCCAGTAGATTTTGTTGTTCTGGACATGGAAGAAGATTCTCAAGTTCCTCTCATATTAGGAAGACCATTCTTAAACACGGCTAAAGCAATGATAGACGTGTTCGGTAAGAAACTGACCCTAAGTATAGAGGATGAGAGTGTTACCTTTTCAGTTGATAGAGCAATGCAACAACCACAATCTGCAGATGATACATGTTATTATATTCAAACTATAGATGCACATGCAGAATTATTAGAAGAATTTCCAGAATTACAAGGAACAGGAGAATGTTCTTTAGGAGAAGGTAATGAACCAATTGATGAAGCTGAAATGTTAGCTACACTTATAGCTAATGGATATGAACCAACAACAGAAGAAATTCAAATGCTAAAAGAAGAAGACAGATATCGATATAAATCATCAATAGAAGAACCTCCGAAATTAGAGTTAAAGCCACTTCCAAACCATTTGGAATACGCTTATTTACATGGTGAATCTGAATTACCTGTAATAATATCGTCTTCTCTTACTGAAAATGAGAAATCACAACTCATTTCTGTATTGAAAGCTCATAAACCAGCCATTGCATGGAAGATTCATGATATTAAAGGAATAAGTCCTTCGTATTGCACACATAAAATCCTTATGGAAGAAGGTCATAAAACGTATGTGCAGCGCCAACGAAGACTAAATCCTAATATGCAAGATGTAGTTAAGAAAGAGATTATTAAACTGCTAGATGCAGGTTTAATTTATCCAATTTCTGATAGTCCATGGGTAAGCCCAGTTCAATGCGTACCTAAGAAGGGTGGCATGACTGTCATTACAAATGAGAAAAATGAGCTTATTCCTACTAGGACTGTAACAGGATGGCGTGTATGTATTGATTATAGAAAATTAAATGACGCCACCAGAAAAGATCACTTTCCCTTACCTTTCATAGATCAAATGTTGGAAAGATTAGCCGGAAATAGTTACTATTGTTTTCTAGATGGATTTTCCGGATATTTTCAAATTCCAATAGCACCCGAAGATCAAGAGAAAACCACATTCACATGCCCTTATGGTACTTTTGCTTACAAACGCATGCCATTTGGACTTTGTAACGCCCCTGCAACCTTTCAAAGGTGTATGATGGCGATTTTTCACGACATGATAGAAGAATGCATGGAAGTATTCATGGATGACTTTTCAGTCTTCGGTGATACATTTAAATCATGTCTAGTTAATCTGGAACGAATGCTAATTAGATGCGAACAATCAAATCTAGTACTTAATTGGGAGAAATGCCATTTCATGGTTAAAGAAGGCATCGTTCTTGGACATAAAATTTCAAAAGAAGGAATTGAAGTGGATAGAGCTAAAGTAGATGTAATTGCTAAACTTCCACATCCCACAAATGTTAGAGGAGTTAGGAGTTTTCTAGGGCATGCCGGTTTTTACCGACGTTTCATAAAAGATTTTTCTAAAATTGCCACTCCTATGAATAAACTCCTAGAAAAGGATGCTTCATTCATCTTTTCAGATGAGTGTATCAAATCTTTTAATATTCTTAAAGAGAAACTCACTAATGCGCCGATCATGATAACACCAAATTGGAATCTACCATTTGAACTAATGTGCGATGCAAGTGATTTTGCAATGGGAGCCGTTTTAGGACAAAGGATTGAAAAACGATTTCAACCTATATATTATGCTAGTAAGACATTACAAGGAGCACAAACGAACTATACAACTACTGAAAAAGAACTCCTTGCTATTGTCTTTGCTTTTGACAAATTTCGATCATATCTCGTTCTAGCAAAAACGGTGGTCTATACCGACCATTCTGCTCTTAGATACCTATTTTCAAAACAAGATGCTAAACCAAGATTAATCCGTTGGATCTTACTCTTACAAGAGTTTGATATTGAAATCCGAGATAAAAGAGGAGCAGAAAATCTCGCCGCTGATCATCTTTCTCGTCTTGAAAATCCCGAATTAGAAGTTCTAAATGAATCGGCCATACAAGACAACTTTCCTGATGAATATCTATTGAAGATAGATTATAAAGAAATCCCATGGTTTTCAGACTATGCAAACTACTTAGTTTGTGGATTCCTTGAAAAAGGATTATCGTACCAAAGACGAAAGAAATTCTTCAGTGATATAAAACACTATTTCTGGGAAGATCCACATCTGTTTAAAAGTTGTCCCGATGGAATAATACGCCGATGTGTATTTGGAGATGAAGCTAGTAAAATTTTAAACCATTGTCACACAGGACCAACAGGAGGGCATTATGGGCCTCAACTAACGGCAAGAAAAGTTTATGAAGCTGGATTCTATTGGCCTACAATTTACAAAGACGCACACCTTCTTTGCAAATCCTGTGATGCATGTCAAAGGGCCGGAAAAATAAGTCAACGTGATGAAATGCCACAAAATGTCATCCAAGTATGTGAAGTATTTGACATTTGGGGTATTGACTTTATGGGTCCATTTCCAAAATCTAATAATAATCTATATATACTCGTAGCTATTGATTATGTATCTAAATGAGCGGAAGCACAAGCTCTCCCAACTAACGATGCACGAGTTGTAGTCAACTTTTTAAAACGTCTTTTTGCAAGGTTTGGAACACCGAAAGCTTTAATAAGTGATCGGGGTACTCATTTCTGTAATAATCAACTTGAGAAAGTTCTTAAAAGATATGGAGTAACTCATAAAATCTCCACCGCATATCATCCACAAACAAGTGGACAAGTTGAAAATACCAACCGAGCTTTAAAACGTATTCTAGAGAAAACCGTAGGATCAAATCCGAAGGAATGGTCCATTAAATTGGAGGATGCACTCTGGGCTTTTAGAACAGCCTACAAAACTCCAATTGGAACCACACCTTTTAGACTTATTTATGGAAAAGCATGTCATCTTCCAGTAGAAATTGAACACAAAGCATTTTGGGCTTTGAAGACATGTAATCTTGATTTACATGAAGCCGGACGTCTACGATTAAGTCAACTAAATGAATTAGAAGAATTAAGACATGAAGCATACGAAAATTCGTTAATCTATAAAGAAAGAACGAAGAAATGGCATGATAAAAGAATCAGAAGTTCAAAAGAATTTAAAGAAGGAGACAGAGTTCTTCTTTTCAATTCACGATTCAAGCTATTTCCTGGAAAATTGAAATCAAGATGGTCTGGACCATTCATAGTCAAAAGAGTTTTCCCATACGGAACGATAGAATTAATAAATTCAAATGGGATTGAATTTAAAGTTAATGGTCACAGAGTTAAACATTACATACATGGTCCGATGGAAGTCGACAACGAAGTTAATCACAATTTTGACACCACAGCTAACTAAGTGTGGGGAGAATCAAGTCTTTAAAGGATAATATGTATTTCTGTTAGAGTTAGATTGTCTGTTTTCGTGTAGTTCTCGAAAATGGAACCCGAATGGTCTTTCCCTAGCAGACCCTAAAGAACTAGTCTTCTCCCCCCATTCTGAATTTTTATTTTTTTTAGGTTTTTACAAAATGAAGACTGCCTGTGAACTAAACCATGGTCTAATGCTACACGCTTTGATCACTAAAAGAAATAATGACATACTACCGAGTGAATTAGTATCAGTAATCAGAGAAAGAATGGACGGAGTTAGAAAAGAATCCAGATGCGAAGATAATAAGTTACAATTTGGTAAAGGAAAATCAAAATCCGCAGCGAAAAGAAGAGCACGACACCTAGAAAGATGTCACAAATGCGGAAAATGGTCACATGGAGGTAAATGTTCAAATAATCAAACCTATTCAAATACCGAATTTGTTACTTTATGCAGAGACGGACCGTTCATATGTTTAGAAGAAAAGACACTGAATGCTCGAGGTTACGCCTATGTAGCCATGGAAAATCAATTAAACCGACTATCTTATGAATGAGATAGATCATATAACTAAGAAATCTATTTCACAGGTATGTCTGTACAGTTTTTATTTTTATTTTTATTTTTAACCTTTTGATAATAAACGCTAATTTGTTCGCTAAAAAGTATTAAATTGGTATTGAATAAAATTAGGTTTGGCGACCGAAATTATTGATATCATTCAAAAATTTATTACATCACTGCGAAATTTAACGTTTATTCTTAAGGTATAAATATCTTTAATCAATCAACCCAAAATATTTCAAAAATTCGTCATGAGTCAAATTAGGTCTTGGAACCGAAATTACTTTACCGAAAAGAGGGGCGCATATTTTTGATAATATTTGATTGATTAAAGTGGGATAAAAAGCCAAAAAGATTTTTAATTTTATTTTTACCATATTTTTAAAATTAATATTTAAATCTTAAATTAATATTGTAAACTTTGTAAAAACAATATATTTAAAATTGTAAATATTTGAAAAATTAATATAAGTTTGGTGTGAATTTATAATATGAATTTTTAAATTAAGTTTGGTGTGAATTTTTAATTTTTAAAATATAAATTTTTAATTTTATGCATTTCAAATTTTAAGTTTGGTGTGAATTTTTAATATTAATTTTGAATTTCATATTTAAGTTGTGTGAATTTAAAAACAAAAATTTACTTTATCTCATTAATTTAAGAATATGATTTTTAAAATTCGTCGCAAGTTGAAGACTAGGTCTTTGAACCAAAATTGCTTTACCCGAGGGAGGGACGAGAACTTTTATTATCATTATTTTTAATCTTATTGATTTAAAGTATGCCAAAAAAATTAAAAAACCCAAAAATCTTAGCTTTTAAAACAATCGCTATAAAAAAAAAAAAAAAAGACAAATTTTAAAATTTTGTCGAGAGACGGACTAGGACATCGATCCGAAACGACCTCGTCCTAAATAATAAGGGAAACAAAATTTTAAAATTAAGTACTTAATTGTTTCAAAAGTTAATGATTATAAAAAAAAAAAAAAAAAAAAAAACTCCGCGACTCGCGGAGTTTGGAGCTTAAATCTCCGCGACTCGCGGGAGGACTAAAAACCGGAAAAAAAATATAACTGCAGAACAGATCAGTCCCCAACCCAAAACAACAAAAACATAGCGAATTCTGCACCCGAAAAACACCCCCAAAAATCCCAATTTTTAACCGTTAATCACCAAATTTTTTGCTAAAATCATGTTGAGAAGGATGCTATCTAAGAATTACTCAAGAAAAACGGTAAATTTCTACACCTAAACACCATTTAATTCGAAATTTGATGTTCTTGAGCTATTTTTTCCCCAATTTGATTTTGATGCTTTTTAGTGTAATTAGACTTAAATTGTTTATGTATTATGCTTGTATAACCTAGATTGATGCTGTTTAACATGATTAGAAGCCTTAAACTTCAAATTTTGAATAATCTAGGGTTTGTGTTCTTGAGCAAATTTGGGGCTTTTTGATATAAACAGGTTATGGCCAATTTTTGTCATGAATTATTGCTAAATTGAGTAGTGTAACATGTCTAGGTAGTTAAATGATCCAAACTTTGAGCCTAAACATGATTTTGAGAATTAAAGTGGACTTTTTCAAGTCTAAAATTCATGAACTTGATTTTTGAAAGATAATGCCATTTGAGACTTGTTTAATTGCTAGTAATGATTATTTTGACATGTTATTTGAGTTGAATGCTTATGAACTTGGCGAAAATTTTCGTATATGCTTATTTGAAAAAGTGTAGATTTGATAAAAATGTGAAAATAAGCTTAAGTTTGATATAAATTGATAATGTCATTGTAATTATTTTGATTGATGATTTTGCTGACACTAATGCATATTTGGATGCACAAAAATTGTGTTTGATGTGTTTTGCAGAATGAAAGGGGTGAATCTTCATCCCAAGCCCGCAATGCTCCTGCTGAGAATTTGGAACAACAGGAGGTGGATAATTACTACAAGCAGGATGTACCTCATCCAGTCATGACCTTTTCCGATATGCACTTGGAAGAGTTGCACCCGAACCTGAGATTTGACAGACTTTGGATAGATTATCCAAAATATCAACGGGGTTTGCATACTCTTCACTCTAAGGTTGTTGAGGTACCGAGGGTTATAGAATGGGGACCCTTAGAAGCTGTAGAATTGGCCGGGCCAATTAGGGAATTACTTGTACAGAGGTATGGTAATTCTTCTTTTAATGACAGGATATGTTTATTCACCATACGTAGACCTGTATATAAAGTATGGTGTGAAGAATTGTTATGTAGTATAGAGTTGAATGATCGGGTAGCTAGTTTAACCGATCGTTCTTTTATTAGATTTTTGTTAGGCGGTTCGATGCGCCACATGTCTTTACTGGACATGGCTCAGGCTTTACGTATATATACGCCTGAGGAGTTAGCGTCTGCCGATTGTAGAGGATTGATACTAAACGGTAGAAAGATAGATGAGAATTTTGATACACACGGTGTGTGGAGTCAAATGACAAGCCATCACCGTTTCAAAGGGGGAAACTACTCTTATTTGGATATAGATAGAGCCGAATTAAGAGTGATACATAGGTTTTTAGCTAATTCGATTACACAAAGGGGTAAGAACAAAGAAAAAGTAAATGAACAGGATTTGTTTTACCATATGTGTATTCGAGACCCACAAAGCGCTGTAAGTATACCATATTGTGTGGGTTATTATTTATCAGCTATGGTTCGGGGGATGCGACCACATAGCATAATAGGAGGTGGTATTTTTATTACTTTGATTGGTGAATATCTCGGTGTGGATATAAGTCGGGGGGGATTATTACTAGAAGAGCCGGAACCCCGCGATACTATAGGTTTAAATGTATACCATGGTGCGAAAGTTTTGAAGAGGCGAAATAACGCCGCAGTACGATACCATGGTAGACATCCACAGGTGGAGAGAAACCAGCAGCAAGGTAATGTAGGAGGGGGGAATGAGATGCAAGAAATGCATAGGTTTATAGCTTCTCAGGAATACGAAAATGCTAGACAGAGAGCATTTGAAGATTGGCAAGTTCATCAGAACCAGATCATAGCTCATTGCCAACATATAGGTAGAAACTATATTCCTACACCGAAACCCATCTTCCCTCCTTGGTCGATAGAGATGCAGCCACCATATCCTACGTATGACCCTGCCGAAGCATTCTATAGCACTTATGGTTATGCCTGGAACCCCTATTGGTACCAATATCATCCTTAGTTTACTTATTATTATTATTTTTTTTTTTTTTGTAATTTGTAATTATTGATACATTTAATATTTTTGTTAATATTGTAATCATTTTTATAATTATCTAACTTTTATTCTTAGATTTTAATAATTTTTGAATGTGGGGTAATATACCAAACTTCAAAAATATGTATATATGTTTGCAGTTTATCTTATGTACACAACAGGGTAAAACAACGCATTTTCAAAGACTGGCATTAAGTTCAGCAAAAACAACTAATTTTGACGACAAGATGCAAAATATATGTGAAATAACAACAAGACGGAATGAACAAATGATGTGCACCATTTATCATTCAGCAAACAAACGCCAATATATTTGGAAACTTTGGTAAAAATTTAATCATTTTCACACAAATCACCCTCAATAATTTAAATTGTTACTGATTTCTTGCAAATGAGGGCATTGCAAGATCTTAAGTGTGGGAAGGGGTTAAATTCTTTCGGATTTTAAAATTTTTATCTTAAACACTTGGTTACCATTAAAAATACTAGTAAAGCAGTAGTTGTATTAGAATCTAGTGCTCTCTGATAAAAAAGAACAGCCCTAGTCTTATATACTGACTACCCACTTCTAGTAAAATTTTTCAAAATTTTCAATTAAATGAACTCAAAATCATGTTTATACATATTTATGAACGATAAAACTAGGTTTTAACACCGAAATTATTGTTACCTCGGAAAGGACATAAATTGAGAAACAAACCAAAATGTTAAAATTCATTTAAAATGGAATAGTGGACGATAAAAAGGAAAATAAAAGCCAAGTGTGGGAAAATTTACCAAGTTATCTTAAACATATGTCACATATATCTGTAACAAATAACTGAAAATACTTTTGCTTTGGACTAAACTAAACTGTTTTACCCGATGAAAGAAAAGAAAAGATGGATCTACACGATGAATCAATTCCATCATTAAAAGGAAGTAAAGTCTTCTGAAAAAGACACGCGCTTCTTGATTTAGGTCATGAAGTTGTCGTCCAGACCAGCTGTAGGTTGACGAAAAATCTAGAAAAGTCATCACTAAAATTAGCAGGAAATCCACGGACCTCAGCATTAAACAGGGTCGCCAAGTGGTCAGATTTATCCTAACCATGAGAAGGATTTATCTCGTACAATGGGGGGGCACCATGCAAATTAGCTGGATAAGACTAATGAATCAGATCCCCAGAAAGGATAATCTCCTTAAAGATTAAAAATCAGCTTTTAAGACTGATATTACTCAATCCTAGAGATTGACCTTAAAGATTGAGAATTACAAACTCATGGAATTCAATGATATCTAAACTCGAGCTTGAACGAGAAAATATTTTGATCAAAATTACAAACCGATTTGTTTTCTGAAAACCCTATTTTCAATGCGTTCATTACCATTGAACGTAAAATCCTAGGAATTCACCTGGAATTCATTAGGTCACCTGAACCAAATCGGGTGTCAACCGTAAGAACGGTGGTTGTATAGTGGTCAAAGACAGGACCTTGTGCCAGACCGAAAAAATTATAAGGGTGAGCTTTACTATTGCTCCTACCAAGGATAGTAATTGCGTCCGACACGTTATAGACCATAATTAAAAGCATGTCAGGGGACATTGCCTTAACAATTGCTTGTTCAACGCTTTCCTTCACAACCGGACGGTAGTTTACCGAAAGGTAATATACGGGACAAGTAAACTGGACGTGTTGCTTTCCAAATACAAGGTTAGCAAGTGGGTGACACAAAACCGCAAGTTTTGAGCTAAAATTTTCAAATCTGAAACCCACCAAACCCACAAAAATATTTTGCAAACACCGGTAAAGGGTTATTCCGGAAAACTTATCTAGGGTAAAAACTAGATTTCAAAAGATCAAATGTTTTCATAAAGATCCAATTTCCTTAATGGATCTAAATTTTTATAGTCATGTGGGACTGTAAACCATATCGTTACTACCATTGTTTATACCGCCGTATAGAAATCACTGATGTACAAATTGTGAAGAATAAAGAAGTGATTCTAGTATTTCAAGACGATATTGCTTGAGGACAAGCAACGCTCAAGTGTGAGAATATTTGATAATGCTAAAAACGAACATATATTTCATAGCATTATTCCTCAAGAAAGACAAGCTTTTAGTTGCAATTGTTCTATTTACAAGTGATATTCGTTTAAATAATAAAATGTGAAGACAAAAGACAGATTCGACGAATTGAAGACGCAAACGACCAAAAAGCTCAAAAGAACAAAAGACAATCAAAGAGGTTCCAATTATTGATAAGAAACGTCTCAAAATTACAAGAGTACAAGATTCAAAACGCAAAGTACAAAATATAAAATTGTACGCAAGGACGTTCGAAAATCCGGAACCGGGACCAGAGTCAACTCTTAACGCTCGACGCAACGGACTAAAAATTACAAGTTAACTATGTATATAAATATAATATAATATATAATTAATTATATTAATTATATATATATATTATATATATATTATAAAACCGTCGGCAGAGAAACTCCAAGGGTGTGAGCTGTAAATACATTCTCCGCGACTCGCGGAGTTTGAAGAGGATTTTGCCGCGAGTCGCGGAGCCCCAAATTTCAACTCTGCCTATAAAGCAAACCGAATTCTGATCAAAAATTCATATCTTTTTCTTCTCTTATCATACGTAAAATTTATATATATAATTTATATTTTAATTTTAATTTTAATTCTAATAATAAGGGTATGTTAGCGAATGTTGTAAGGGTGTAAGTCGAAATTCTGTCCGTGTAACGCTACGCTATTTTTAATCATTGTAAGTTATGTTCAACCTTTTTATATTAATGTCTCGTAGCTAAGTTATTATTATGCTTATTTAAAACGAAGTAATCATAATGTTGGGCTAATTACTAAAATTGGGTAATTGAGCTTTGTACCATAATTGGGGTTTGGACAAAAGAACGACACTTGTGGAAATTAGACTATGGGCTATTAATGGGCTTTATATTTGTTTAACTAAATGAAAGTTTGTTAATGTTAATATAAAGATTTACAATTGGGCTTCCCTATAAATTACCATATACACTCAATCGGACACGATGGGCGGGGTATTTATATGTACGAATAATTGTTCATTTAACCGGACACGGGAATGGATTAATAGCCACTAGAATAATTAAAACAGGGGTGAAATTACATTCAAGGATAATTGGTGTAATTGTTAACAAAGTAGTAAAACCTTGGTTTACACGCAGTCGATAACCTGGTGTATTCATTAAACAAAGTATTAAAACCTTGTTACAATTCGAATCCCCAATTAGTTGGAATATTTAACTTCGGGTATAAGGATAATTTGACGAGGACACTCGCTCTTTATATTTATGACTGATGGACTGTTATGGACAAAAATCAGACGGACATATTAAATAATCCAGGACAAAGGACAATTAACCCATGGGCATAAAACTAAAATCAACACGTCAAACATCATGATTACGGAAGTTTAAATAAGCATAATTCTTTTATTTCATATTTAATTTCCTTTATTTTATATTTAATTGCACTTCTAATTATCGCACTTTTATTTATTGTTATTTAATCGCACTTTTAATTATCGTACTTTTTAATTATCGCAATTTTATTTTATCGCACTTTTATTATTCGAAATTTCATTATCGTTATTTACTTTACGCTTTAAATTAAGTCTTTTATTTATTTAATATTTTACATTAGGTTTTAACTGCGACTAAAGTTTTAAAATCGACAAACCGGTCATTAAAAGGTAAAAACCCCCCTTTATAATAATAATATTACTTATATATATATTTGTATTTTTATAAAAGTAAACTAATATAGCGTTGAGCTTTGTTTAAAGATTTCCCTGTGGAACGAACCGGACTTACTAAAAACTACACTACTGTACGATTAGGTACACTTCCTATAAGTGTTGTAGCAAGGTTTAAGTATATCCATTCTATAAATAAATAAATATCTTGTGTAAAATTGTATCGTATTTAATAGTTTTTCCTAGTAAAATATAAACTATTTTATATACACCTCGCATAACATCAGTAATACCCGAGAAATATTTAGATTTCACATTAATATGTTACACTGTACATTCTTAAATTACTCGATAGTCATTAACCATACTCACTACTTTCACAACGATATACATTCTTTCATAGAAATCAGAACAACCTTTCTCACTCAAATTCAATTACATATTCTGATTTTAAACAGATCAGAATCCAAGTCAAGATATAACAGATAGCATCATTCTTAGATCCCTGCATCTTTTAAAACTATACTTTGACTTCTAAACTATGCTAGAATATCACTTATATTCATAAAACCCAGAAAAATATTCGTATCATTCAAGATTATAAAACATCATATGTATATTGACGATTGCACTCTGCGTTCAAACCCTTCATGATTCTTGAAAACACCTCAATTTAGAAACAATCGAGAGGATGATCCAACCATACGTTATATATGAAAAGAAGGATTTATGCATATAGTTATGCACCTGGAAAATTCTCGAAACCTAAGTAAAAGTTTAACACGTATCTAGATCCTTTAGCATTATTATTAACGAAAATAATCTTGCAAAGGTATCCAGTATTATCACCTTTCCAACCAGTCAACTTCGACTTTTCAGATTAGCCTTATTATAACCTTGATATATACGTTTTTGTTATCGGGGAACCTTTTATATTCCACCATATTAACAGTAAACGTATCAGCAACTTCATTACTCTTTGGCGTAAGTCTCTCTGAAAAAAATCACGATATTCATTCATTGAAACCCTATTATGTACTCATCTGCATCATGTAACGACAATTGCCATACCAAATATCGGGAATCATCAATCATTATTCACTAATTTCGCAGCGTTTCTACGCTAACAATTATATATATATACATATAATGTTATCTCCTGGAATTATAATTCTGAAATTCTGAAAAGCACCCCAGCTTACGAATCAGTACTATGAAGTTTTGAAAAAGTTCAAAAGAAAATTTGGTACTAAAAAATAGATTGAGAAAAATATGAAGAAGGCTGTGGATAAATCACAAAGACTAAACCTGCCTTCAAAGAATCCAAATGATTCAGTATCTGCTAAAGTCATTAACGAATACCTTGCTCCTGACTCTAAACCTTTACAAACAAATCTTCTTCATCATCCTTCGATATTAGAAATTCTAAGATATCATCATATCTTTCATTATAAATATCTTAAATATTTCTGAAGATATCTTCATAACTATTATTATCCGAAATTATTTATCTCTTCGCGCTATCTGTGTTACATCATAAAAGAAACTATTTTAGTTTCTAAATTCTGAAAAATTCGAAAAATGGATGTTTTTGAAGTAATGTTGGAAATTGAAGCATGAGTTAGTACAATATAATGACATCGGGCCAACGTGGTTATATTACAGTAAGTCATGCTGAGTTTCTAATGGAACGTGATAAAGGTTCACAGATCATACCCTTATCATGTGCCATGTTTCATAACTCTTTCTTTCTATTTAACCTCTAAACATATCAAGAAAATATTTTTCTTGATGATTCGGACTTTTCCGTGATTTTCTGGTAATTTAACAAGTCAGATCGCGCTATTACCATTTCTTTCTTAGAACATTAGTTATGTTCATCCGAAACTTCATACCTACGAATTCTGGACCATTATTTACTTCACACAAAGTCGAGAAGAGAAAACAATAACACAAAGCTTAGAAATATAGGAGTATAAATCACAGCAAACAGAAGGGATCATTAACCGTAGATGTCAATAATTATGGAAAGACAAATGCAAGGAAGGATTATGAAAACCACTACCCCAAGAGTGAAGTAGAAGTAAACAGATTCCTCCGATAGGAGTTGAAATAGAAGGATGATTGTGGTGATAGTCAGAATGAGATTAAGGATCAGAATTGGATGAAGCATTTTCCCAATCTTTTGGAAAGTATGAAATGAGGAAGAAGATGGAGGAGTGATGAAAATAATGGGACGGGAGAGGTTGATTTATAGCGAAATAACGGACATAGCAATAGAGGCAGATTACCGCATTTAATCAAAGAGGATCCTAATTTCCTTAATCAAATCTTATATAGATTACGAACATCTTGTTTAACTTCCTTAAATCTCAGAAATTAACCGTGACTACGTCAAGAGTTGAAACGAATCTTTGATTTCATCATTTCACTCTTTTGCGATAGCTTCTCTCATACGCTTCGAATAATCGAATTGTTTTATCTATATTACTCAATAATGAAAAAACTCTAGATATCAACTCATATTCGTCATGAAAACTTTCTTATTGTTAACCATGACAACCCCACTCAAATTTCGCGACGAAATTTTCTTTAACAGGGAGGTACTGTGATGACCGGAAAATTTCGACTTATTTAAACCAATTCTCTATATGATTTAATATTTTCGTCATGATAAGCTATGCATTTTGACAAGTTTTATAACTTTTGTAAATGAGTTTTATATAACGGTTGACCACCCTGTTTGTCTAACGATTCACGAACGTCATAACTTGTGATAATTATATATACGGAAATATGCGAATAATATTTATATACGAAATGATAAAAATTTACTATTGAATGATGCAATTTCAAATTATTTTTTTTACGTATATGATCGTTTTATTTTTATGATGTATATTTTTTAATTTATAAAAGAAACGCAATTAAATCAAAGATGTACAAGCTGTAAAGCACAATGTACAACAATGTAACTTAAATAATTGAATCGAAATTAAATCATTTACTATTCATATAAATAGTAAATGAAATGAAATTAATTAATTTACTATTCACATGAAAGCGACATGATAGAAATTATTAATTATAAGTTACATAAAATATCCCTGAAGTATTTAATAAATACGACCTTTTAAAATATTAAAATTCATTAATTCGATTGAATTAAACGAATTCAGTAATTTATAATGGCACATAATGATCAGCAGACTATTACGTACACTCTACATCGAACGTATATAGTAATTTTATAAATAAATGGACCTTTTTACAACTAGTTTTATAAAGCCTAAGACCAAAATAAATATATGTATTCAATTATAAAAAGTGAAATTCTTTTTATTTATACTTTTACCCATCAATTATTAGCAACAGAGTACGAAATACCGGTCCGTGAAAACTGTCGGTAGAAATGACAAAACATGGGCGGCTTTTAAATCTCACGTTTGATTCTCTTTAATTATTATATTATTATATTTACTCTATAAATCGATCGAATTCTGGCCTGATTGAATTCATTCATTCTCTCTCAATTACTCCATATGTAATTATATTTATATCATTATTATTATTATTATTATTTTTATTATATTATTAGTATTACCGATATTATTATTAATATTATTAGTATTATTATACATAAAATATTACGACGAGGTCATGAGCGAGTTATTTTCAAAATTGCTTTTCGAGCGGAATAGAGCTAAGGAAATTATGGGTTATAGCTAAGTAGGTTATGGGTATTGCTTGGGGGTTTTGATTGTGAATCAAAGGCTAACCTTTCATTTGTCATCTTCGTTGCGTCTGTATACTTTTCCTACAATATTGAACCACAATATTGATATGTGAGTTTATAGATCCCTTTTTAATTACTTTTGCAATCTATATTTTTGGACTGAGAATACATGCACTTTATTTTAAAAATAATGGACACAAGTACATACTTAATTCTACACTGAGTTTGAACTGAAAATCCCTTAGCTTTGGTAACTAGTAACTACCAGTTATAAGAACTGATGGGCGCGAGTAGTTGTATATGGATCCATAGGGCTTGACATCCCCGTCTGTTCCAGGTATAGAAACCCTAGCCTGAACTATAAAATAGACGTATGCTATTTGAGTTTAGTATACATTGGTTTGTGTGTATTGTACATATTGGTTGCATGTATGTTAAAACATAGGTACTTATTATATATACATTAAGTTTGGTTACCAAGGTGCTCAATTTCGTAGAATATTTTGATAAACATTTCTGGATGAAACAACTGAAATCTTGTGATCCACCTTTATATACAGATTATGCGCAACATTTAAAACTATGAACTCACCAACCTTTGTGTTGACACTTTTAAGCATGTTTATTCTCAGGTTCCTAGAAGTCTTCCGCTATTTGCTTATACGTTATATAAGCTATGTGCATGGAGTCATACATGCTTTATTCGAGAAAACTTTGCATTCACAAAATCACCATGTAACTTATTTTGACTGTATTGTCAACGGATGTAGTATTGTAAACTATTGATTACAGTGATTATCTATACGTAGAAATCATCAGATGTCGAAAACCTTAGATTTATATATTCATTTATGGTGTGCCTTTTCAAAAGAATGCAATGTTTACAAAACGTATCATATAGAGGTCAAAACCACACTATGAAATCAATGAATAACGTACCGCGTCAATAGCGATTTTGACGGGTCGTTACACAATCCATTACCATTAAGTAACAATTTGCACAACAAGTTGTCATAATAATGGTCTGTCCCTGGTGAGAATTTGAATACACGTGATAAAGCATTTGACCCGCTCAACCAAATTGACTCTATCTTAGCTATATTTATATATTTTTACATGCTTGACCCATTACCATCAAGTAACAATTCGGACAGCACGTTGTGATAATAATGGTTTGTAATGCCATATTGCGTTAGCTTGTAATGGGTAAGGTAACCAACAGGTAAGCGCAAAATACCTGAAAAATGCCTGTGAATTCAAGCTCCAGAATCGTCAAACGCAACCTGCGAATTACCACCGCTACTGGTGATGGTATTCTTTTGCCACCGTTACTAAGGTTAACTCTGCAAGTTCTTGTTATCTTAATGTTATCAAGTGAAGTGATGAATGAACCACAATAATACATATATGATATATTTCATTTTTTTTTTCTTGGGATCTTTCTCTTCAATTTCTAGAAACAACATTTTTTGCGTTTGTGTTGACTCCATGTTGTTCGTGCTTGGTTGGAATGAGCATTATTAGTGTTTCAGCTGTTCCATCCTAGTTGATCAAGTCAAATCAAAATATCATTAAACAAATGAAACCCAAATAAAATCAGCAAATATAACTATGATTAAATTCCCAGGATTCCTAGATTAATACGGAGTAGTAACAAAGACTTCAAGTTTTTGGCACATAAGAAAAGTTTAAAAGGCCAGTATATGGTGTAAATTTACAGGATTAGTGATAGTTTACCATAAGCATTTCATATGAATAAGGATTTCAAGTGTTACATAAATTCCATAAAACTTCTTCCCTACTCTTTTCCAAATACCCAATTCATATGCTGGTGTGAAAATAACTATTAAATCTTAATTGACTATTAGGGTGAATTATAGGGATTTCATGTACCTCAGTCGTCTTCAATTTCCAACCATTCCGATCCACGAATCAAGTAAGGAAATAAATTGAAATTCACACTCTGAAATAAAATGCGTCTTTGTGACTCAAATCGGTGTCTTTAGTAACGATCAAAGGGCACTGGAATCGATTTATTCTTGAAATACTTCTTCTGTTGCCGATCCGTCATAGCGGGACGGATTTTGGGGAAAACAGTCATCGAAGCGATGTCGCTGGTTTGTGGGAGCAGTAGGGTTGGCAATGGTGCCGGTGGTGCGGTCGGTGGCGTAGCCGGCGCGGTCGGTGGCGCGGCCGATGGCGCCGGTCGCCGTGGGTGGTGGTGGAGATAACTGTGTTGGTAAAAATGGGGTGTGGGTGGTTAATCCAGGGTAAAGGAAAAGAGAGGCGAGGGATGAGGGATGATGTCGTATTGTAGATATCAAACGACCAAAAACAGTATGGCTCTTAGTAAATAATGGGTAAATTAGACCATTTGAAATGGTCATTGGTGTGAGATTTTAGTGTGTTTTTTTTTCTTTTTTTTTCACTTTTTTGTATGGGTTTTTGATGTGAAATAATAGTGATATGAGTTTTTGCTTTCAGTTCAAAGTGAAATGTTAATTTGGTAATTAATTTTATTTTTTGTTTTACAAGTAATAAGAAAATACATGTTTTTTTAAGGGTTAAAGTCATAAATTGGCTATATATTTACTCAAATGTCCTGATGTTCATATATCCATTTTCGTCTTACTGTCGTCTACAAACTTTCAAAAAGTATACCGATGTAAACAAAAACTTTCAAAAAGTGTACCAATGTAAATAAAAATGACTTGCTACCTGCTAAACCGGTTAAAAATGATATCAAATCAACAAGTGTAATTTTTTTATTATTTTAAATATTACGTGTTCATATTCATTCGAACACTCAAGCAGGTTTTGGTCGACTGCTCAAATCAACAAGTTCATATCAAATTGAGAGGAGATCATGAATCTTTATCGATCATTCATGTGATGACCCGGAAATTTCTGACCAAATTTAAACTTTATCTTTAAATGATTTAATGTTTTCGACACGATAAGCAAAGTCTGTAATGTTGAGTCTCAAAGTTTTGGAACTATATTCATGTAATCAATTATTCTTTGACTGTTCTCGAAGATTCACGAACAATATATATATAACTTAATGTGCATATATATATATATATATATATATATATATATATATATATATATATATATATATATATATATATATATGATTTCAAGTTATTTAGTAAACGATAGTAACATCCGATTATTGATTCGATTGATATTTAGATAAGTTAACTAAAATATTTAAGATGAACCAGTAAAACACTAATTTGCTACAGTATTTTCGAATTGCTACAGTACCCGAAAAGCTACAGTGTTTTAAAATCACTATTTGCTACAGTAAAAAAACTTTGCTACAGTAAAACACTATTTCAAAATGAAAATGTATATGTATATACTATAAGACGATGATTTATAGAAGTAAATGACCAAAACACTCGAAAGTTTAAGATACACTTTGAATGATATAGTGTATTGATAATTTAAGACTATATTTTAACAAAGGTACGAGTCACGAAACGTAAAGAGCCAGTTTTCTCAGCGTACGAGTGGACATTCAAAAAACCGGAACCGAGACATAAGTCGCGTGACAACATACGACTTATCGGAACAAAAATTACAAATTAACTATGCACGAGAATATAATATAATATATAATTAATTAATATAAATTATATATATTATATATTAATAAATAAATATGTCGACGAGGAAGAGTTAAAAAACAAACATGAGCTGGAAAAGGACCCCATGCGATCGCATGGGAATCCCTCTACCCAGCCATGAGATCGCATGGCACTGGAATTCAGGAAAAGTCTATAAATTCGATCGAGTTCTGTCATAATTCACACACACATATTGTGACACCGCTATTTTTTTTTTTAACGTGGCGGTAGCATAATATTAATTTAATACGATATCCACATTAACTATTGGTAATACAACCTGTGTCACGTGTCATTACAAAATACTTGTTTATACAGAGAAAGACATATTTACAAAAAGATTATTGTTTTCATAAAGCAAGACAACATCAGAGTTGACTCCTGTCAAACATAACATCTTCATGCACGTCTTCTCCCCAAAAGCATAAACTACAAAAGCTAATAACCTGCAGGGAGGAGAGGGAGGGGAATTAGCACGAAGCTAAGTGAGTACGACTAACTACAGGCCATAGCATACATAAGTGTTATACTAATCATGTCACATAGTCTAACACACAAACATCACCCAGTAGTGCAGTCTACAGAGACTCCGGCGGTTCGGCCAAACCATTAACCTCCAGTTGATCGGGCTGGGGTTTACCGAAAGTTCCTCCTACATACCGTGCTGCATAAATCATCCACACGCGACGTACGCGTCATTCAAACATATACTACACGAATGCAAATAGGCTACCACATGAGGAACCCAACCTGCAGGTTGATCTCTCCTATCGAATTAGGCTACCACAAGATAGGGACGCACTGGGCTCCAGCAGACAAGCATCAACTAACATGCAGTCATCACAAGGTACTAACTAATCACAACAAAAAGTATATCTAACAAGCATGGCAATCATAATATAACATGCTATAATATACTATATTCTCCAGTTAGTCCCACTCACCAAATACCAGCAAACGAGAAGGTATTCAGCTATCTAATCAATGAACCTTCTCTTTCTCCTTTTCTCCTGAGAAAACATATACACAAGTTAGTTTCTGTCCGTTAACACCAAATAACACAATATAAAAAATTTTGTCAGAAAAACTGTCCGCTAAAATTTTTCTCCTTAACACTTTCAAAATTTACATCAAAATACAAACGGGCAGCATAACGGCTAGAAATCAACACTTTGGTAAAATACTCTGCCCTGGACACTCAGTCGGTCGACTGACACTGACAGTCGGTCGACCGTCTACACAATCGGTCGACTGACCCTCTCAGTCGGTCGTCTCACTTGGTATATCATCAATCGGCCGAAGGTAAATCTCAGTCGATCGGTTGTCATCGTCAATCGGCCGGTTCATCCTCGGTCGGTCGACTGTCGACCGACAGTCGGCCGACTGTGTTCATCTTCTTCAGAAGCTGAACACAAGTTACGGACTTCAAGCTAAAATCGCCAAAACTCGATCTAGAGCTCATTTTCGACACCAAAACTTACCACAACTCAATCACTACATGTTATAGACTATAAACCCACAAAGTTTGGACTATAACAACATCAAATTCATGGGTTTTGACACAAAATCAAGCTTTTTACAAAACTTACACAAAACTATGAATTTAACCACGAATTGAACACAAAAACACATGTTTCTTACCTTGTTAGAATCAGTAGACAACAAAGAACACGATTCCAAGAACAATTTGAGCTCAAGAACTAGTTTTAGCAATTAGGGTTTCAAAGGGGAAGAATTTAGGTACGGGGTAATATTTGGGAAGGGTCTGGAAAGTGCAAGAAATGCACTGCATAAGACATCAAAAGTGGGTTAAAATCCCACACTGTGTGGCACACGGGTATTTATCAGTTATCTGATATCTTTCGTACATCATTTGGTAACCCAAACGAAGTCCAAATTAAATAAACAAACCTGTTCTGTGACCCTTGTCACAAACTGGTCCTAACCTCATCATTAAATAATACCAAACATTAAATAAAAATAAAAGCATATAATAACACTACACTAACTTAAGGGCATTCTAGTAATCTTACATCTAGGCCCACTTGAGGATGTTACACATCTTCCTCCCTTAAGAAGATTCCGTCCTCGGAATCTGGTCAAGGTCAAACAACTGGGGATAGCGCGCCCTCATTAACTCCTCGGTTTCCCAGGTCAAGTTGGAACCTAAACTATGTCGCCATTCCACTAACACCATTGGAATCTGTTTCTTTGTTAACTTGGTGACTTTCTTGTCTACTATACGAATTGGCTCTTCTACTAACTTCTTAGTCAAATCAACTTTCAAGTCTTTCAATGGAAGAATCTGACTTTCATCGTCTACTTTACACTTTCTTAAATAACACACATTGAACGTGTTGTGAATTCCTACTAACTCTGAAGGAAGATCTAAGACTACCGTTTGATCGTTCAAAATCTCTATGATCGAAAATGGCCCAATATACCTCGGAGCTAGTTTACCACGTTTGCCAAATCTGATCACCCCTTTCCACGGTGATACCTTCAAGTATACACGATCACCTACATGAAATGTTACCAGACGTCTGCGCGGATCAGCATACATCTTTTGTCAATCTCTAGCTGCCTTTAATTTCTCACGTGCAATTTCAACTTTTTCTGCAGTTATCTGAACAATCTCGGGACCTGCAAATTGTTTCTCACCTGCTTCTAACCAACACGTAGGAGTTCTGCATTTTCGACCATACAACATTTCATACGGTGGCATTCCGATACTTGAATGATATGAATTGTTGTAAGCAAACTCTATCAATGGAAGATGTGAATCCCAAGAACCACCATATTCTAAGACACATGCTCTTAACATATCTTCTAATGTCTGAATTGTCCGTTCACTCTGACCGTCTGTCTGTGGATGATATGCTGTACTCAGATTTACACGTGTACCCAAATTTTGTTGTAAACTGTTCCAGAAGTTCGATACAAACCTAGTATCTCTGTCGGAAACTATAGACAACGGTACACCATGTCGACTAATGATCTCTTTCAAGTACAATTATGCCAAATCACTCAACGAGGCTGTTTCACGAGTAGCTAAGAAGTGAGCACTCTTTGTTAAATGATCCACAATCACCCAGATCATGTCGTGTCCTTTCTGGGTTCGGGGTAACTTGGTTACAAAATCCATCGTTATATGATCCCACTTCCACTGAGGAATTTCTAACTGTCTTAGAGATCCATACGGTTTCTGATGTTCTGCCTTAACTTGCGCACAAATATGACATTTTTCGACAAAATTTGCAACATCTGTCTTCATTGTCGGCCACCAATACAATGTTTTCAAGTCTCTATACATCTTTGTACTACCTGGATGCACAGATAATCTCGATTTATGCGCTTCAGTAAGGATTAAATCTCTCAAATCTCCAAGCATAGGCACCCAAATTCGGTCTTTATAGGTCTTTAATCCTCTAGAGTCATTGCATAGGTCAAATTTTCTTTTAGTCACTTGTTCAGTCTTTAGATTTTCGTCATTCAAAGCTACTAACTGTACGGTTTTCAATCGATCAATCAAGTCTAAAACTATCTCAATTCTCATAAATCTAACATTTTCGACTGTTTTCTTGTGACTCAGAGCATCTGCGACCACATTTGCTTTACCCGGATGGTATTTAATCTCACAGTCATAGTCTTTAATCAATTCTAAACATCGACATTGACGCATATTTAATTCTTTCTGCAAAAAGATATATTGAAGACTCTTATGATCTGTATAGATTTCACAATGCGTACCATACAAATAGTGTCTCCAAAGCTTCAAGGCGAACACAACTGCAGTTAACTCTAAATCATGAGTAGGGTAATTTCGTTCATGATTCTTCAACTGTCGTGAAGCATATGCTATAACCTTATTTCTCTGCATCAAAACACAACCCAGACCTGCACGTGACGCATCGCAGTAAACCACAAAATCTTCTGTTCCCTCTGGTAAAGCTAAAACCGGCGCTTGACATAACAACTGCTTAAGGGTCTGAAAAGCCTTTTCTTGTTCATCAGTCCATCGAAAGGCTATATCTTTTCTGGTTAACTTATTTAATGGACCTGCTATTTTAGAAAAGTCTTTGATAAACCGGCGGTAATAACCTACTAAACCCAGAAAACTTTTAATTTCTGTTGGCGTTTTCTGCGAGTTCCAGTTCATTACAGCTTCTATCTTAGACTGATCTACTTTAATACCCTGTTCACAAATCACATGACCCAGAAAATGTACTTCCCGCAACCAAAATTCACACTTAGAAAACTTACCGTACAACTGTTCCTGTTTCAAAAGTTCTAACACCAATCTCAGATGTGTAGCATGATCTTTCTCAGTTTTTGAATATATCAAGATATCATCTATGAAGACAATCACAAACTTGTCAAGATATTGACGACACACCCTGTTCATGAGATCCATAAACACTGCTGGCGCGTTGGTTAACCCGAATGACATAACTAAAAACTCATAATGACCATATCTAGTTCTAAACGCTGTTTTTGGTATGTCAGTCTCTGCAACACGTACCTGATGATACCCTGAACGTAAATCAATCTTTGAAAAGTAAGAAGCACCCTGTAACTGATCGAATAAATCATCTATTCTTGGTAGCGGATACTTATTCTTTATTGTTCTCTTGTTCAAATCGCGGTAATCTATACACATACTAAGCAACCCATCTTTCTTTTTCACAAACAAAACAGGAGCACCCCACGATGAAGAACTTGGTCGGATAAACCCCTTATCTAACAGTTCCTGAATCTGAGACATCATTTCTCGGATTTCTGACGGAGCTAATCTGTAAGGAGCTTTTGCCACTGGCGTAGCACCTGGAACCAAATCAATTTTATACTCTACTTCACGTACTGGAGGTAATCCTGGTAAATCATCTGGAAATACTTCTGGAAATTCTGACACAACGGGAATATCGGTCACCTGCTTCTTCTCTTTCTTAACATCAATCACGTAGGCTAAGAATGAATCACACCCTTTCGTTATTGCCTTCTGAGCTTTCATTAGGGAAACCATATGGAAGTTAAATCCACTGCGCTCTCCCCTAGCTATCACTCGGGATCCGTCAGCCAAACGGAAAGAAATCATCTTCTTATAACACTTAATATTAGCCCTATTAGCTCTTAACCAATTCATACATATGACTACATCAAAGCTAGGTATAGGCATCAACAAACAGGTTAAAGGGAAGGAATGGCCGTCAATTTCGATGGTAATTCCAGACACAGATGATGTGCATGGAACCATTTTACCATCAGCTACTTCTATTCCCAAAGGCTCATCTAACATCCTAACAGACAACTTCAACTTATCACAGAAGCCTAAGGACATAAAAGATCGATTCGCTCCTGAATCAAATAACACACGAGCTGGCAAGGAATTAACCAAGAACATACCGGTAATGACGTCATCGGTAGTGGTTGCAGTGTCTACCATCATCTGAAACGCCCTTGCCTCTGCTGTTGAAGGATTCTTTCTCTTCTGCCCGGCGGTAGAAGCAGAAGATCCCCCAGAAGTTGCTGACCTCGCCCCTGACCCTGCCCCGGAACCGGCTCTTGACGCATATGGACAATCCGCCGATCTATGACCTTCCTTATGGCAACTCCAACAAACATTTGACTTAAAAGAACAAGCTGTTGATTCATGACCTAGTACTCCACATCTCAAGCATCTTCGGGTCATTGGAGAACATGGACCGGCATGAGTCGACTTACAAACATTACACCAACCAGACTGACTAGAACCCGATCCATTCATACCAGACTTACTTCTCTGTTTAATCCCACCTGACTTCTTACCACGAAAACCAGATTGCTTACTCGACTGCTGAGTCGACTGTCCACCTGATTGACCTTCTGATTTACCCCCAAAAGATCCACTTTTTGAACTTTCTCTTTTCGCTGCCATGATATCACCTTCAGTAATCTTCGCCATCTCATGAGCCTGTGCCAACGTGGTTGCAAATCTCGCAACTGTTCTATATTCTGGCTTAATCACCCGCATAAAATGCTGAATCTTATCCTTTTCAGTCGGTACCCACTGTTGAACAAACCTTAACTTCAATGTAAAATCTCTGAAAACTTCATCAATCGTCATACTTTCTGTCATCTTCATACTCAGAAACTCAGTTTTCAATCTTTCCATCTCATACTCAGAACAATACTGCTCCCGAACCTTAGCAGCAAACTGTTCCCAAGTTATCTGACTAATCTGTTCTTTGGGTAAATATGCAGTGATAGAGTCCCACCATTCCATTGCTTCACCCTTGAGAAGCCTACTAGCAAACAGTACTATAGATTCAGGCTCACAAAAACATGCTTCCAACGCTCTCTCTACTTCTCTTAGCCAATTAAGGGTCATTGTAAGGTTTGTGTGACTACTGTACTCAGGAGGTTTGCAGTCCATAAACTATTTATAGGTACACTTCCTTCTTGTCTCAGGGACTTGAAATGGGTACATCATTTGATTAGGAAAAGTCTGGTTAAACGGAAATGGCATTTGATAGTTTTGATAGGTATTTTGTGGAAACTGTGACTGAGAACTGCCACCGGCTTGATTATAAAAATTAGGAGGAAAGGTTGTGTTCAACGCAGTGGTATTTGGGTTCCATTGCGCCCGTTCTTGTTCTAATTCCTTAATTTTCTCCTGAGCTTCTAGTAACCGACTTTGAAGTTCTATTACTTCTTGAGAAGTTTCTTCTTCTGAAGACACATGTCCATCTTCGTCAGGGGCTCTAAAAGTACCAATTCCAGGGACAGTGGGGCCAGTAGCGTTAGCTTCGTTATCTGCCATTACTGCACTACCACAACACTCACACTAAAGCTTAGTATAAACTCTGTTATTACTAACAACTAACACATAACCTGTCCTAATACTCACTTAACCCATCCCCAGCATGTTATGTTTGACATGACTCTTCTAAGTTTAGGAACATGACATGTAGATCACAATGCACATGCTGCCAAACTCGGCTCTGATACCAACTTGTGACACCGCTATTTTTTTTTTTACGTGGCGGAAGCATAATATTAATTTAATACGATATCCACATTAACTATTGGTAATACAACCTGTGTCACGTGTCATTACAAAATACTTGTTTATACAGAGAAAGACATATTTACAAAAAGATTATTGTTTTCATAAAGCAAGACAACATCAGAGTTGACTCCTGTCAAACATAACATCTTCATGCCCGTCTTCTCCCCAAAAGCATAAACTACAAAAGCTAATAACCTGCAGGGAGGAGAGGGAGGGGAATTAGCACGAAGCTAAGTGAGTACGACTAACTACAGGCCATAGCATACATAAGTGTTATACTAATCATGTCACATAGTCTAACATACAAACATCACCCAGTAGTGCAGTCTACAGAGACTCCGGCGGTTCGGCCAAACCATTAACCTCCAGTTGATCGGGCTGGGGTTTACCGGAAGTTCCTCCTACATACCGTGCTGCATAAATCATCCACACACGACGTACGCGTCATTCAAACATATACTACACGGATGCAAATAGGCTACCCCATGAGGAACCCAACCCGCAGGTTGATCTCTCCTATCGAATTAGGCTACCACAAGATAGGGACGCACTGGGCTCCAGGAGACAAGCATCAACTAACATGCAGTCATCACAAGGTACTAACTAATCACAACAAAAAGTATATCTAACAAGCATGGCAATCATAATATAACATGCTACAATATACTATATTCTCCAGTTAGTCCCACTCACCAAATACCAGCAAACGAGAAGGTATTCAGCTATCTAATCACTGAACCTTCTCTTTCTCCTTTTCTCCTGAGAAAACATATACACAAGTTAGTTTCTGTCCGTTAACACCAAATAACACAATATAAAAAATTTTGTCAGAAAAACTGTCCGCTAAAATTTTTCTCCTTAACACTTATGCACTTTCAAAATTTACATCAAAATACAAACGGGCAGCATAACGGCTAGAAATCAACACTTTGGTAAAATACTCTGCCCTGGACACTCAGTCGGTCGACTGACCCTCTCAATCGGTCGTCTCACTTGGTATATCATCAATCGGCCGAAGGTAAATCTCAGTCGATCGGTTGTCATCGTCAATCGGTCGGTTCATCCTCGGTCGGTCGACTGTCGACCGAAAGTCGACCGACTGTGTTCATCTTCTTCAGAAGCTGAACACAAGTTACGGACTTCAAGCTAAAATCGCCAAAACTCGATCTAGAGCTCATTTTCGACACCAAAACTTACCACAACTCAATCACTACATGTTATAGACTATAAACCCACAAAGTTTGGACTATAACAACATCAAATTCATGGGTTTTGACACAAAATCAAGCTTTTTACAAAACTTACACAAAACTATGAATTTAACCACGAATTGAACACAAAAACACATGTTTCTTACCTTGTTAGAATCAGTAGACAACAAAGAACACGATTCCAAGAACAATTTGAGCTCAAGAACTAGTTTTAGCAATTAGGGTTTCAAAGGGGAAGAATTTAGGTACGGGGTAATATTTGGGAAGGGTCTGGAAAGTGCAAGAAATGCACTGCATAAGACATCAAAAGTGGGTTAAAATCCCACACTGTGTGGCACACGGGTATTTATCAGTTATCTGATATCTTTCGTACGTCATTTGGCAACCCAAACGAAGTCCAAATTAAATAAACAAACCTGTTCTGTGACCCTTGTCACAAACTGGTCCTAACCTCATCATTAAATAATACCAAACATTAAATAAAAATAAAAGCATATAATAACACTACACTAACTTAAGGGCATTCTAGTAATCTTACATCTAGGCCCACTTGAGCATTCATATCTTATCTTTTATATATTAATAGCGTATCCATGTCTAGTGCTCGAGTATATATGATTATGCATGCTTGTATACTAAATTTCGTTGTTAAATAGTTTATGATAAATCACGAATTAAATACATATGTTACTGATAAAAGTTATATGATATGCATGTTTTTGGAAAGCTGGCGAAAAATCAATAACTTTTCATTTAGAAATCACGTAATTTCGATGAACGAATCAAAAGATATGGTCAACTGAATTATGATTGACGTTAATTGGAATTGCTTTTGAATCTGCAATTAATATTTAAATAACTTGTTTGTAAGATTGATAAATTAAATTTTTGAATATTACCAACCGAGTAAATGAATCCTTATATAAGGTACGTCTCGTTTTGTTGAACTATTGTCAAAATTAACTTTTTGAAACGACTTTGGATAACTTTTGTATGTCGATCTCGAGCATTAGCATTGTGATACACTATGTGTTGAGTCCCCAAAATAATTAAGGATTTAATTATGACAAAACAATATTTATTTGCACTAAAGTGTTATGTGCAGCCAGCACACGGTTGTTTATGTATAGTCAGCTAATATAGCTGTGTCGAGTGTTTAGTATGCTGCCTAGTCTATCAGCACAAGGTAGAAATGTATTCTTCGAATCAGCACAGGATGTGCACCCAGCAAATCAAGAATATCAAGTGACTCAGCATATGAAGGACCAGTAAGTCTGGATATTAGCATACAACACAAGACAGCCATGCTCCATTACAAGCATGGTAGTTTCCCAGAGTGGTCTACATCAACGCACTATTCAACAGAAGTCGAAGACAAAGTTGAACAGAAAAGGACAGGAGTCGGCGGCTGACAAGTGACCTTACAAGACCACGTGGGAATGCAGAAGTGGAACGCATGTGCAGACATGTGTTATACTTTATTCATACCTAGGGAACACAACATTCCATTTGTTTAAATCAAATGGTAGTGCCAAACCGAATTGGTGTGTTCCAGCAAATAGCTACCTAAGAGGAAAGAAGGAGAGCACGCCTTCTGACACAATTGTCCCCACAAGTACAAGGCATCCAATGTACTAGTGGACAATAGATTGATTACACGGTTAATAGAACTACTATATATATTGTTGTATCCACTATTATAAAAACTAGTGGTGTGGGTTTATCTGTTAGAGTCAAAACCGTGTAATAGCTTTAGTTTATCTCTTAGCTATAATCTAGGTAATCTGTATCAACCAACTATCATTTCCGCCAAGGATAGTTGTGATTCTTTCTGATTTAATCAATAAAGAATAACAGTTGAAAATTACCTGTGACTCTATCTTATTTACTACAGAATACTAAACTTGTTTAACTGACTAGTTAATTAAGAAAAGTATTGTATTCACCCCCCCCCCCTCTACAATACTCCTGTTGTTATTAAGGGACCAACAACTGGTATCAGAGCTTCAGTCTTGATAATTAATATCTTGGATCTGAATTCTCTTATGGCTTCGTATTCAAACTCAGCTTACCTTGAGAATGGCTCGTCTAACAGACCACCTAAGTTTGATGAAGATGAGTATGAAACCTGGAAGGCAAGGTTCATGCTACATCTTGAGTCTGTGGATTCACTCATGCCTGGAATTGCCAAAGATGGCCCTTTTGTTCCCACTGAGACAGTTGGTAGTGCACCAGCAACAGCTGACACTCCTGCCATCCCTGGCAGAGAGGTTATTCTCACTCCCTCTAGATGGGATGATGAGGATAAACGTCGAGTTGGTCTTGACCCTAAAATCAGAACCCTGTTAGCCATAACTTTGCCTAACCCACTGTTCAAACTGATCAAGGGAAAAGAAAATGCTAAGCTTATGCTTGACTACCTAGATGTCACCTATGAGGGTATGGGAGAAGTTAGGCAGAACAGGATGATTGCTCTTAAAAGAGAATATGAAATGTTCTTTGCCTATAAGAATGAAACCCTTAAGCAAACCTTCATTAGGTTTAACTCTTTGATAGCAGACCTGACCACTTTAAATGTAACCTACACTGAATTTGAACAAGTGAACAAATTCATTGATGCACTGCCATGTAAATGGAAACCTGTTACTGACCCATTAAGAACCACACAGACCCTAAAGAACTTTAACCTGTCTTCTCTCTACAGTTCCCTTTGGAATCATGAGAAGGCAGAAGCCAAGTTTGAACTTAACATGAAAGAAAACTTTAGGTCTGCCCCCACCACTTCAAAATCATCTAAAAATGATGATGCTGCTCTTATTGCTGCTGCTAAATGGAAGAAAGCTCAAAAAGCTTTACTGGTTCAAAAGTTACTGGCAGAACAAGAGTCAGCTGATAGTGTTGAGGAAAGTGGTACTGGGTCTGAAGAAAGCAGTACAGATGAAAGTGATGTAGAAGGGTTTGCTGAAGGTATGGCTCTGCTGGCTAGGCAGTTCAAAAGGTTCAATCGTAGTAGAACCAGCAAGTCATACAAATGGAGCAAAAAGCCAAATGCTAGGTACAACAGCAAGTCAGTCAAGGGTCCTAAATCTGAGTGCTTTAATTGTGGGAAGGTTGGACATTTTGCTGCTGAATGCATGTCCAAGAAACCTTCCACGTCACATGCTAACTCTTTCTCAAAAGCTGATAAGTACAAAAACAAGTACAAAGCTATGAAAGCTCAGATGAAGGAAAGTGCAAAGACTGACAAGAAGGGTAAACAGCCAGAAAAGGTTCTAGTTGCTGAACATCATGACTGGGATGAAGCCAGCACGTCCTCATCTTCTGATAGTGATACTGATGATGATGGTGCTGGTTATGCTACTGGTAAAAGGCTGTGTTTGATGGCCAAAGAGGTAGAGGAGTCTGATGAGGATGATGGTGGTAGTACGTTTTTGGCTGATATGAGGGAAGCTGATCAAAGCAGAGATTCTCCTCAATGGAAAACTGAAATGATGTATAAGGTTGATAATTTTCGAACTTATACTGATGATGAAAAAGCTGAAATGTTTGACTACCTAAGAATTGATTTATGCAGAAGCTGCAAACGAGAAGAGAGTTTGAAATCTAATAACAAATCTTTAAATGAAAAACTCAAAGGCAAAAATGATGAAATTAAGATCTTAAAAGATACAATTTCCAAACTTGAAAAACAAAACTTTGCTTTAGAAACTCTTCACGTTGAGGCAGCAGAAGTCAAGACCCAGCTGGACAATCTCAAAAGAGTTGTTGCTTCATGGTGCACATCTGCTCAACGCACAGCTAAATGTGTAAACGAGCAGGTGCCTGCCCAAGTTCAAGCCTTCTTTGCTGGTGACTATGCTGCTGCTGCTGCTATTGCAGAAGTTACTTTCATGGACCCGATTCTTGAAACTGATCCTGAAGCTGTCTTGCCAAATACTTTTGCCAAGATAGTTGAAGGTAAAAAGGTTGTGACAAACAAATTTGTTAGACCTACTGTGTCCCCACCACCTGCCATGAAAGAAATTTTGGAGGATGAAGTTAGAGCAAGAGAAGCCAGTAACTCAATTGATGAGACTACTGACCCCTCAAGCATCCACTACATGACTCTGAAAGAAAGACGTATTAAAAGGGAAATCACTGAAAACAATTTGAGAAAAGTTAAACCAACTGATTCCCCTTCGTGTTCGAGTTCTACCAGTGCTAAGCCAGCTGA
This sequence comes from Rutidosis leptorrhynchoides, assembly GCF_046630445.1. Taxonomy (NCBI): domain Eukaryota; kingdom Viridiplantae; phylum Streptophyta; class Magnoliopsida; order Asterales; family Asteraceae; genus Rutidosis; species Rutidosis leptorrhynchoides. The sequence goes on along the minus strand of NC_092337.1, from coordinate 46,567,121 downwards.
TGACCAATCTACTGGTTACCCAGTAGCTGCAGACAAGCCAGTGAAATGAAATACTGGCAAATCTAAAGCAGCAGTTAAGATACCTACTGGTTCATCAGCATCAGAAGACAAGCCAGCAACTTCCCACGCTAACTTGTCAAATGATAAAGGAAAGACAGTTCGCCATGGTCATGGTACTGGTTCCAAAAGGAAAGCTGCCCATAAGGGAAAAGCAAAAATTGACTCGACTGATGAGCTGTCTATCACTGAGATAATGACAGCCAAGCTTGACCAGCTAATTGAGGCAGTAACTAAAAGTCGACCCGATCCTACTGCCCTTATTAGATCTGTGCATGACCAGCCACAAAAGCCAAAAGTGAGAAAATGCTACAAATGTGGCAGCAAAGCTCACCTGGCTAACCAGTGTACTCAAACCCTAACCCCATCTGCTGCTTCTTCTAGCAAGCCAGTAGAAAAGAAGAAGTCATCAAAGGTGACTCCTTCAGAACCCATCCTTGGATGGGTTCCCAAAAAGAACTAATCTCTAAGTTATTGTGCAGGGCATTCAAAACAAGCAAATCTGGTATCTCGACAGTGGTTATTCGAGACATATGACCGGAAGTAAGTCCCTGCTGATGGACTATCAGGAAAAGGATGGTCCAGTTGTTTCGTATGGAGATAATTCGTTGGGTTACACAAAGGGTTTTGGTACTTTGACAAATGGGAATGTCACGTTCTCAAATGTTGCATATGTAGTTGGGCTTAAACATAACTTACTCAGCATAAGCCAACTGACAAGCAAGAATAAGATAGTCCAATTCAGAAAGAAAATTGGTACTATTTTTGATAAGACAGGGAAGCCACTGCTGACTGCAAAACGTCATGAAAACATGTATCAAATTGACATGAACACAGCAGTCACAACAACTGATACTTGTTTCTATTCGAAGGCAGCAGACAACCTGAAGTGGTTATGGCACAAGAGACTCTCACATCTCAACTTCAAAGATATTCACAAATTATCCAGTAGAAGTTTGGTGTCTGGGCTACCCACAATGTCTTATGTGAAGGACAGATTGTGTCCTGGTTGTGAAAAGGGGAAACATCACCATGCCTCGTTCAAATCAAAGCAAATCTCATCTGTTGAGAAACCATTTCACTTACTTCATATGGATCTATTTGGTCCAGTGAATGTGGCCAGCTGTAGTGGGAAGAAGTATACACTGGTTATTGTTGATGAATACTCGAGATACACTTGGGTGTTCTTTCTAAGGCAAAAGAGTGAAGCTGCTGATGAAATCATCAATTTTATCAAAAGAATGGAGCTTTTGAATGGGCAACTGGTGAAGCAACTAAGAAGTGATCATGGTACAGAATTCAGAAATGCTACATTAGAAGAATTTTGTGCTGACAAAGGTCTTTCCCAAAATTTCTCTGCTGTGAGAACACCTCAGCAAAATGGTGTTGCAGAAAGAAGAAACAGAACTCTCATTGAAGCAGCAAGATCTATGTTGGCTGAGTATGGGTTGAAGAATTCCTACTGGGCAGAAGCTGTGAATACTGCCTGTTTTACCCAGAATAGATCTCTTATTGTGAAAAGACATCAGAAAACTGCTTATGAAGTTCTCAAAGGAAGAAGACCCTCAATTTTATTTCTTCATGTATTTGGCACTCCCTGTTACATTCTAAATAATAGGGATCAGCTGGGCAAATTCGATGCTAAAGCTGATGAAGGTATATTCCTTGGATATTCCAACATGTCAAAGGCATATAGGGTCTACAACAAAAGAAGAGGTTGTTTTGAAGAATCCATTAATGTTACATTCGATGAAACTGCCTCTGCTTCATCTACTGATCGTGAAGATGAAGTGTTACTGTTTGAAGAGCCTACTCAGCAAGCTCTTGATGATGAAGAGCCAGCAGCACAACCCTCACCAATCCATGCTGCTGGGTTCTCTGATGATGAAATGGAACATTCTGTTCCATCTGTGTCTAAACCAAGTGGACCTACTGGCTCTACTGAAGTGCTGCAACTTGAGCCTAGGTCTGCTGGTTCTGAGAGATCACAAGCTGGTACTGATTCTACTGATATTGATCAGCAACCTTCTGTTGCTGCTCACTCATCTGAACCAGCTGATGATCAAGATGCTGTGTGTTCTACAACCAGCTCACCTGTTCATAACACCAAATGGACAAGGGAGCATCCGATTGAGCAGATTATTGGTAATCTTGCGAGTGGTGTTAAAACACGGAGGCATGCTACCAGTAACTTTTGTATGCATGTTAATTTTGTGTCTACCATTGAGCCCACGTGTCCTGAGGAAGCACTTCAAGATCCTAGCTGGGTTGGTTCAATGCAAGAAGAAATTACTCAGTTTGATAGGAACAAAGTGTGGACATTGGTACCTGAACCTGAGGATAAGACAAAGAAGATCATTGGTACTAAGTGGGTGTTTAAAAACAAGATGGATGAAGATGGTGTCGTTATCAGAAACAAAGCAAGATTGGTTGCTCAAGGGTTTAGACAGGAAGAAGGATTGGATTATGGGGAAACTTATGCACCAGTGGCTAGGATGGAAGCTATCAGACTGTTCTTAGCATATGCTGCTAGGATGAACTTTAGAGTATTTCAGATGGATGTTAAATCTGCATTTCTGAATGGGAAGCTGCAAGAAGAAGTTTATGTCAAACAGCCTCCTGGTTTTGTAAGCAGTAAATATCCAGACCATGTCTACAAGTTAGACAAAGCTCTTTATGGCCTTAAACAGGCTCCAAGAGCATGGTATGAGACACTTCATGTGTATCTCACTGGTATAGGTTTTAAAGTTGGAACAATTGATACCACTCTATTCTCAAAAGAGATAGATGGTGATCTCTTGTTGGTACAGATATATGTGGATGATATTATTTATGGTTCTAAAAATGAAAAACATTGTCAAGATTTTTCAAAACGTATGTCAAAGGCATATGAAATGAGTTTACAAAGAGATCTGCAATACTTTTTAGGATTGCAGATCAAACAACTTGATGATGGAATATTCATAAGTCAAGATAAATATATCAAAGATATGTTAAAGAAATTTGGTCTGACCTGTTTAAAAGACATAGGAACTCCAATGGCAGCATCCATTAAAATAGATGCTGATCCAAATGGTGAACCAGTCAATATCACTGAATATAGAGGTATGATTGGATCCGTACTTTATCTCACAGCCAGCAGACCAGATATTATGTTCGCCACATGTCTCTGTGCCAGATATCAAGCTGATCCTAAAGAGTCACACTTGCTGGCAGTAAAAAGAATATTCAGATACCTAAAAGGTACTGCTAAACGTGGTCTTTGGTATCCCAAAGACCAGGATTTTGAACTAATTGGGTATTCAGATGCTGACTTTGCAGGGTGTAAAATAGACAGGAAAAGTACTACTGGTGGGTGCCAGTTACTGGGTAGTAGGCTAGTCAGCTGGACAAGCAAAAAGCAAAATACTGTGTCCACATCCACTGCTGAAGCAGAATATGTCTCTGCTGGTAGTTGTACTGCTCAAGTACTGTGGATGCAAAGCCAGCTAAAGGACTATGGTGTTCATGTTACAAAAACTCCAATCTACTGTGACAACACCAGTGCAATTGCTATCACCAACAATCCTGTGATGCACTCAAGGACTAAGCACATCGATGTTCGGTATCATTTCATAAGGGATCATGTTCAAAAGGGTGATGTTGAGTTACATTTTATTTCTACAGACCAGCAATTAGCAGACCTATTTACAAAGCCATTAGATGAGAAACGTTTTAACTATCTCATCTCTGAGCTGGGTATGCTTGAGCTTTAAATAAAGGACAACTTTTGTTGGTGTGCTGGCTCTACAACGTGTAGGGCAAACCAGTAAGTCACATTTATTTACTTACTGCCTACATGTCAAACAACCAGCACAGCAAGGTCTTTTATATTTTGGTTACTTAAATGTTTTAAATGAAATAATAAATAGCTCTCCAAATTTAATGATTCCTTAAAACTGGAAACTCATTTACTTCCATTGATTTAAATTAAATTCATGACATATTAAATGTAACAAAAGTATTTTGTATTTAATACAAAAAATTATTTTTGAGTTTTTAAATCAATTTGTTTGAAATAAAATCTGATGCATTTAATGCTGTATGGGAGTAATGAGTGTTTAAGCCGTATAAATGTCATGTCAACCGTCTGTCTCCCTTTGAAAACGTGCCAGTCTGTCACATCTGCCCACGCGCCTGCAGATGACAGTAATTTTCTCTCTCCTGCACTTTTTCACCCACTCACAACGGATAAAAGTGTGTTTCATCTTACAAAATAACCTTCGGTTATTCATTTTTCAAAATACACACACACTTTTACTCTCAAAATCTTTTCAATCTTCAAATCTTCATCCTACACTCATCAATGGCAGAACAACAACAGCAATCACCACGTGCTGCAAGCCAGCAAGAGGAACAACAGCAACAACAACCTCAAACAGTCGAACCACAACAGCAACCACAACCTGCCCCACAACCGGCACCGGCACCGGAGGAACCGGTGGTTCAAGAACACGTCGTTCAAGGACCACTGTTCAATCTCCACCCCAACCTGATTAGGGCTCCCAATGCACCTGATCACTCACTGATTCGCCTATCTAGAGGCAATGCTGCACATGCCCTCTCTATTCCCAAATCGAAGGTTAACAAAGGGTATGAGGCCCTCATCGAATACATCCGTCAATCACCTCTGGCAAGAGCCATCACCGGTGTACCTTCCCGATTCTATGCCGCCTGTTTGGCACGATTTTGGTATACTGCCACTGTTGCCACCACTCCCGGCAACGTTCCATGTATTCGTGGCATGGTGACTGAAACCCTAAATTGCTCTGTCACCGTCGAAGCTATTAGACGTGCTCTTCAATTGCCCGGTGGACCATTTGTTGCTTCACCTACTAGTGACGAATTAAGAAGGGAGGTGTTGGAGACCATTGGGTTTGCTGGACCAGTGGCACATACACCGTTGAGAAAGCATATGCCACCTCTGTGGTACTACTTCTTTGGGTTGATGACTCAGTGCATGAGTCAAAAGTCAGGAAGCTTTGACCAATGCTCAGATTTTGAGCTCAAGCTTGGTCATGGGTTGTTGTTCAACAGGAACATCGATTACGCCCTTGAAATTTATTTGAGGCTAAGGGAAATGGTGACTGCTAGAGTAAGAACCAACTTGATTCCATTTCCACGATTCTTAAGCCTGGTATTTGAAAGTGAACTGGGTGAAGCTTATCAGCAAATTGCTGATCAATCATTTGAGGTCCCAGTAAAACAAGGGGGTATGCCAAAGGATGTACCTGCTGCTCCATATGCTGAGTTGACACCAGCAATGAACGAGTATCTTGCTGCTCGTCGTGGAGCCACCCAATCGACTGCCTCTGGTTCTGCACCAGCTGAGGGGGAGGGTCCTCAGCGAAAGCCAGCAACGCGAAGGAAGCAGCCAGCTACCTCAACTAGTACAGCCACCGTCTCATATACTGGTAAAGCAGTAGTTGTATTAGAATCTAGTGCTCTCTAATCATAAAGAACAGCTCTAGTCTTATATACTGACTACCCATTTCTAGTGTTGGAATCCGTTGCTCATCTATTTCTTGGTAACAGGCAAACCTAAGCGTGCTAAAGCTGGCTCCAAGCGAACCACAGGGGAGATTGCACCAGTCTCAGCTGCTGCTCCTGCAAAGGATGTAGCTATGGAACCTGGTGCGTTTCTAGACCAAACAGCAGAACAATCTAACTTAATTGAAAATTTTTTAACTGCTGACTTGAAAAATGTTGAGGGAGTTAACGGTCTAACCCTGGCTCCCAAGCTGACTGGTTTTAAAACTGGTGTCAAGAAGAGTAGCAACCCATACTCGTCTAACCAGGCACTTCCACATTTTTCTGAAATGAACTTATTGCAATACTCTCTGCTGACAGTACAACCAGCAGAGAACATAACTGACCCCCAAAGCAGGCTTGAGCTGGGTCTTCATCGTGTTGAACCAGCTCAGGTGACTGCACAGCCAGTATGTTACTCGGATACTGTTAAGAGTCGCACTCCTACATCATTACCAGCCAGATCTCTTACACTATCTGGGTCAACATGTGTTGCCAATGAGTCAGCAGAGTCACCGCTGTACTTACAGACACCTTCTTCTGTCTCATTCGAAGGGCTGACCAAATCAAAAGTCTGTCCCCAGAGACCAAAAACAGAGGCAATTGTTGAGTCAAATTTATTTGGTTCTACAGTTGCTAACATAACTTGTTCTATTGTTTCAGTTCTTAGCAGGGTAGATGAACAGGCAGAGGGGGAGCAAAATAAAGATGTTGTTATTCCTACTGGTGATATTGCTGCCTCTGCTACTGGTGTTGGTGCCACTGATTCTGTTACTAGTGGTGCTGATGCTAGTACTGTTGATTCTGCTGCTGCTGGTGTGGAAGATGTTATCATGGAAGAACCTCCTGTTCTTGAGAAGGTTATTGACAATATTGTCAAGGATGTTCTTCTTGATGAACCTGTCACCCAGCCAAGAGTGGACCCTGCATTAATGTCTGATGAGCCTGCTGATTCTTCTGATTATTCTTCTATGGAACGTCAAGTTCTTACAGAATCGGCAGTTCGTCATCCTATTGGTCCGATTTTGGTTGCTACTGAACCAACCGCTGAGGTTGCTGATGTTAAGGATGCTGGTACCTCTGCTGACACAACTACTGATTCGACTAAGGCTTCTGTTACTGAGGAAACAAAGCCATATGTTGTGCAGGTACCAGATCCAGATGAAGTTGTTCCTAACTTCATTTTCAAGGGAGCTTCAATCTCTCCCAAGATTGCTATGCTGGTCGATCAGCTGACCATTGATCCCGAATCTGCGATAGTCTCAGCCAGCAGATTACCTCGTGAAGAGATGGTTGAGCTATTATCTCAGCTTGATAGACCAGCTAGAGAAGAAATTTATGAGAGGATAGCCCTGCTGGAGCAAATCAATGAACAGCCTTACTATCATGTTTTTGGTATGGCTCCAGCTGCTTCGCCATTTTCTGGTACATGGAGGCCTCTCAAGTTTGTCATCGATCCTACTACTGGTAAGTGTGTTATGCAAAATGTCCCTGATTCGCCAGTACCTTCTTCTTCCTCAGCTTCTTCCTCCTCATCTTCTTCTGATGAGGATGCTGATGAAGGTACTGGTAAGGGCGAACCAGTCATTCATGATAACGTGACTGGTTCCAAAGACAAACCAGTGGATCTTACTGATGACAATGCTGATAGTAATGCTGACAAGGATATCAGTGGTTCTAAGCCTTCGGGCGAAGGTAAAAACGATGGTGATCATGATGATGAGTCAGCTCCTGACCTTCCATCTCCACCACCCCACGGTGATACTCCTCTGTTAGCTTGTGCTGACCAACCTTCAACCTCTGCATACTTAAAGTTCAATGCAGATGAGGTTGCTGATATTTCCACCTTTGCTGTCTATAAGACACTGCAAGGGATCACACCAAATTTGGAGGAAACTATTCGCAGAGCTATTGTTGATAGTGTCTCTGCTGCTGTCAGATCTGCTGGAGAGGCTGTTACAACTCCTATTGATCTTAAACTCCAGCAGGTGTGTGCTTTTGCTGATGTGGCAGTCGAAGCAATCACAAAGCACCACGAAGATGAAGAGGAGCTTCGAAGGCGAATTATCTCTCACAATGAGTACTGTGAAAATATCACCCGACTCCAAGCTGATTTGGATGCTGCTAACCGCAGAAATACTTTCTTAAATGAGGAGAACAGGGTGTTACACGAGAGATTGGAATCGCAGGAAGCTCAAATGGCTAACATGATTCCTGCTGCTGCCTATGTTCAGATGGTTGAAAACATGCAACGAATGGCTGCTTTGCAAGGTGATGTTCGGGCCATCGTTGAACAAATGGCTATGGGTGTAGCCAGGAATGAAGTTAGATCCTCCAATCTTCTGCTACGACAATTTGGTGTGGATCCTGGTGCCCATCTTACTCCAGAGGTTGCTGAGTGGAACAATTTTGCCTTCTCTGCTCCTCAGTCAGACAGTGATCTTGATGCTACTGTCTCCCCTTCTATTCACCTTACTGCCCGTGCTGATGACAAAAAGGGGGAGAAAAAGTCTCAAAAGAAATCTAAAAAGAGAAAACAGTCTGAGGGGGAGCATGAACATGAAAAGGCTCCTAAACAACCCAGGAGAGATGGAGATGGTGATGGTGATGGTCAAGACACTGGCCCTAAGCCCAGCAACGCTCATACTGAAGCTGGTGGTGCACAGGCAACTGGTGATACTCAACCCAGTGTGTCTGCCACACCAGTGGATGATATTGGTTCTGGCAGTAAGCCCAGTGATGTTTCTGATATGGCTGTAGCTGAAGCTTTTGTGCTGTCTCAATCTATTGAACGTAAAATGAAGAGGAAGTTAGAGAGACATCAAAAGCGACAGCAGGAACTAGATGATGCCTTCAATGCCAAGTTTGAGGCCTTTGCTGAACTTAAACGTCGTAAGATTATGCACAGAAGATGGCTGAGTCCAAAAGCATTGGAAGTCGATGATGACCTGACTGCCTTTGATAAACACAGAAAAGAGGCAAGAAAAAGAAATGCCAAGTTCATGGTCAAATACGACAAACAGAGGGCAAAGCTGTATGCACAGAGAGCAGAAAGAATCAGGAACATGACTCCTGCTGAGATGAAGGATTACCTTGATTCTACTGAGTCAACTGGTGGAGTTAGAGCTGATATTTTCATGAAATGGGTTGATGCTATGTTAGAACCCAGCTCTACTCCTCAACCAGCATCTGCTGCTCAGCCAGCTACACAACAAACACAGCCAGCAGAAACAATCATCCTTAATGATGATGATGCTATTAGACAGGGGGAGCATCTTGCTATTGTTCCTTACCTGCCTCATATTCAACCAGTATCGACACAAGAACCATCAGCTGAACCCAGGCCTATTGACAAATACAGGGTGAAATCTGCTCCTAGGGACAATCAGCCCCTGAGGAAAGGACCCCTATTCGAGGCAGCTGATGAAGGTACTGATGTGGTTGAGCCAGCTGATACTAATCAGTCAGCTGGCATTGAAGACACAGCAAGGAGTGCTGTGATAGAAGACCCAGCCAGAAGTGTGCTGCTGGGTAGTACAAGTGTTGAAGACCCAGCAAAGTCGGTTGAGCTGGGTGCTAAACAAGTAGGTGATGAAACGGTTGATCCTGCTCACTTCACAGTCTGGGGAAGAGACGGCCAAACATTTGTTCTATCTCCTCTTCCTCCCCAGATTCAAGTTTACTTTGACAGAACACAGGATAACCGGGTCAATCAGCATCCAGTTAGTTCATCTGGCAGCTATGAATCATCTATGTATCCTCCATCTTCCCCAAGGGTTCATGACAAACATATCACTTGGGAAGATGACTCAGTAACCCATGGTGAGCCGAACATCAGAAAAATGAACCCAGATGAAAGAGATGCCTACAGACTTCAGATCACTGTTCCAGAGTTGCTTGAACAAAGACAAATTGAACTTAATGAAAGAATTCGTCAAGTCAGGCTGCTGCATCACCCTCTTGATCAGCCACACTATATTGCTGCACTAACCTTTGGCGTTGACATTAGGGTGTACTTGAATAACAGTGGTCTCAGGCTCTCCACTACTGATGAAAGAATTCATTTTGAAGATGCTCTCCAGCTGGGTATGGATATAAGGGAGTATTGTGCTGCCCTTAGTACTGAAGAGGGTAGAAAGATGGTTGAAGCAGTAAGATCCCTGAACATTTCTTATGATGATTATCTGATGGGTTTAGCTGCTGAAAGGGAAGCCAGAGAAGCTGCTGATGCTGAACTTGCTGAACGTTCAAGGCTTCAGGATATTGAAGACAGATTGGCTGCTGACAGAAAGCAACAGGCTGAGTCCCTCAAACTAGCCAGAGCCATTGTCAAAGAACAGGATAAGGTTTTTGATAAGATAGAAACTGCTGAGAAAGTACCTACCACTGCTCCTGTAGTACCTGATCACAATATTGAGTTTCCTGATACTTACTATAAGAGCAGGTATGGTAATGTGATGAATAGAAGATCTAATCCCTGCAGAATTATCAAGGTAAACAGGGGGACAAAAAGGGCTTTCAATGTTGTCAGGGAGAACAATGTTCAAGAAAGGATTAGTTTTGATGACTTAAGAACTCTTGGATTCAGTGAATGGATAGAAATCTTGGAGTATTTCATTGGTAAAGGTGAGAGTGCTATCAAGAGTGCTCTTAAGACTGAACTCCAACAGCTGTTCAAGAAGGCAACTAAGTTTGGGAATGCACCAGTAGTTGATGTTGATGAATTTCTTGCTCAAAAGCCTAAAGGGAAGCAACCTACTGGTGAAGGACCAACTGGGAGAAGCCGAATTGTTCTACCTCCTTCCATCCCTGTTTTTGACCCTGCTGAATTACCTCTCCTGTTCCCTGAAGCCTGGAAGATTAAACAAGAGGAGCTATCTGATGAAGAAAGAGAAAGAGAAAGGGATAAAGATAGATAGTCTCCTATGTGCTTAACTTGTATCTTTGTAATTTACTTTTTATTTTTGAATTATCTTGTAATTATTGTATATATCTGATGTAATGTAAGTAAAGTGAGTTTATCTTCAAAATCATATCAAATTATAAGATATAGATAACTCATCAAAAGATCCCAAAACAAACTTAAAGGGACGAATTTACTGTCTACTCTCTCTAGGTCCCTAAGTGCTGGCTTTAGTGTTTTCTCTTCAAGTCATAGGTTTTGTCATCATCAAATAGGGGGAGATTGTTGAGTCCCCAAAATAATTAAGGATTTAATTATGACAAAACAATATTTATTTGCACTAAAGTGTTATGTGCAGCCAGCACACGGTTGTTTATGTATAGTCAGCTAATATAGCTGTGTCGAGTGTTTAGTATGCTGCCTAGTCTATCAGCACAAGGTAGAAATGTATTCTTCGAATCAGCACAGGATGTGCACCCAGCAAATCAAGAATATCAAGTGACTCAGCATATGAAGGACCAGTAAGTCTGGATATTAGCATACAACACAAGACAGCCATGCTCCATTACAAGCATGGTAGTTTCCCAGAGTGGTCTACATCAACGCACTATTCAACAGAAGTCAAAGACAAAGTTGAACAGAAAAGGACAGGAGTCGGCGGCTGACAAGTGACCTTACAAGACCACGTGGGAATGCAGAAGTGGAACGCATGTGCAGACATGTGTTATACTTTATTCATACCTAGGGAACACAACATTCCATTTGTTTAAATCAAATGGTAGTGCCAAACCGAATTGGTGTGTTCCAGCAAATAGCTACCTAAGAGGAAAGAAGGAGAGCACGCCTTCTGACACAATTGTCCCCACAAGTACAAGGCATCCAATGTACTAGTGGACAATAGATTGATTACACGGTTAATAGAACTACTATATATATTGTTGTATCCACTATTGTAAAAACTAGTGGTGTGGGTTTATCTGTTAGAGTCAAAACCGTGTAATAGCTTTAGTTTATCTCTTAGCTATAATCTAGGTAATCTGTATCAACCAACTATCATTTCCGCCAAGGATAGTTGTGATTCTTTCTGATTTAATCAATAAAGAATAACAGTTGAAAATTACCTGTGACTCTATCTTATTTACTACAGAATACTAAACTTGTTTAACTGACTAGTTAATTAAGAAAAGTATTGTATTCACCCCCCCCTCTACAATACTCCTGTTGTTATTAAGGGACCAACACTATGACCTGACCTAGCTTAATAGACATTTATTGACCAACATATGTTCTCTAGGTTGAGATCTACGGTTATTTGGTAATCCGAGTTTCGGTCACATTTTGGTGAACGACTTTATATGCTGCTAAGGTGAGTTTCATTTGCTCACTTTTTAAATGATTTTGCAATATATTTTTGGGCTGAGAATACATGCACTTTATTTTAAAAACAATGGACACAAGTACATACTAAATTCTATACTGAGTTTGAACCAAAAATCCCTTAGCTTTGGTAACTAGTAACTGCCGGTTATAAGAACTGGTGGGCGCGAGTAGTAGTATATGGATCCATAGGGTTTGATATCCCCGTCCGAGCTAGAGCACTAGCCTTTTAACGAACGTATGCTATTTGAGAAGCGTACACGTTGGTTTACGTGTATTATTAAGATGATTATACAAAGGGTACAAATTATATATACGTTAAGTTTAGTTACCACGGTGCTCAATCTTGTAGAATATTTTGATAAAAGTTTCTGGATGAAACAACTGAAATCTTGTGATCCACCTTTATGTACAGATTATGCAAAACATTAAAACTATGAACTCACCAACCTTTGTGTTGATACTTGTTAGCATGTTTATTCTCAGGTTCCCTAGAAGTCTTCTGATATTTGCTTATATGTTAGACAAGCTTTGTGCATGGAATCATACATGCTTTATTCAAGAAAATGTTGCATTCACAAAATCATCATCATGTATCTATTTTGACTGCATTGTCAACGGAAGTATTATTGTAAACTATTATTTACGGTGATTGTCTATATGTAGAAATCATCAGATGTCGAAAACCTTGGATTTAAATATTCATTATGGTATACCTTTTCCAAAGAATGCAATGTTTATAAAACGTATCATATAGAGGTCAAATACCTCACAATGAAATCGATGAATGATGTATTCGTTCATATGGATTTGGAGCGATCGTCACAATTCAAGCTACCTGAAGCTTCAATTCGGTTTGAAAAACATTACCTTTGTTCAGATCTTAAGGTCAACAATTTGCGAATTGTGGTCAACATGTTGATTCGTGATTGACAACGAGTTGATGAAATGTAAAAATACAGTTTTATTAGGCATGTACTCGTGGATATTTATACAGAATTTAAATCTCTAATTCGAAGGAATCATCTCGAATTTGAGAGTCAAACTTCGGATTTCAAAAGTCAACAAGATATTCATCAATCGAATTAGTTTGATTTAGTTAAATTCAAGTTCTAATTCGGTTTTTTGAGCATTAAGTGATGATTTTACAACAACTTTTGTGTTTAATTCAACTCCTAAAAACTCTCAGATCATGATTTTTTTTTTGAGTTTTGATTTCATGAAGAACACTCGCTACCTGTTCATCCTTTGATTTTGAGTTATAATAATGTTTTGATCGAAATTGATTCACAAAAAATGGTTATTTGCCACCTTAGGAGTATATCGCAGCTACTTTTGTGTTTCAATTCATCCGAACTATTAGATTGAAAAGTCACAGGTTCATGAAAAATGAACGAGGCATATGCAGTTCATGCTCGATTCTGAATTTTGAAGTTGTTTTAGTTGAAGATTCTTATCAATCATGCCTAATCGCTGCTAAAAGGAACTATTTCAGTCGATTTGATACATCAATCTTATCAATCTTGCGAATTGTGATACTTGTCTATTTTATAAATTTAGATACTTGTCTACATTATGTTTCACCTTGTTCGTGGATTTGATCTTAATTCTTAAAAAAATAATAAAAAAATAAATAAAAAAGTATCAGGTTAAGATTAGTATTTAACAAGTCAAAACTATAAAATGTTGATGTTAGCACACTTTTTACAAGTTTGTAGGTGACAGTAGGACGCAAATGGGTTTATGGGCGACATCAGGATATTTGTGTAAGTATATAGCCAATTTGTGGCTTTAACCATTTTCTTAATTTATAAATTATTCATTAGCGGTAAAAAACTAGGGTGATAAGTTACAAACTTGCTCGGTTAAGTATGCCAGCAACTGATTGTGACGTTCCTGTCTATTATTTCATTAATCCTTGCATCTTGATCCCTCAAGTTCCTTTCTACCTATCGTGATCGGTTACTTGGGTTAACAATCATTCTTTCTTCTATCATTCCAATCACAAAACCGTTATCTTCTTGAATTATGTTGTGTAATATACAATACAAGCATACAGATGTCTTCTAATTTTATTGAAGTCCAATGATCTTGACGGAGTTTGTAACATTGCAAATCTACCATGAAGTACTTCGAATGTACGCTCAATATCTTTCCTTGAACTTTCATGGAACCGATTAAATTTTCTATGTGGCTTGTCAGTTGGAGCATTGGGCGCTTTGACCAACATAGCACAATCTGGATATATACCATCACCAAGGTAATACCATCTCTCATAGGACGCCCAATTGCATCAAATGATAAAGGTGGAGCAGTGCCATCTTTTATAATGTTGAACAACGGTGAATAATTTAAAACATTATTGTCGTTGTTTCCACCTGACGTACCAAAGAATGCATGTCATATCCACATATTTTGAGAGACAACTGCTTTAAACATAATTGACGGACTTTTTTTTTTTTTTTTAATCACCACTAGTATATTTGATAATGCTAAAAACGAACATATATTTCATAGAATTATTCCTCAAGAAATACAAGCTTTTAGTTGCAATTGTTCTATTTACAAGTGATATTCGTTTAAATAATAAAAGGTGAAGACAAAAGGCAGATTCGATGAATTGAAGACGCAAACGACCAAAAAGCTCAAAAGTACAAAATTCAATCAAAGAGGTTCCAATTATTGATAAGAAACGTCTCGAAATTACAAGAGTACAAGATTCAAAACGCAAAGTACAAGATATTAAATTATTCCCAAAGACGTTCAAAAATCCGGAACCAGGACCAGAGTCAACTCTCAACGCTCGACGCAACGGACTAAAAATTACAAGTTAACTATGTATATAAATATAATATAATATATAATTAATTATATATATTATATATATATTATATTTATATAATAATCCGTCGGCAAGAAAGGCTCCAAAATGGTGTGAGCTGTAAAATCGAACTCCGCGACTTGCGGAGTTCAAAGAGGGAAAAGGCCGCGACTCGCGGAGCTCACCTGGACTCAAATCCCTATAAAAGCAAATGCAGTTTGATCGCAAAAATATCCAAAAAAATTCAATCTCTCTCTATATATGTATACGTAAATATATATAATTTATATTTTAATTTTAATTTTAATTTTAAATTCTAATAATAAGGGTATGTTAGCGAATGTTGTAAGGGTGTAAGTCGAAATTCTGTCCGTGTAACTCTACGCTATTTTTAATCATTGTAAGTTATGTTCAACCTTTTTAATTTAATGTCTCGTAGCTAAGTTATTATTATGCTTATTTAAAACAAAGTAATCATGATGTTGGGCTAATTACTAAAATTGGGTAATTGGGCTTTGTACCATAATTGGGGTTTGGACAAAAGAACGACACTTGTGGAAATTAGACTATGGGCTATTAATGGGCTTTATATTTGTTTAACTAAATGATAGTTTGTTAATTTTAATATAAAGATTTACAATTGGACGTCCCTATAAATAACCATATACACTCAATCGGACACGATGGGTGTGATATTTATATGTACGAATAATCGTTCATTTAACCGGACACGGGAATGGATTAATAGCCACTAGAATTATTAAAACAGGGGTGAAATTATGTACAAGGACACTTGGCATAATTGATAACAAAGTGTTAAAACCTTGGGTTACACTCAGTCGTCATCCTGGTGTAATTATTAAACAAAGTATTAAAATCTTGTTACAGTTTAAGTCCCCAATTAGTTGGAATATTTGACTTCGGGTATAAGGATAATTTGACGAGAACACTTGCACTTTATATTTATGACTGATGGACTGTTATGGACAAAAACTAAACAGACATATTAAATAATCCAGGACAAAGGACAATTAACCCATGGGCATAAAACTAAAATCAACACGTCAAACATCATGATTACGGAAATTTAAATAAGCATAATTCTTTTATTTCATATTTAATTTCCTTTATTTTATATTTAATTGCACTTCTAATTATCGCACTTTTATTTATTGTTATTGTATTTAATTGCACTTTTAATTATCGTACTTTTTTAATTATCGCACTTTTATTTATCGCAATTTCATTATCGTTATTTACTTTACGCTTTAAATTAAGTCTTTTATTTATTTTTAATATTTTACATTTGGTTTTAACTGCGACTAAAGTATATAAAATCGACAAACCGGTCATTAAACGGTAAAAACCCCCTTTATAATAATAATATTACTTATATATATATTTGTATTTTTATAAATTTAAACTAATATAGTGTTAAGCTTTGTGAAAAAGATTCCCTGTAGAACGAAACGGACTTACTAAAAACTACACTACTGTACGATTAGGTACACTGCCTATAAGTGTTGTAGCAAGGTTTAAGTATATCCATTCTATAAATAAATAAATATCTTGTGTAAAATTATATCATATTTAATAGTATTTCATTGTAAAATATAAGCTATTTTATATACACCTCGCATAACATCAAGCATTTTTGGCGCTGCTGCCGGGAAACTTAAACGCCGAAAGCGCAACGCTAATAAAAAAAAAATTTTATTTTTAGTTTGCTAATATAAAAAAAAATACTCTTTTGTAAAAATACGTTTTAAATATTCAAAAATATAAAAAGAAAAACAAAAATAAAAATATTTTTAAGAGTTTGTTAAATATTTAAGTTTTATAAAGTTTCTTTATTTTTATTTTATAAATTATAAGTTTTATTTAAATATTTTGTTTTTATTAAAACATATAAAAAAACTGAAAAAAAATATATATATATAAATCTAGTTTTAAGATTTTTATTTATAAAATTATAAAGTATTTTATTTCTATTTTAGTTTTTTAAGATAAGTTTTATTTAAATTATATAAATATATTAATTAAATTAAAAAAAAATAAAAAATAATTACGTCGAAAACTGAAACGAAACAGCCTGTCATCTGAAATTTCGATCCCCGCGACTCGCGGAGTTTGTTGCCTGGAATACCGCAACTCGCGGAGCCGTCTGACACGGGTTACATAGAACCCTAATTTCGCATTAATTACGTAATTATTATTATTATTATTAATTAAAAACCCTAATTAGGTTTTAATTTTTAATTAATTAAGTTTAGTTTATTTATTTAATTTGTATATTTAGTTTAATTAATTTAAATAAATTATAAAATTAACACTCTTAATAAATAAATAATATAAAAATAATATTTTTATAAAAATTGTACTTTTTACAACTTTTAGTATATTTTTATATTTTGTCCCTTTTTAATTGTTTTAACGTAATATTTGTGTTTTTCGCTAGTTTTTAGTTTTAAACATAGTTTTTGCCATAGTTATTTTTACTTCTAGATTTTTAGGCTTTGCCATAAAATCCCTTAAGTGCCTTTTCTTTAGACTAAGATTTAAGTGCTTTAGAATTTTGCGATGCCTTTTTAAGTTTTAGTTTCTTTTTAAGTTATTTCCATTTGGGATATAGTTTTACTTGTAAGCTTTAATATTTTTAGACGCCTTTTACCTATGTATCAATTATCATTCCAATTAGTAATCTCAATTTGCGATTATAATTTTAAGTTAGTGATAGTAATAAGGTTGGGTTAGTCGAGTGTTTTTAAGTTCTATAAGTCATTTCTTTTTATTTCTTATTTTCCGACGCCTTTTATTTTTCAACCCTTTTCTTTTTCTTTTTTGACGCTCTTTTTTTTCTTTCTTATTTCTCGCAATTCTAGTTTTAGGACATAGATTTTTATTCTACTTCTTATCTAAATTTCTTAAAATTACGAAAATTTATTTTAAGTGGTTAAATTGATAGACATCAAAATTTTCTGGTTCGTAGTAATAGTTGGATTTGTACGTGGACCGGGTTATTGGAGCCAAACAGTCCTCAATTATATTGAGACCAAACGAATCCTGCCCCTCTGCTGCATCTTTTGGCTATTCGAAACGTGGGCAAAATCAGAAAAGTCTATTAATTGGATAACTTATATAATTTTTTCTTTCCTTTTAAAAACTAATAGGATATTCAGTGAATGCACCGAGCAAGACGTTCACCACCTTTTGTACGTTCACCACCTGTAACTAGATCAAG
The DNA here is from genome assembly GCF_046630445.1 of Rutidosis leptorrhynchoides. Classification (NCBI taxonomy): domain Eukaryota; kingdom Viridiplantae; phylum Streptophyta; class Magnoliopsida; order Asterales; family Asteraceae; genus Rutidosis; species Rutidosis leptorrhynchoides. The sequence goes on along the minus strand of NC_092337.1, from coordinate 46,549,154 downwards.
ACATCTAGCAAATATTACCGCCGTTGATTTTCCTTTAGAATCGTCATCCAGTCGACCAAGTACTCCAATTCAAATTTCCGATAATCCATTTTTTTAACCCGACCTCACAATTGAGAATCCGGATAATATTCAGGGACAATTCATAGATCCTGAACCATTAAATTTTCCTCCGGAACCACTAATCATTCAAACAGAGATTGTTGAGGAACGAACCATTAAATCAGAATCCTCTAGTGATTCGGATTCAACAAATTCATTTATGAAGAATCTGGAACCTTTAAGTATGGAAGACCGAATGAGAGCTAAACGCACAGGCCAAGGTTACGCAATTACTCATCCTGACATTAATGCGCCAGATTATGAAATCAAAGGACAAATTCTACATATGGTGACTAATCAATGCCAATTTAGTGGTGCGCCGAAGGAAGATCCAAATGAACATCTTCGTACCTTTAATAGGATCTGCACACTATTTAAAATAAGAGAAGTTGAGGATGAACAGATATATCTCATGTTATGTCCCTGGAATTTAAAGGGAGAAGCCAAAGATTGGTTGGAATCGTTACCTGAAGGGGCGATTGATACATGGGACGTTTTAGTTGAAAATTTTCTTAAACAATTCTTTCCGGCATCTAAAGCCGTAAGACTTCAAGGAGAAATTGTTACGTTCACACAGAAGCCAAATGAAACTCTATATGAGGCGTGGACAAGATTTGGAAAGTTATTAAGAGGATGTCCGCAACATGGTTTAGATACCTGTCAAATAGTACAAATATTCTACCAAGGATGCGATATCACTACAAGGAAAGACATAGATATTGCAGCTGGTGGTTCCATTATGAAGAAAACCGAAACGGATGCTTACAAAATTATTGATAACACTGCTTCCCACTCACATGAGTGGCACCAAGAAAAAGATATCGTTAGATCATCTAAAGCAGCTAGAGCCGATTCTAGCCATGACTTAGATGCCATTTCCGCAAAGATAGATGCTGTCGAGAGACGAATGGAAAAGATGACTAAGGATATTCACTCAATACGAATTAGTTGTGAGCAGTGTGGAGGACCACATTTGACAAAAGATTGTCTTAGTATTGAATTAACAATGGAACAAAGAGAGAATATTTCATACATAAACCAAAGGCTTGGGAATAATTATCAGAATAATTATCAACCGCCAAGACCGATCTACAATCAAAACCAGAATTATAACAGAAATGTTCCATACAACAACCAACAAGGTCCTAGCAATCAACAAGTATCCAATAATACTTACAATCAGCAAAGACCTAATTTTCGAAACAAACCACCACAAACCGATGATAAAAAGCCGAATTTAGAAGATATGATGACGAAGCTAGTTGAAACTCAAACGCAGTTTTTCACATCTCAAAAATAAACTAATGAACAAAATGCTCAAGCATTTAGAAATCAACAAGCTTCTATTCAAAACTTGGAACCAGAAGTAAGTAACCTAGCAAGGTTAATAGGTGAAAGAAAACCGGGAAGTCTACCTAGTGATACAAATGCAAACCCCCGGAATGAAACAGCTAAAGCCATTACCACAAGAAGTGGTACAACACTTAAACCACCTGAAATACCTGTAACTTCTGATGAAGCTATTCCTACTCTACAAGAACCACAACCTGATCAAGATAAGGAAAAAGAACCGGTAGTTGAAAAGGTTAATGAAGATAACACAGTTAAGGCTAAACCTTATGTTAAACCATACCAACCACCACTTCCTTACCCGAGTAAAATGAAGAAAGAGAAACTTGAAGCCGAGCAATCCAAATTCTTGGATATGTTTAAACAGATAAATGTAAATCTTCCTTTCATTGATGTGATTTCAGGAATGCCTAGATATGCTAAATTCTTGAAAGATCTAATCACAAATAGAAAGAAAATGGAAGAACTCTCGGCCGTTACCATGAATGCTAATTGTTTAGCAGTGCTGTTGAATAAGATACCAGAAAAATTATCTGATCCAGGAAGTTTCACAATTCCATGTTTTCTGGGTAGTCTTAGTTCATTAGAAGCATTGGCAGACTTAGGTGCTAGTATAAATTTAATGCCGTATTCACTATACGCTAAACTAGACCTTGGAGAATTGAAATAAACAAGAATAAGCATACAACTAGCCGATCGATCAATAAAATATCCTAGAGGGATAATGGAGAACATGCTAGTTAAAGTTGGTACTTTAGTATTTCCAGTAGATTTTGTTGTTCTGGACATGGAAGAAGATTCTCAAGTTCCTCTCATATTAGGAAGACCATTCTTAAACACGGCTAAAGTAATGATAGACGTGTTTGGTAAGAAACTGACCCTAAGTATAGAGGATGAGAGTGTTACCTTTTCAGTTGATAGAGCAATGCAACAACCGCAATCTGCAGATGATACATGTTATTATATTCAAACTATAGATTCACATGCAGAATTGTTGGAAGAATTTACAGAATTACAAGGAACAGGAGAATGTTCTTTAGGAGAAGGAACTGAACAAATTGATGAAGCTGAAATGTTAGCTACACTAATAGCAAATGGATATGAACCAACAACAGAAGAAATTCAAATGCTAAAAGAAGAAGACAGATATAGATATAAATCATCGATAGAAGAACCACCGACATTAGAATTAAAGCTACTTCTAAACCATTTGGAATACGCTTATTTACATGGTGAATCTGAATTACCTGTAATAATATCGTCTTCTCTTACTGAAAATGAGAAATCACAACCCATTTCTGTGTTGAAAGCTCATAAACCAGCCATTGCATGGAAGATTCATGATATTAAAGGAATAAGTCCTTCGTATTGCACACATAAAATCCTTATGGAAGAAGGTCATAAAACATATGTGCAACGCCAACGAAGACTAAATCCGAATATGCAAGATGTTGTTAAAAAAGAAATAATTAAACTGGTAGATGCAGGTTTAATTTATCCAATTTCTGATAGTCCATGGGTAAGCCCAGTTCAATGCGTGCCTAAGAAGGGTGGCATGACTGTCATTACAAATGAAAAAAATTAGCTTATTCCTACTAGAACTGTAACAGGATGGCGTGTATGTATTGATTATAGAAAATTAAATGACGCCACCAGAAAAGATCACTTTCCCTTAACTTTTATTGATCAAATGTTGGAAAGATTAGCCAGAAATAGTTATTATTGTTTTCTTGATGGATTTTCCGGATATTTTCAAATTCCAATAGCACCCGAAGATCAAGAGAAAACCACGTTCACGTGCCCTTATGGTACTTTTGCTTACAAACGCATGCCATTTGGACTTTGCAACGCCCCTGCAACCTTTCAAAGGTGCATGATGGCGATTTTTCACGACATGATAGAAGAATGCATGGAAGTTTTCATGGATGACTTTTCAGTCTTCGGTGATACTTTTGAAACATGTCTAGCTAATCTTGAACGAATGCTGATTAGATGCGAACAATCAAATCTAGTTCTTAATTGGGAGAAATGCCATTTCATGGTTAAAGAAGGCATCGTTCTTGGACATAAAATTTCAAAAGAAGGAATTGAAGTGGATAGAGCTAAAGTAGATGTAATTGCTAAACTTCCACATCCCACCAATGTTAGAGGAGTTAGGAGTTTTCTAGGGCATGCCGGTTTTTACCGACGTTTCATAAAAGATTTTTCTAAAATTGCCACTCCTATGAATAAACTCCTAGAAAAAGATGCTCCATTCATCTTTTCAGATGAATGTATCAAATCTTTTAATATTCTTAAAGAGAAACACACTAATGCGCCGATCATGATAACACCAAATTGGAATCTACCGTTTGAACTAATGTGCGATGCAAGTGATTTTGCAATGGGAGCCGTTTTAGGACAAATGATTGAAAAACGATTTCAACCTATATATTATGCTAGTAAGATGTAACAAGGAGCATAAACGAATTACACAACTACTGAAAAAGAACTCCTTGCTATTGTCTTTGCTTTTGACAAATTTCGTTCATATCTCGTTCTAGCAAAAACGGTGGTCTATACCGACCATTCTGCTCTTAGATACCTATTTTCAAAACAAGATGCCAAACCAAGATTAATCCGTTGGATCTTACTCTTACAAGAGTTTGATATTGAAATCCGAGATAAAAAAGGAGCAGAAAATCTCGCCGCTGATCATCTTTCTCGTCTTGAAAATCCCGAATTAGAAGTTCTAAATGAATCGGCCATACAAGACAACTTTCCTGATGAATATCTATTGAAGATAGAATATAATGAAATTCCATGGTTTGCAGACTATGCAAACTATTTAGTATGTGGATTCCTTGAAAAAGGATTATCGTACCAAAAACGAAAGAAATTCTTCAGTGATATAAAACACTATTTCTGGGAAGATCCACATCTGTTTAAAAGTTGTCCAGATGAAATAATACGCCGATGTGTATTCGGAGATGAAGCTAGTAAAATTTTAAACCATTGTCACACAGGACCAACAGGAGGGCATTATGGGCCTCAACTAACAGCAAGAAAAGTTTATAATGCTGGATTCTATTGGCCTACAATTTACAAAGACGCACACCTTCTTTGCAAATCCTGTGATGCATGTCAAAGAGCCGGAAAAATAAGTCAACGTGATGAAATGCCACAAAATGTCATTCAAGTATGTGAAGTATTTGACATTTGGGGTATTGACTTTATGGGTCCATTTCCAAAATCTCATAATAATCTCTATATTCTCGTAGCCATTGATTATGTATCTAAATGGGCGGAAGCACAAGCTCTCCCAACTAACGATGCACGAGTTGTAGTCAACTTTTTAAAACGTCTTTTTGCAAGGTTTGGAACACCGAAAGCTTTAATAAGTGATCGGGGTACTCATTTCTGTAATAATCAACTTGAGAAAGTTCTCAAAAGATATGGAGTAACTCATAAAATCTCCACTGCTTATCATCCACAAACAAGTGGACAAGTTGAAAATACCAACCGAGCTTTAAAACGTATTCTAGAAAAAACCGTAGGATCAAATCCAAAGGAATGGTCCATTAAATTGGAGGATGCACTCTGGGCTTTTAGAACAGCCTAAAAAACTCCAATTGGAACCACACCTTTTAGACTTGTTTATGGAAAAGCATGTCATCTTCCAGTAGAAATTGAACACAAAGCATTTTGGGCTTTGAAGACATGTAATCTTGATTTACATGAAGCTGGACGTCTACGGTTAAGTCAACTAAACAAATTAGAAGAATTAAGACATGAAGCATACGAAAATTCGTTAATCTATAAGGAAAGAATGAAGAAATGGCATGATAAAAGAATCAGAAGTTCAAAAGAATTCAAAGAAGGAGACAGAGTTCTTCTTTTCAATTCACGATTCAAGCTATTTCCTGGAAAATTGAAATCAAGATGGTCTGGACCATTCATAGTCAAAAGAGTTTTCCCATACGGAACGATAGAATTAATAAATTCAAATGGGATTGAATTTAAGGTTAATGGTCACAGAGTTAAACACTACATAGATAGTCCGATGGAAGTCGACAACGAAGTTAATCACAATTTCGACACCACAGCTAACTAAGTGTGGGGAGAATCAAGTCTTTAAAGGATAATATGTATTTCTGTTAGAGTTAGATTTTCTGTTTTCGTGTAGTTCTCGAAAATGGAACCCGAATGGTCTTTCCCTAGCAGACCCTAAAGAACTAGTCTTCTCCCCCCATTCTGAATTTTTATTTTTTTAGGTTTTTACGAAATGAAGACTGCCTGTGAACTAAACCATGGTCTAATGCTACACGCTTTGATCACTAAACGTAATAATGACACACTTCCGAGTGAAATAGTATCAGTAATCAGAGAAAGATTGGACGGAGTAAGAAAAGAATCCAGATGCGAAGATAATAAGTTACAATTTGGTAAAGGAAAATCAAAATCCGCAGCGAAAAGAAGAGCACGAAACCTTGAAAGATGTCACAAATGCGAAAAATGGTCACATGGAGGTAAATGTTCAAATAATCAAACCTATTCAAACACCGAATTTGTTACTTTATGCAGAGACGGACCGTTCATATGTTTAGAAGAAAAAACACTGAATGCTCGAGGTTACGCCTTTGTAGCTATGGAAAACTAATTAAACCGACTATCTTATGAGTGGGATAGATCATATCACTAAGAATACTATCTCACATGTAAGTCTGTACAGTTTTTATTTTTTATTTTTATTTTCATTTTTAACCTTTTGATAATAAACGCTAATTTGTTCGCTATAAAGTATTAAATTGGTATTGAATAAAATTAGGTTTGGCTACCGAAATTATTGATATCATACAAAAATTTATTACATCACTGCGAAATTTAACGTTTATTCTTAAGGTATAAATATCTTTAATCAATCAACCCAAAATATTTCAAAAATTCGTCATGAGTTAAATTAGGTCATGGAACCGAAATTACTTTACCGAAAAGAGGGGTGCATATTTTTGATAATATTTGATTGATTAAAGTGGGATAAAAGCCAAAAAGATTTTTAATTTTATTTTTACTTTGTTTTTAAAATTAATATTAAAATAATATTGTAAACTTTTTAAAATCAATATACTTAAAATTGTAAATATTTGAAAAATTAATATTTTTAATATAAGTTTGCATGTATAAAAACAAAAATATAATTTAAGTTTGGTGTGAATTTATAATATTAATTTTTAAATTAAGTTTGGTGTGAATTTTTAAAATATGAATTTTTAATTTTATGCATTTTAAATTTAAGTGGTGTGAATTTAAAAACAAAAATTTACTTTATTTCGCTAAGTTAAAAATATGATTTTTAAAATTCGTCATAAGTTGAAGACTAGGTCTTTAAACCGAAATTGCTTTACCCGAGGGAGAGACGAGAAATTTTATTATCATTATTTTTAATCTTATTGACTTAAAGTATGCCAAAAACATTTAAAAAACCCAAAAATCTTAGCTTTTAAAACAATCGCTACAAAAAGACAAATTTTAAAATTTTGTCGAGGGACGAACTATCCGAAACGACCTCGTCCTAAATAACAAGGGAGACAAAATTTTAAAATTAATTACTTAATTGTTTTATAAGTTATAGATAGTTAAAAAAAAAAAAAAAATCAAACACCGCGACTCGCGGAGTTTGAAAGAGTCAAACACCGCAAGTCGCGGAGTTCCAAAAATACAGAAAAAAATAAAAGGGCCGAACAGATCAGTCTGCACACTACCACACACATAAAACTGCGAAAAATACCGAAAATCACCACTAAAATCCGAATTTTTTCACCAAAAATCATCACATTTTTTACTAAAATCATGTTGAGAAGGATGCTATCAAGGAATTACTCAAGAAAAACGGTAAATTTCTACATCTAAACACCATTTAATCCGAAAATTAGTGTTCTTGAGCAATTTTTTATCCAATTCGATTTTGATACTTTTTAGTGTAATTATGCTTAAATTGCTTATGTATTATGCTTGTATAACCTAGATTGATGCTATTTAACATGATTAGAAGCCTTAAACTTCAAATTTTGAGTAATCTAGGTTTTGTGTTCTTGAGCAATTTGGGGCTTTTTGATATAAACAGGTTATGGCCGATTTTTATCATGAATTGTTGCTAAATTAAGTAGTGTAACATGTTTAGGTAGTTAAATGATCCAAACTTTGAGCATAAACATGATTTTGAGAATTAAAGTGGACTTTTTCAAGTCTAAAATTCATGAACTTGATTTTTAAGAGATAATGCCATTTGAAACTTGTTTAATTGCTAGTAATGATTATTTTGACATGTTATTTAAGTTGAATGCTTATGAACTTGGCGAACATTTTCGTATATGCTTATTTGAAAAAGTGTAGATTTGATAAAAATATGAAAATGAGCTTAAGTTTGATATAAATTGAACATGTCATTGTAATTATTTTGATTGATGATTTTGCTGACACTAATGCATATTTGGATGTACAAAAATTGTGTTTGATGTGTTTTGCAGACTGAAAGGGGTGAATCTTCATCCCAAGCTCGCAATGCTCCTGCTGAGAATGCAGAACAACATGAGGTGGATAACTACTACAAACAAGATATACCTCATCCAGTCATGACATTTTCAGATATGCACTTGGAAGAGTTGCACCCGAACTTGAGATTTGACAGACGTTGGATAGATTATCCAAAATACCAAAGGAGTTTGCATACTCTTCATTCTAAAGCTGTTGAAGTACCTAGGGTAATAGAATGGGCACCGTTAGAAGCTGTAGAATTAGCCGGGCCAATTAGAGAATTACTTACACAGAGGTATGGTAATTCTACTTTTAACGATTGGGTACGTTTATTCAACATGCATAGACCTGTATATAAAGTATGGTGTGAAGAATTATTGTGTAGTATAGAAATAAATGATCGGGTAGCTAGTTTAACCGATCGATCTTTTATTAGATTTTTGTTAGGAGGTTCGATGCGCCACATGTCTTTACTAGACATGGCTCAGGCCTTACGTATATATACGCCTGAGGAGTTAGCATCTGCCGATTGTAGAGGGTTGATATTAAATGGTAGGAAAATTGATGAAAATTTTGATACGCATGGTGTATGGAGTCAAATGACTAGCCATCACCGATTTAAAGGGGGAAATTACTCTTATTTGGATATAGATAGAGCAGAGTTAAGAGTAATTCATAGGTTTTTAGCTATTTCGATTACACAAAGAGGTAAGAATAAGGAAAAGGTAAATGAACAGGATTTGTTTTACCATATGTGTATTCGAGACCCACAAAGCGCTGTAAGTATACCTTATTGTGTGGGTTATTATTTATCAGCTATGGTTAGGGGGATGAGACCGCATAGCATAATAGGAGGTGGTATATTTATTACTTTGATTGCTGAATATCTCGGTGTGGATATAAGTCGGGGGGGATTATTAGTCGAAGAACCAGAACTCCGCGATACAATAGGTTTAAATGTATACCATGGTGCGAAGGTTTTGAAGAGCCGAAATAACGCCGCAGTACAATACCATGGTAGACATCCACAGGTTGAGAGAAACCAACCGACAGGTAATGTGGGAGGAGGAAATGAAATGACAGAAATGCAAAGGTTTATAGCTTCACAAGAGTATGAAAATGCTAGACATCGAGCATTTGAAGATTGGTAAGTTCATCAAAACCAAATCATAGCTCATTGCCAACATGTAGGTAGAAACTATATTCCTACTCCATCGCCCGTATTTCCTCCCTGGTCTATAGAGATCCAACCACCGTATCCTACGTATAACCCAGCCGAAGCATTCTATAACACATACGGTTATGCATGGAACCCCTACTGGTATCAGTATCATCCCTAGTCTACTTAGTTTTATTTATTTTATTATTTGTAATGTTGATACATTTAATACTTATGTTAATATTGTAATAGTTTTTATAATTTTCTAATTTTTTTTTATTAGATTTTAATAATTTTTGAATGTGGGATAATATACCAAACTTCAAAAATATGTATATATGTTTGCAGTTTATCTTATGTACACAACAGGGTAAAACAACGCATTTTCAAAGACTGGCATTAAGTTCAGCAAAAGCAACTAATTTTGACGACAAGATGCAAAATATATGTGAAATAACAACGAGAAGGAATGAACAAATGATGTGCACCATTTATCATTCAACACAAACAACAATATGCTTGGAAAATTTGGTAAAATTTAATCATTTCTACGCTAATCACCCTCAATAATTTAAATTGTTACTGATTTCTTGCAAATGAGGGCATTGCAGGATCTTAAGTGTGGGAAGGGGTTAAATTCTTTCGGATTTTTAAAATTTTTATTTTAAATACTTGGTTACCATTAAAAATACTAGTAAAGCAGTAGTTGTATTAGAATCTAGTGCTCTCTGATAATAAAGAACAGCCCTAGTCTTATATACTGACTACCCAATTCTAGTAAAATTTTTCAAAATTTTCAATTAAATGAATTCAAAATTATGTTTATACATATTTATGAACGATAAAACTAGGTGTTAACACCGAAATTATTGTTACCTTGAAAAAGACATAAATTGAGAAACAAACCAAAATGTTAAAATTCATTTAAAATGGAATAGAGGACAATAAAAAGGAAAATAAAAGCCAAGTGTGGGAAAATTTACCAAGATATTTTAAACATATGTCACATATTTCTGTAACAAATAACTGAAAATACTTTTGCTTTGGACTAAACTAAACTGTTTTATCCGATGAAAGAAAAGAAGAGATGGATCTACACGATGAATCAATTCCATCATTAAAAGGAAGTAAAGTCTTCCGAAAAAGAAACGCGCTTCTTGATTTAGGTCAGGAAGTTGTCTTCCAGACCAGCTGTAGGTTGACGAAAAATCTAGAAAAGTCATCTCTAAAATCAGCAGGAAATCCACGGACCTCAGCATAAAACAGGGTCGCCAAGTGGTCAGATTTATCCTAGCCATGAGAAGGATTTATCTCGTAAAATGGGGGGCACCGTGCAAATTAGCTGGATAAGACTAATGAATCAGATCCCCAGAAAGGATAATCTCCTTAAAAATCAAAAATCAGCTTTTAAGACTGATATTACTCAATCCTTGAGATTGACCTTAAAGATTGAGAATTCAAACTCATGGAATTCAATGATATCTAAACTCGAGCTTGAACGAGAAAATATTTTGATCAAATTATAAACCGATTTGTTTTTTGAAAACCCATTTTCAATGCGTTCATTACCTTTGAACGTAAAATCCTAGGAATTCACCTGGAATTCATTAGGTCACCTGAACTAAATCGGGTGTTAACCGTAAGAACGGTGGTTGCATAGCATGGTCAAAGACAGGACCTTGTGCCAGACCAAAAAATTATAAGGGTGAGCTTTACTATTGCTCCTACAAAGGATAGTAATTGCGTCCGACACGTTTTAGACCATAATTAAAAGCATGTCAGGGGACATTGCCTTAACAGTTGCTTGTTCAACGCTTTCCTTTACAACCGGACGGTAGTTTACCGAAAGGTAATATACGGAGCAAGTATACTGGACGTGTTGCTTTCCTAATACAAGGTTAGCAAGTGGGTGACACAAAACCGCAAGTTTTGAGCTAAAATTTTCAAATCTGAAACCCACCAAACCCATAAAAATATTTTGCAAACACCGGTGAAGGGTTATTCCAGAAAACTAATCTAGGGTAAAAGCTAGATTAAAATTTTCAAAAGATCAAATGTTTTCATAAAGATCCAATTTTCTTAAAGGATCTAAATTTTATAGTCATGTGGGACTGTAAACCATATCGTTACTACCATTGTTTATACCGCCGTATAGAAATCACTGATGTACAAAGTGTGAAGAATAAAGAAGTGATTCTAGTATTTCAAGACTATATTGCTTGAGGACAAGCAACACTCAAGTGTGGGAATATTTGATAATGCTAAAAACGAACATATATTTCATAGCATTATTCCTCAAGAAAGACAAGCTTTTAGTTGCAATTGTTCTATTTACAAGTGATATTCGTTTAAATAATAAAAGGTGAAGACAAAAGGCAGATTCGATGAATTGAAGACGCAAACGACCAAAAAGCTCAAAAGTACAAAATACAATCAAAGAGGTTCCAATTATTGATAAGAAACGTCCCGAAATTACAAGAGTACAAGATTCAAAACGCAAAGTACAAGATATTAAATTATTCGCAAAGACGTTCGAAAATCCGAAACCGGGACCAGAGTCAACTCTCAACGCTCGACGCAACGGACTAAAAATTACAAGTTAACTATGTATATAAATATAATATAATATATAATTAATTATATAAATTATATATATATATATATTATATTTATATAATAATCCGTCGGGAAGAAAGGCTCCAAAATGGTGTGAGCTGTAAAATCGAACTCCGCAACTTGCGGAGTTCAAAGAGGGAAAAGGCCGCGACTCGCGGAGCTCACCTGGACTCAAATCCCTATAAAAGCAAACGCAGTTTGATCGCAAAAATATCCAAAAAAATTCAATCTCTCTCTATATATGTATACGTAAATATATATAATTTATATTTTAATTTTAATTTTAAATTCTAATAATAAGGGTATGTTAGCGAATGTTGTAAGGGTGTAAGTTGAAATTCTGTCCGTGTAACGCTACGCTATTTTTAATCATTGTAAGTTATGTTCAACCTTTTTAATTTAATGTCTCGTAGCTAAGTTATTATTATGCTTATTTAAAACGGAGTAATCATGATGTTGGGCTAATTACTAAAATTGGGTAATTGGGCTTTGTACCATAATTGGGGTTTGGACAAAAGAACGACACTTGTGGAAATTAGACTATGGGCTATTAATGAGCTTTATATTTGTTTAACTAAATGATAGTTTGTTAATTTTAATATAAAGATTTACAATTGGACGTCCCTATAAATAACCATATACACTCAATCGGACACGATGGGCGGGATATTTATATGTACGAATAATCGTTCATTTAACCGGACACGGGAATGGATTTATAGCCACTAGAATTATTAAAACAGGGGTGAAATTATGTACAAGGACACTTGGCATAATTGATAACAAAGTATTAAAACCTTGGGTTACACTCAGTCGATATCCTGGTGTAATTATTAAACAAAGTATTAAAATCATGTTACAGTTTAAGTCCCCAATTAGTTGGAATATTTGACTTCGGGTATAAGGATAATTTGACGAGGACACTCGCACTTTATATTTATGACTGATGGACTGTTATGGACAAAAACCAGACGGACATATTAAATAATCCAGGACAAAGGATAATTAACCCATGGGCATAAAACTAAAATCAACACGTCAAACATCATGATTACGGAAGTTTAAATAAGCTTAATTCTTTTATTTCATATTTAATTTCCTTTATTTTATATTTAATTGCACTTCTAATTATCGCACTTTTATTTATTGTTATTGTATTTAATTGCACTTTTAATTATCGTACTTTTTTAATTATCGCACTTTTATTTATCGTAATTTCATTATCGTTATTTACTTTACGCTTTAAATTAAGTCTTTTATTTATTTTTAATATTTTACATTTGGTTTTAACTGCGACTAAAGTATATAAAATCGACAAACCGGTCATTAAACGGTAAAAACCCCCCTTTATAATAATAATATTACTTATATATATATATTTGTATTTTTATAAATTTAAACTAATATAGCGTTAAGCTTTGTGAAAAAGATTCCCTGTGGAACGAACCGGACTTACTAAAAATTACACTACTGTACGATTAGGTACACTGCCTATAAGTGTTGTAGCAAGGTTTAAGTATATCCATTCTATAAATAAATAAATATCTTGTGTAAAATTTTATCATATTTAATAGTATTTCCTTGTAAAATATAAGCTATTTTATATACACCTCGCATAACATCAATATTTTCCTTGCCACGCAATAGAACAATACTTCCACTCCTAATGTATATAGTCAATATTAGCAAGCATACCGGGTAAACCATGTTTTTGTGCACTAAAATTATAAAGGCGAGCAATATCTTCGCCAGTTAGTTTTCCAAATACTCTCTAGCAAATAAATAAAATATGCATTTGCAAAAATTATCTAGAAGTTTTCTCACCAACTTGTATGTATTTGTCAAACAAATCCGGAGAAGTTCCATATGCCATTTAACGTATGGCGGAAGTGCACTTTTGTAGTATTGTCAAACTTTGGCGGCCACTTGCGTCGTTCTTTAAAATACTACTAGAAAATTGGATAAACTTCGGTGATTGGAGAAATAATTCACGACTCATTCGATAACATCGTTTAAATTTGTTAGGCAGATACTTTGGTGTTTCCGAATAATAATTCTTGTATAACAATTCTGTCGCTTTTTCACGATCCCTTGAAATATAAAGACAGGTTTGAGGGATTCGTGAATTATTAGCCTCTTGCGTGACTAAATTGACAAACTGAACAATTTTTTCGACATCGGAATCGAATTCGAGAAGAAACTCGAGAATTTTGTCAAATATATCCATTGCAAAAAGTAAATATTTATGTAATTCGAGAGAAAAATGAAGAGAATGTATTAAAAGATTATAAAATCATACAAGTTTGGTTCAGAACGTGTTTTTTATTAAGGACTTATTTGTGGTAATTCTAGAAGTTTCAGGTTTAGCTGTAATCGTTGTTAAAAAACAAGGACTGTCAATGAGAAGGAGTTAAAGC